>NC_138553.1:57099580-57301679 GCF_964273705.1 Natrix helvetica
CTGTCCAGAAAATCCCAATACAACAGCAAAAAGACTGTAATTGTTAAACCTATGCTCCAAACACCCCAGCTAGGCGCCAAAGTAATTACCCAAGCATAAGCTGAAAAAGAACTGCTTGCTCACAATACAATGGTCTCCAAATTTAAAGATGCTCTATTTAAGAATGTCTGGTTCCAAGCACACAAAAAAATTTGTTTGCTCAAAGATAACCTAGCCTGGGTAGAAAAGAAACTTTAAGTCCCTCCTAGCCAAAGATTGGATCTGATGAAGTGATGCCATGACTCCAGGATAGCTGGACATTTTGGATTTGTGAAAACTCTACACCTCATCAAAAAACAATTCTGGTGACCATCGCTTAAAAAAGACATTGAGAGCTACGTTGCTAGCTGCCCCACCTGAACAGCTGCAAAAAGACAACAAGAAAAATCCTCAGGACTTTTGCAAACTGTAGCAGAACCTTCAGCACCCTGGAGAGAGATTTCTATGGATTTTATAGTGGAGCTGCCTGAAAGCATGGGAAACACAGTTATTTGGGTTTAACGGACCTCTTTTCAAAACAGACCCATTTCATACCCTGTCAGAAGATCCCAACAGCCATGGCACTAGCAAAATTGCTTTTGTCCACATTTATTGCCTCCATGGAGCTCCCCAATGGATTATCTCAGACAGTGGTGTTCAATTCACCTCCACATTCTGGCAGTCTTTCTTAAACCTGTTATGCTCCACCCAGGGGCTTTCCTCTTTGCATTATCCTCAGACAAATGGTGGGGCTGAAATGGCCAATGGGGTGTTAGAACAATATTTAAGATGTTTTATTAACTACCAACAGGAAAATTGGACTGACCTGTTACCTTTTGCTGAAGTAGCTTATAAGAACTCTGTACACAGCAGCACTGGTTTCACGACATTTCAGGTTGCCACAGGACAAGAATTCAACCCCACACCAGAACTACCAGCTAAGTAACCTGACATCACCTCCCTTAAGGAGTGGATAAACAATCTACCATCCACTTGGCCAGTGATCAGACTAGCTCTACAAGAACCTAGAGTAGCTTTTAAAGTTCAAGCTGACAAGAATTCCCCATCACCAGAATCATTAACCCTGTCATGGTAGAATTCCTCCTTCCTAAGATACTTAGGCAGGTTCATCCAGTGTTTCACTGCAGCCTACTCAAGCCAGAAATCACTTCAAAGGTTGGACCCCCTTTGTCCACATCCCCAACCCCTATTATGGTGGAAAGAGAACAACATTTTGAAATCAAAGGTATCCTGGACTCTGGCACTCACCACAGCTCCACACAATATTTAATGGCATGGAACACCTACCATCCTCTCAGAACGAGTGGGTAGCCAAAAAGCATGTAAAGGCTCCCACACTGTTAAGGAAATTTCACCTGAAATACCCTCAAAAATCTTTCTAAATTGCCTTGCCTGTTTATATAATCTTTCACCCAATTTATAACTGTTGCCTGGTGCCTCAGAGGTCTGGAAAATCCTCACCTCCTGGAGGATGGGGGGGGGGGGGAGCCATGTGGTTTAAGCACTGGAATATGGTCCTGAGAATCCCTGCTTATCTGTTTCGAGAGGCCAGTACAAAAACGTCTTCACACCTGCGGATTGGTGGGAATCCACATTGGATGGTTGGGAGGGGTTCGTAAGTCCCTTTATCATGGATTGTATAGCCTGAGGGTCCCAGAGCCTGCTTTTAATGTTAATTTCCTTTCACCTAATTTCAAATAAAAAGGTTCCTTTTGAAATACCAGGGTTTCAAAATTTTCCTAACTCTGACTTCCGGTTCCGGCGGCTGACGGCGACGGGCAGAGACTGCCCGCCCCGCGCATCCCCGGTGGGCTCCCCACCCTGGAGAGGCGTTCTGCCAAAGGAGCGGCACGGCGGGAGGACCCCTGCATCGGCGTCGGCCGTCGGGGGGCTCTCGCTTCGCTCCAGTCACTGAGGAGCGTGAAGGGGAGGCGTGTAGCATCTTTGCTGTGAGGCTGTCCGGAAGAAAAAAAGAATGCTGAAGGCTGCAGCGGCGGTGCGGTGAGGTGTAGACTCTCTTCATACCCTTTACCAACTTTAAAAATCGTCAGTTGTGCTAATTGGAACTTTTGTTAATTTGGAGAGGTGTGGCTGGAGGGGAGGGGGATTTCCCCCCCCCTTGGACAAGCGGCTAGAAACAAATGTGCTCGTAGCCCCAAGGGAAGGAGGAGGGGGAGAGCCAAACCAAGGAGGTCACACTCCAACTAAATGGATCTTCAGATTTAAACCTTCAGGTTTTAAGACAATGCGATCTGGAAGCTTTGGGAACTTTGAATTTTGAAAACTTTATTTGTTGCCTCAGTGCCCGAAGTTGGCAGGGCAAGATGGCACACTTCCGTTGTCTTCATGAAAGGTGAACTTGACTCCACCTCTTAGCTTCAGGCTTCCGGTCTTTGTCTCCGTGTTATTTGGATAATTCTCTTGTGGATTGTTTGTTTTTGAACTTTCTGGAGTGAAAAACGTCTGTTCCCTGCCAGGGTGATTAGAGAGTTCCCTGGTGCCTGGTCTCTCTACCCCCCGGACTCTCTTGGCTGCTCTACCACTCTGATTGATTCCTCCCTATACTGACTGGATCCTTTATTACCAACAATGACATCTAAAAGACCACCTCCTGGAAAGTCTGGCTTTGCTGCCTCTGCCCCGACATCTGCAACCTCAAGTCCGAGTACTCAAACAACATTGACAGCCCTTAAACAAGTTAAAACTACGGACTTGGAGTTTCATCAAATGTTCCAGCAACTTCTACAGGGACAAGAGGAAATTAAGAAACAACTGAAGGAGATGAAAGAAGAAATTAGAGGGAACCACGAAAATATTAATAAGAACTCACAGAGACTGGATCTTTTGGAGCAGGGGGCGGCTGAGATGAGGGGGGGTGGAGGGCGTGCAAAAGGGAAACAAAGAGCTTGACACCCAACAAATGAAAATAGAGTTTGAGAGAATGTCTTTTTATCTTAGGTTTCAAAATGTGATGGAGACAGATGATGAAAACATAAGGGACATCATGACAAATATTTTGGCTGAGTATATCCAGAAAGAAAAACAACAGATGGGGTGGGAAATAGACCTGGCTTATAGAGTGAACTCTGCATATGCCAGAACACACAATGTCCCCAGGGAGGTGCATATTAAATTTCTTAGGAAAAGCACAAGAGATGAAATTCTGAATACACAAAGGGGACAAGCCCTGATATACAAAGATAAGGAGATAACCATACTGAAACAGATCCCCAAGAAAGTGAGGGAGAAAAGAAAATTCTATTCGCAACTGGCGAATAAATTATACCAGAAGGGGGTGTGGTTTCATTGGTTGCTGCCTGAAGGTATGTTAATATTCTGGGAGGAGACAAGAGTCAGAATTAATACACCCATAGAGGCGCAGGCCTTTATGGAAAAAAATAAACTACTCCTAGAAAAACCAGAAGATATCCCAGTAGATGCACAAGACACGGGAGGGGCCGGAGCACTGCCAACGGGGGGAGACGGGGCGACATCAAGAAAGCTCAGATCACACAAATAAGTAAAAAAATCCACATGATATAAATTGATTGAAATTATTAATGAATTTATCACACTGACTATATGCTATAATGTAATATTTGAATGCTATGCAAATGTATAACATGAGTCTGGAGGGGGGGTATACACACCGCAGTTTGCGGCTGCCACAATTTGTAACTTTCCCCATACCTTTTCCTTTTGTAAAACACTAAAAAATCAATAAAACTTTGTTTAAAAAAAAATTTTTTTTCCTAACTCTGTTGGTGTACTCTCTCCTGACAATAGTTTTTACTTCTTCATGTTTGATGTTATCCAACTGTAGAATGCCTAAGTATTTGTAGGCTTCATTTTCGTTGCATTTAATTAGTTGGCCATTGGGCATTTCAATTCCCTCACACGCAGTGATTTTGCCCCTGTTTATGGATACAGTGGCACATTTTTCCATGCCAAACTGCATTGAAATATTGGTGCTGAATACTTGGACTGTGTTTGTCAGTGATTGAATTTCTATTTCTGACTTACCATAGAGTTTAAAATCATCATCTAAAAAATGAGAATTTTTTTCAGCTTCTTTGGCTTTTGGTAGCCTAATTTCATTTTTTTAAAGATTACTGATAGCAGGATCATCACAATGATAAAGAGAAGAGGTGAAAGTGAATCACCCTGGAAAATTACTCGCTTGATATTAACCATTCCGTAGTTCTCATTCCCTACTGTCAACTCAGTTCTCCATGGTTTCATTGCCTTTTCAGTGAAGGATGTATTATTATACGATTGTATCACAGCGGCCAGTTGTTTCGCCGGACTTGGCATTGATTACTAGTCGGGCCCCATCCAGGGGCCTAGGACGTCGTAACGTATTTTCATAATATACGTGCAGATCCAAGCAGTGCAGCTTTTTGCATTTGACTGATGGTGATTTTGTCAAGTTTTAACTAAATAATAATAATAATAATAATGATGCACTGCTTGGATCTGCAAGGCTGAGGGTGAGAAGGGGATAGGAGAGGATCAATGGGGCCAGACTGAGGGGGAGAAGGGGAATAGGAGAGGAGAGACCTCTGTGGGGCAAGCAGTGGTGGGATTCAAATAATTTAACAACTGGTTCTCTGCCCTATTGATTTCTTCCAACAACCAAACTGCTCAGAAAGTTAACAACTAGTTCTCCCAAAGTGGTGAGAAGTGGCTGAATTCCACCATTGGGCAAGCCTGGGGGAGAGAAGGGAAGAGGAGAGGAAAGGATTTTGTGGGGCAAGTTTGAGGAGAGAAGGGGAGAGGAGTGGCTGATCATAATTACTCATTAATTTTCAAGCTGTAAGTGTCAATTTATCAAGCCCAATCACATAGTTTTGTCATGGAGCACAGGTATTCAGCTAGTGTTACATATTTATCAGAGATAAAAATAAGCCACTTTCTGAGACCATGCAATTTATTTTACAGCAAAACTTATTCTTGGCCGGTCTCCTAAAGTAAATAAGAATTAGTGGCAACCCAAATTTATTGTTCCTTACAGACAACTCTTAATCAATGCCTCATTCTTAATCATTTATCTCTCAAAATACATCTCCCGTTCTTGAGGCAAACATCATGTTGCTTTCATCTATCATAAAGCAGCATAGGGTGCAAATTGCTGTTTTTTTTCATTGAATGAATTCTCCTTATTTTGATTATAAATTACCATATAGATTTATAGCAAGGACAATTATGAAGTATCAAGTGTGCATATGGACCAAATTTTAGAAATTGCAACAGAATCCAGTGCAGTCAGAATTTTTATTGTTTCATATTTTATTGGGATTTTGAAAACATCCCTATGTGGTTCATGATTACAATCTCAAACTAAGACCCAGCAACACAAACACTTAAAAAGAATAAACCTCCAAACATTGAGGACAAGCTCAATAGTATGTTTCCTAGCAACTCTTAAACAGAGTGACTTTTTAACATCAGTCACAAGCTTCTGTAGAGAATGCTGAAAAACATCTCTTTCATTCTGTGAATACACAATGTAAATTAAACTAGCTGCAGCTGCAACTAGAAAGGGAAAAAGGAAAGTCATTCCAGATGTCCAGCTGATTTGAAATAATGTCACTGGTCATTTGGTTTTAAACCTGAACAGTAATTGAATATTTAAGATAAACCCCATTGAATTTAGCAAGACTAACTTCCAGGAAAGTGAGGTCATAACTGTGAACTTTTTAAAAATGACTTAAGCACTGTCAATTATAAGTGACTAAATTTAACATTTTTAGCACTAAGTATGATTATTTTTAAAAGTTCCTGGACTTCCCCTATGTCAATTTGAGACAGAAGATTAGCAAGAAACATGGAAAGAATAAGTCTGAACACAGTTAATCAAGTGGAATAGATTAATTTCTTTTCTAAAATTTATCCCATCACTAGTATTGCAATTTGTATTTAGTTTATTTTTATGTAGCATCTGTACTCCACTACAATTTTTAAAGTTTTTTTATATAATTATATTATATTCTAGTGATGGAGAATTAGTGGCAATAGTTAATATGATAAGGTAACACTTCTCTAGACAGATTTGGTGCAATAATTGAGCCCATTCTTGGAAAGGGAGAGCTTGTTCATAGCTATCCATTTATCAGTCATTTCCCAGTTGGACTATTGCAATGCAAACTGCATGTGGCTGCTTTTGAAGATCACTCATAGATGGTGAATATAGCAGTGAAATGTAGTCCAAACCAATATTAGGCACCACTTGCTTTACCCATATTACATTGTTGTTGCGCAACTGTTTCGTCCCAGTGCAATTCAGAATGTTATCATCTTTAAAGCCCCATATACAAGTGGGCCAACTTATTTATAGACTACCTCTCACTTAGGTTATCTGTTCAGATAGACTGGAATCTAGTCTATAGTCTAGAATCATTTCCCTCATACACTGCCATCTAGTGGACCTAGTAAGCATGCCTTAGCCTTATCATATGCCTGTAGAACAGGGGCTCCCCAACCTCTGGTATGTGGACCAGCACCAGTATGTGGCATGGCAGAAACCAGGTTGCACAAACAAGTGAAGCCCTATCCACGAGCTGCAGGAAGCATGCAAAACCACACCCCTTCCAGTGCGTGGAAAAAACCCTGTCCATGGAACTAGTCTCTGGTGCGCAAAAGGAAGGGGTCACTGCTGTAGAATAATCTTTTGTATCTGGATATCTTGCAGTCTCCAGCCTTTTAGCTTTCCAGAAAGCTGAAAAAAACTGATTTTACTAGAATTGGGACACAGCGAGGTTGAATCCAGGTTATTGTATTTAGAAAGTGTGTATTGAATGCCAGTGTCTGATTGTACTGGGTTGTTGTTTTTGTTGTTGTTTAATTATTGTTGAGAGATACCCAGAGCTGTGTTACTGTGAGAATGGAATGGAATGGAATAGAATAGAATAGAATAGAATAGAATAATATAATTTCCTGAAATATTTTTAAATTTCTATTGTTCAGATCTTCTTCTGTTTCATATCTAACTAGATTGGGCAAACCAAATATAGTTTGCCCAATCTAGTTAGGCAAATTAATAAAGATTGTACCATGAGAAACAGGAGAATAGTCCGTTTAGGAATTTGATTACCCAGGGTATGAAATTAGCACATAGGAAAGAAGCTTTTATAGGCAGGGGAAAAGGAAGTAACAGGGATAAGAGAACACAAAATGATTCTTATCAGATAGCGTGGCACTGACAAGTTAATGAAAAACAGGAAGATGGAGACTTGCAGGGTGGGAAGAAATAAATAAAACTTAATAATTGCAAAAAGGTACAAGAAGATATGGAATTCTGGAAGGAAGAAACAGAATATAACAGAAGAAATGAGATGGCAGCTGCCTCTTCTTCCTGTTCAAGAAAGCATGGACTCTCAAAACTTTAGCATTTCAAAAGGAAACTTTTATTGAAAGAAAGTGAATGAAAGACAATGCAAAGCAGGGTGTCAGATCCATGTATCTGCCATGCTTCGGTGGACAAAGAGTGGGGAGGTTGGATTTGATGCATTTTGTTCTTTCCCTTTTCTATGTATCCTAAGTATCCTATGCCTTGCCTTGCTTGTTTGTATAATCTTTTGCTGATTTATAACCGTTTATAACCGCCTGGGGCCTCAGTGGTCTGGAAAAATCCTCACCTTCTGGAGGATACCGGGAGGGAGGGGAGCCATGTGGATTGCAACTCCAGAAGATGATCCTGAGAATCCCTGCTTATCTATTTCTCAGAGAGGCCAGTACAAAAATATCTTCACACCTACGGATTGGTGGGAATCCACATTGGACTGTTGGGAGGGGTTCCTAAGTTCCTTTATCATGGATTGTATAGCCTGAGGGTCCCAGAGCCTGCTTTGAATGTTGACTTGCTTTCACCCCTTTTTAATAAAAGATTCCTTTTGAAATATCAGGTTTTTCAAGAGTCTGTCAGCCTCTACCTTGCATGCTTGCTATCAGCTGCCATAGTAACGGGGAGGGTGGGGCTCATGATATTTGGGAGGGGAGTAATGCAGGTGGAGATATCTCAAGAAGTGAGTTTTGTTCTCAACATATTTTGTGGATGCTGATGGCTTGTGTTTGGTCAAGGTCAACTGTCTCTGCATACAAACTGAATGAGGTCACTTGAAGATGTGCCCCACATGACACCTTTGGGAGCTGGAGATTGGACATTGGGTTGGGGTAACTGGGAGGAGGGATTTGGGTAAACATTTGATATGTTTGTGCTTTTTTGCTTCAGATCTTGCTTCACTTTTGCTGTTTTTATTTCATGTCCAGTAAAAGTACCTTTTCTCTAATTAAATGGAGTTGAGGGTTTTCTTTTTTGGCTATTGAGTGAGGCACACATGACATTAAGGAAGATCACTTCGCAACCATCCTGGAGTTAAAACTTCTGTGGGGGTTGTACCCACCAGGTTGCACCTGGGTTTGCAGCTGCCACTGGTGAGGGTCACCTCATTCAGTTGGTATGCAGAGACAGTTGGCCTTGACCAAACCCAAACATGAACCATCAGCATGTGCAGAAGAAAGTGAGGACAAAACTCCCTTCTTGAGGTATCTCCACTTGCACTATTGCCCTGGGGGCTGCTGGATCCTCTCCTTTCCTGGAAATGGAGTGGATGGCTGAACTGAATCTTGAGGAAAAATTGGTCCGACCCAGATGGTCGCTGGGAGTGGGACAGATGAATGATCCTGAGGAGACCCTGGCAGGAATTACAACCACCTGGTGCCGGGCAGGAAGATGAAAAAGAGGATCTTATGATGTCCCATGCTTTACAACTTCTGCAAGAGGCCTGGGGAAATCAAAGAATGTGTGAAAGTCACACTGAGAGGGAGATTGGAAGAGCCAAGCAGGCAGAGGGGGGAAGCAGATGCCCTGGCAAACAGCAAATGGACCCTGGGAGCTGTTCCAGGAACAGGGCAGGCCATGGGAGCTCCAGCCACCACTGCCACAGCAGCAGCTCAGGCAACCCGGGGGGGGGGGGGGTAGACCCACAATTGTAGAATTCCAAAGATTCCGCCTCTAGGAATGAAGTACGGAGGAGATCCCAAAGCAATGGGATATTTTTGGCTCAAATTTGGAATTACATGCAGGAGTATGGGGAAGATTTCCCATCAGAGGCTGCCAAAGTGAGAAGCGTTACTATGGCGTTGGAAGGTACCACAGCTGACTAGATGGTGGCTCTTCATAATGATGATTCCCCATAGCTGAGGGATTACAATGGGTTTATGATGGCCCAGAGGGCATGCTTTGAAGATCCCCTTGCAAATCGGAAGGCAAGAACCAGGATGAAAACCTTAATCCAGGGTCGGAGATCTGTCACAGAATATACTCAGGAGTTTCACGAGCTAGCTCTGCACATGCGGGGGTGGTGGCCTCAATGATGACGTGTAGCAGAGCTGTGTGAACAGGGGGGCTCCTGGAGATCTGCAGCACTGGTATGTGCTGGCTATTGATGTGGAAATTGACCTAGCCAGAAATTGATATCATGGGGCAGCAGTTGAAGCAAAAACCCACTTCCTGCCCCAAGAGAGGCCCCTAGAGCAGCAAAAGGGGAGCCAGCAACTAAGCCCAGATTGACAGCGTGTTTCCGATGTGGGAAGGAGGGGCATTGAGATGCCGATTGCTACTCTTAGCCTGGCCCAAAACCACCATTGGCTGGAGGGAAAAAACCCGACAAGAGCTAGTGAAACACCACAAAACAGGCACGAAAGTTGTGGAAATCACTTATTTTCCCCCTCCAGGCCAGGAGGAGAGGGAAACCTTGGCCACTTCAGGGGAAAGCGAAACCGACTCCGATGACAACCCCCTGCTAAGTCCCCATGCGGGGCCCATGACCATTCCAGTAGAACTAAGGGTACCCTCAACTGGCGCCCAGGGGAAGATGCTGGCCCTTTTAGATTCTGGCTGCACCAGATATGTTATTAGCCCAGAGATTGTAGAGAAAATGGGTCTAAGACTGAGAACAATGAAAGTACCCATAACCTTTTGACAGTTGGATGGGTCAGTTGCTGGGGGGGCACTTTGTAACCGAACTAGTCGAGATGTGGATGGGGGACCACCAAGAATAAACTTCATCATTGCCTTAGGGATGGAACAGCTCCTTATACTGGGATTACGTTGGCTATGGAAATGGAACCCACAGTGAACTGGAGGAAGGGCCAGCTATGCATCCATTCCACCCAGTTGGCAAAGAGGAGGGGGAAGACTTCCCACATAGCAGAGCCACAACAGAGATGGCAGCATTCATAAGTGAAAGAATTGAGGGGGAGGAGAAAATCCCAAAGGAATACTGGGACCTCAGAGAGGCATCCAGCAAAAGGTCTTCTGATAAGCTCCCACCCCACTGCCCCACGGATTGCAGCAGTGGTGGGTTCCGGAGAGTATGGCGAGCATACTGCTGGGAGCAGCGGATACCGTACCATAACAGTGTTTCAGTGGAGCCACCCGCCCGCGTTCCTTACCTCCTTTTGAGGGAAAAGAGCCAATTGCGCACGTGTGCACAGGCTACATCACCTGAGTGACCTCGCCGAGCAGCTGGGATGTCGCAGGGCAGTGTCATGCACATGCATGCACAGCATGTGTGCCCGAGGTGGATGTCTGGCCCTGTCGCAGTATACCAGTTGTGACAAAATACGGAACCCACCACTGGATTACAGCACAGTGATTACATCACTCCTGGTGGTGAAACTCCCCAAGCTACAGATTTACTCGATGACACCACAAGAATTGGAGGAATTATATAACTTCATTGATAAAAACCTAAAGAGGGTATTCATCCAGCCAGCTATGCCACAGGTGGCCACGCCAGTTTTATTTTGAGAGAAGAAAGATGGCTCTCTTCACTTATGCGTTAATTATAAAAATTTGAATGCCATTTACGTGGAAAATGTGTACCCTTTGCTCCTCTTGAAGGAAATCTTCACTTGGCCGAGGGGAAATTTTTCACTAAGTTGGATTTAAGGGAGGCGTACTACAGAATCCAGATAAAAGCCGGAGATGAGTGGAAGACCACCTTCAACTGCCCTCTGGGTTGCTTTCAGTTTAGAGTACTCCCATTTGGACTGCAGGGGGAGCCAGCCATTTTTATGCAGTTGATTAATGAGGTGATGCACATATAAAGGGGTGTTAGTTTATCTTGAGACATCCTCATCTACACAGAAACTGTAGAGGAACATGTAAAACCTGTGTGCTCATCCTGAAAAAACTTTGAGCCGCTGATTGTCTAAGTGCGAATTTCATCAGGAGAAAATTGACTATTTGGGGTACCACATTTCTCATGAGGGTATTGAAATGGATCCGGAGAAAGTCTGGGCTGTTACACAATGGGTGGCCCCCTACACCTGCAAGCAACTACAAAGTTTTTTAGGATTTGCCAATTGTTACCACCAATTTTTCCCCTCATTCACTAGTATGCACTGCCAATTATGAATCTCCTAAAATCAAAGGGAGAAACAAAGCCAAGGCCTAGTCAGTGGACTTGAAGTGGACTACAGAATACCAAGCAGCATTTGAGAAATTGAAATGATTTTTTGCAGTTGAACTGTTTTAAAACACCCCAACATGGATACACCATTTGTGGTCCAAGCGGATGCAAGTGGCATGGTGGTAGGGGTAGTATTGCTTCAAACGAATGTGGATGAGAACCTGCAACCTTGAGCCTATAACTCCTGAAAATTGACTGAGACAGAAAGAAGATGGGAGATTTGGGAAAAAGAAGCTTTTGCAGTCCAGTGGGCCCTGCTAACCTGACGGTATTTCCTCGAGGGGGCCAAGCACCCATTTGTGGTGTGGACTGATCATTAGAATCTTGAGGTGTTAAAAACCCCATGGAAGCTATTGCCCAAACAAATTCATTGGGCGCAACATTTGAAGTGATTTAACTTTACACTGAAATACCTCCCAGGGGAGACGAACTTTGTGGCTGATGACTTGTCCAAGCTACTCCAGTACAACATTGCCAGGTCAGTGGTGATTCATTCAGTCATTCCTGCCAAGCAACTAGAAGCTCCAGTGGTCACCAGAAGCCAAGGGAAAGTAGAGCTAGATGTGCCCACAAAACAACTGATGGAGGCATTTGTATCTGATGAATGGTTCAAGTCCCACTCAATTGAGTGCATCATGCAGGAGGCCTTTGCATGGGTTGGAGCCAAGTTATATCTACCTGCTAGTTTAAAAAATGTTGTCCTCCAACAGGCCCATGATTCAAAAGCAGCTGGACATTTTGGTTTTGTGAAAACCTTACATTTGTTTAAAAGACAGTTTTGGTGGCCCTCTCTGAAAAAATACATAGAATCCTACATTGCTAGTTGTCCTGTTTGTGCTGCCACCAGGTAAACCTCAAGGACTACTCCAAAATGTTGCCAGACCTGGTGACCCTTGGAAGGAGATATTGATGGACTTTATTGTTAAGCTGCCAGAGAGTATTGGAAATACCATCATTTGGGTGATCATGGACTTGTTCTCCAAACAAATGTATTTTGTTCCCTGCTCCAAGATTCTGCTAAACTGTTTATCCTACATGTGTATAGGTTACAAAGAGTTCCTGAATGCATTATCTCAGATAGTGTGTGTGTGTGTGTCCAATTTACCTCCCACTTTTGGAAGGAGTTCCCAAAATTGATAGGCTCTGCCCAACCCACCAACCCACCATCCACAGACAAATGGGGCTTGTGAACGCGCTAACTCTGTTCTAGAGTACTATCTTAGGTGCTATGTGAACTATAGCAAGATAATTGGGCTGACATCTTGCCTTATGCAGAGGTAGCATATAATAATTTGGTACATAGCAGTACTGGATTGACCTCTTTCAAAGTAGTATTCAGCCAGGATTTTGTGCCTATTCCTGAATTGCCCCAGGAGAAACCACAAAACCTGTCTTTATCCAGGTGGATTAATCAGCTACAAAGTTTCTGGCCTGTAACTCATAAAGCATTAGATGAGGCTCACCAAATACATAAAAAACAAGCGGATTAAAAATGGCAAAGCTGAAAGAGTACCAGGTTGGGGATAGGGTTTTTTTGTCCACTAAATATCTTCAGACTACCCAAAAATCGAAGAAACTTGTTTCTAAATATGTGGGTCCTTTCCCCATTATTAGAATTGTAAACCCAGTAATGGTGCAGTTAGAATTGCCAAAGACTCTTAGGAGAATCCATTCTGTGTTCCATGTTAGTTTACTGAAACTTTCTTTCATGCATTTCATGAGTATTTAGTGACCTGGAAACATTTCCCTCCTTCCCATTCTGAGTGAATGAATAAGTCCGATGTTAGGGCCCCTAAACTCTTGCAAAAGTTTCATTCTAAATACCCTAATTGTGTCATATAAATGTTTAGTTATTATTGTTTTTTATGTTTTCCTCCAGGGATGACATCCTTTCTGCAGGAGGGCTGAATGTCAGCCTCTACCTTGCATGCTTGCTATCAGCTGCTATAGTAATGGGGAGGGTGGGGGCTCATGATATTTGGAAGGGGAATAGTGCTCCCTCCCTCCCTTTAACTAAAAGTTAAAAATGTTAACTTTTATGTTGTTCTCTTTGCAGGAAACGTTTTTCTTCTGAGGAAAGGCCGCCTGTCAGACCTGTAGTTATTTTTCTTTTAGGATCTTTGGCCTGCCACACTTTCTAATAATTTCCTATGTGGTTCATTAGTGTAGTAGTTGGGAGGGGGGAATAGAAAGGAGTAGATTTGTGGAATGTATTGTTGTCATTCTTTTCTAGAAGCTCAAGGTCATCTTTTGTCTCCGCACCTCGACACCTGACCGGAAGCAGAGGGGTGTAGATGCCAGCGTGGAAGATGATGATTGGAACATGTGATGGGTTATGGGTGTGGGGATAGGATCATGAACTTTCAACTGGGTGGAATTCCAGGAAGAGAATCAGAGTTGGAATTCCACAGACGTGCTAACATGCCTGTATGATTAAATTGGAACTTTAAAGATGATTCTGCCTTGGTCACTGATTGATTTCATGCATGGTATTTAGAATGCTGACAGGCATCTACCCCCAGCACGGCTCTCCAAAATGTTTAAAAATCTGGCCCCAAATTGTTGGAAGTGTAAAAAAACACCAGGCACTTTTTATCATATGTGGTGGACATGCAATGAGGCCAAAAGATATTGGAAAATGACTCAGTCATGGTTGGAACAAATGTTGGGAGACCAAATTTTGTTTAAACCAGAAATTTTTCTCCTAGGCATAATACCAGAAGGGTTTAAGAAAAATTTACTCTATCTAATTATACATGTACTAACTGCAGTGCACATAACTTTTGCGCAGTATTGGAAAAAAGAAAATACATCATCAGAGCTAGATATAATCAGAAAAGTGTTGGCCTGTGTGGAAGCAGATAGGGTCACTCTTGAACTTAAAAATAAAGGGGAATCAGAATATTTTGAAGTCCGGAACAAATTTTATGATTGGTATAAGACAAGGTGACAAGGCTGGAACAAACTATATACTGTGATTGGACAGAAGGATAGATAATGCACTAAGTAGGCTAATAGTTAATGGTTGAGACTAATTGTGTATAATGTGAATGTATGGTCACTTTGACTCTGCAATACTGCATTGTTTTAAATGTAAAAATAATACAAATATATTTTTAAAAAACCATCCTAAATCTTAATGTATTATATGTTTTGTGTCTTTCCATGTGGATTTTCCATTTTTCTGAGGAGGGCAATATGTCAGATCCGTGTATCTGCCATGCTTTGGTGAAGAGGGGTGGGGGAATTGATGCATTTTGTTCTTTCTTCTTTCTATGTATCCTATTCTATGTCTTGCCTTTCCTGTTTGTATAATCTTTCGCCTGGGGCCTCGAAATCTGGAAAATCCTCACCTCTTGGGGGATGCAGGTGGGAGGGGGAACCATATGGGTTGCAACTCTGAAAGATGATCCTAAGAATCCCTGTTTATCTATTTCTCAGAGAGGCTGGTACCAAAACATATTCACACCTGAAGATTGGTGGGAATCCACATTGGACAGTTGGGAGGGGTTCCTGAGTTCTTTATCATGGATTGTATAGCCTGAGGGTCCCAGAACCTACTTTGAATGTTGACTTGAAAGCAAGTTCACCCCTTTTCAATAAAAATATTCCTTTTGAAATGCCAGGTTTTCAAGAGTTTACACTTTCTTGAGGGGGGGGCAGGCAGGTCCTTACACAGGGTCTGGGTTCCCCCCAGGCAATTCCAGTAGGATAAAGTGGTTAGAAACCCCTCCCCTCTGATGTTGAATGAGCCAATCCACAGATGCAAAGATGTTGTGGAAATAGTCATCCTGAGAAAGAGATAAGGAGTTGTTCCCACGTGCTTCTTTTGTGAGGCTTGCAAACTGAGAGAAAAAGATGGCCCTCTCCCCTTGTACATTCCCCAAGGTAAATCAAAAAACAGGGCAGAATAGGTGACAGGGTAAAAGTTATAAACTAGGGAATTACAGGATCCATAGGAAACAGGATGAGAGCAATGAGTGAGTAAAAGAATCTGTGGTCCCCTCCCCACTTGAATGCCATATCACGACAGGGATCTGACAATGACAAATGCCTTGGGAAGACTTGAACCATGTGAATATGTTTTTTCTTTTAACTAGTGCTGCCTCTTTTTAAACACCCTTCTTGGCTGCTGGGTAAGAGTAAGACAGAAACTGCATTCTCTGACCAAGTTTGTTAAGATTGGTGCATATTTCATTCCAGTTGAGTTAAATAGCTACTGCTGTGCTAAGTTATTATTTTGATTATGTATCTGGATAATACCAATGGTAAAACTATACGGCTATTGTTTCAATGCAGGCAATAAAACCTTTCTTCTAGAATGTAAAGTCATTTATTCATGACTAAAAGCAGGTCTTAGGTTTCTTATGCAGAAGAAAGATGGAAATGTTCTTGAGGCTTGTTGCTGGTTATAGAGTTGGGAGTGGAGTGGAGTGTATTACAACATTTAGACAGAATTAAAATGAAAGTAATAGGAACCTCATTTCAGGATTTTCCCTTGAGAGCAGGTCCTGAATTCAAGGTTATCCACCACTTAAAAACCAGGGCTATTCAAAAAGCTATAAAAATGTCTTCCTTTGCACTCTAGCTATTATTAGACAATGGCTTATCTGTGACATTTTGTTTAATTCTGATAAAGATATTCTATTTTGAATTACTGTAACAATTCCAGTTGAGGAAATATAATTTTGGAAAATAATATTGATACTAATTATTATTAGTCAGCTGGATCATTGAGTTAATATAATCTCATCACTTATTTTCTTAAATATTTCCACAACAGTAAAGCCCATACCTGGCTACTAACCTCAACAAGATTTGCTCTTAAGTAAGAATTAGGTGGCATTGGAATAAATTATATACAATTGTTCCCTTGCCTTTATTTGTGTGCTATAGGCATTCCTAGTAAGGAATGTAGGAGTTCAAAACAAGTCAATAAGTCAAATGTAAATAATATTTTCCAATTATTTCCTGGACTTGTGTGATAAGTTGATCAGCTGTCAATATGAAGGGAGAAAGGAGAAGACAGACTCATTTTATCTTTAGCTGATAGTTGACATTGCTAGAAGATGCCATGCCCACCAATTTTTTCTTTCACACCGTTTGTTTAAAAGGAGGAGGAGGAGGAGGAGCTTCCGGGGCAATGGCGGCCCTTCCTAGAGCTCCGTGAATGATGGGGCTCCCTGGCAGGGATAGCGGGCGCTTTCGGCCCCCACCGGTCATTCTGGGGGGTCTAGAGCTGGTCAGTGGCAATCCTGGCTGACTCTGAGAACAACTGGGACCCGGGGGGAACAGCTGAGACCCGGGAGAATCAGACAGCCAGATGGACAGGAGATCGAGGATTGAGGATTGTGGATGGCGGCTAAGAGGCGAGAACTCTGAACGCTGAACGCTGGGGCTGGGCCGCGGCAGCCGAAAAACTGGAAAAACTGGAAGAGCGGAGGATGAGGTTTGCGTGGCTGCCAGGGCAGCGAGACAGCTAAGGAGCAGAGGAGTGATTCCATGAGGGGAGTGAGTGAGTCGCTGAGGAGGAGAACGAATTACATCTTGTTTGGGGGCGGCGTGTGGGCCCAACCGGCGATGGCGATGATGGCGGCAGCGGCGGAGATGGCGCTGGAACACCGGGCACCATATTTTCTTCCACCTCTCTGACCGCGGTGAGCTGCCTATTTAGGAGACCGGGGGGGGGGGCGGAGAGGAGCTGCGGGGATCGAAGAAGCAAGCCAGGGGGGTCGCCGGAGGTTTGGGCGACCCCCAGAAGATCAACAGGCCAGGAAACTGGCCTTGGCACTTCGCCCATTCCCCAACCCCGCCCCCCCACCCCCCCACCCCCATGGATTTGCGATTTGTGGTTTCTACACACTTTAAGAACTCAAAAAGCACCTTAAGAACTACCTCTGGGCCTCGATGGTGGACTGTTAGACTATTGTGGTTTGGCGATGTAGGCTTCCTCTCTCCTTTTAGTTACCTTTTACATCTATTTACATCTTGGCCTTTTTACATTTATTTACATCTTGGACCTATTGCAAAGAAAACCCTGCCATAGCCATACTCACGGACTGATTAACATCATAATTTATTCTAGGGCTGACATTCTACGACTGCGAGGGTCCCCCCTCTCGCAGATATGCCCCCCTGCCCTGGTGAGGGCCCACCTCGATGAAGGGTTTATTAACCCAGAGAGGTGGAGGAAGCGGGGGATTAGGGGTTTTTTAGCAAAATGTTTTTTAAAATTTTTAAGGGGTTCCTGGGAGGGGGGGAGGGTTATTCAACCTGGGGGTATGGATACAGCCAGGTCAACAGGTGGGATCAGGACGGAGGGGAGTGGAGTGGGGGAGGCGAGAGGATACAGCATTCCTATAGGGGGGATTCCAATAGCGACGGTCGTAGGGAGGGGCGGGCGCGAGGACACCAGAAGAACGCACGGTCGGTTGGGAGACCGGGGCTGTTGGACACGCCCAGTCGCTTGTACCAACCCCCGCAGTCAAAGTGGACAGGATCGGCAGAGCCTGGGCCTTAGGCTGATGTTATGTAACGCGAGGTCCGTGGTTAACAAGGCCCCCCTCATCAGGGACTTGATCTCTGAGGGGGAGCCGGACCTCGCAGGAATAACGGAAACCTGGTTGGGCCCGGAGGGGGGGTTGCCCCTCGGGGAAATGTGCCCTCCAGGTTACCGGGTATTCCATCAGCCACGGGCCCAGGGTAGGGGCGGTGGGGTAGCGATAATCATCCGGGAAGATTTGGCTCCAAGAGAATTCACTGTGTCACAGACATCTGGTTGTGAGGCTCTGGGCGTGAAATGGGGCCCAGGGAGTCAGTTGGGTCTGTTGATAGTATACCTGGCTCCCCGCCATACATCAACGGCCCTGCCCGGACTCCTCGAGCTGATCGCGGAGATGGCGATTGAGACCCCCAAGTTATTAGTGATGGGGGATTTCAATCTGCCGTCGATGGGAGAGGCATCCGAGGCAGTCCGGGAATTCATGGCTTCCATGACAGCCATGGATCTGACTCAAGTAGTTCGGGACCCCACACACGAAAGAGGCCACATACTGGATCTTGTGTTTGTCTCCGACCAGTGGACGAGTGATCTGGGAAGAGGGAATTTAGTCATCATGCCCCTGTCATGGTCAGATCACTCACTTCTCCAACTGGACTTCCCTGGCGCTACTCCCCGCCGCGGGGAGGCGGAACCAGACGGTCCCAGATGGTTCCGCCCCAGGCGTCTGATGGAACCAGATAGGTTCCAGGCGGAGCTTGGGCCACCTCCTGCAGACCTGTCCCGCTCCCGGGCAGAGGACCTGGTGGCCGCGTGGAACAGTGCGGCCGCCGGAGCCTTGGACCGGGTTGCGCCTTTGCGGCCTCTCCGATGGCAATGATCGACCCGGGCCCCCTGGTTTAATGGGGAGCTAAGGGCGATGAAACGCCACAGGAGACGCCTAGAGAACAAGTGGAGATCCTCCCGCTCAGAATCCGATCGAACACAGGTAAGAGCCTACTTAAGGACCTACCTTGTGGCAATAAGGGTGGCCAAACGTCAATATTGTGCCACCCTTATAGCGTCCGCAGAGAACCGCCCTGCCGCCCTGTTTTGGGTGACCCGCTCCCTGCTGTCGCAGGGACAGCGGGACCCCCCATTGCAGGGCAGGGCAGAGGAGTTTGGGGAATACCTGCAGGATAAAATTGATCAGATCCGGAGGGGGTGGACCCACTCCAGTACTCCAGAGGGGGCGTCCGAGGCTAGTCTTGAGATTCCATGCTGGGAGGAGTTTGACCCTGTTGTCACCGAAGATTTGGACAGGTTGCGTGGGCGACTGCGAGCCACCACATGTTTACTGGACCCGTGTCCCTCCTGGTTGGTACTGGCTTCCTGGGAGGGTTCACGAGGCTGGCTACTGGGACTGGTGAACACTTCGTTGGGTGAGGGCCTTTTACCAACCGCCTTGAAAGAGGCGGTGGTGAGACCCCTGCTCAAGAAGCCTTCTCTGGACCCAATGGAGCTAGCAAATTATCGTCCGGTCTCCAACCTTCCTTTTTTAGCGAAGGTTGTTGAGAGTGTGGTGGCTCAGCAGTTCCCGCGCCACCTGGAGGAAGATGATTATCTAGACCCGCGCCAGTCCGGCTTCCGGCCCGGTCACAGCACGGAGACGGCCTTGGTCGCGTTGGTGGATGATCTCTGGAGGGCAAAGGATGGGGGTTGTTCCTCCATCCTTGTCCTTATTAGACCTCTCGGTGGCTTTCGATACCATCGACCATGGTATCCTATTGCGCTGTCTGGAGGGGTTGGGGATCGGGGGCACCGTATTGCGGTGGTTCCGCTCCTACCTCTCTGGCCAGACGCAATGTGTGTTGACAGGGGAGCAGAGGTCGACCCCGAGGCCCCTTACTTGTGGGGTCCCACAGGGGTCGATCCTCTCGCCTCTCCTGTTCAACACATATATGAAACCGCTGGGTGAGATCATCCGTGGTTTTGGGGTGAGATATCATCTGTACGCTGATGACACTCAGCTGCATATTTCCACCCCAAACCACCCCAACGAGGCTGTTGAAGTGATGTCCCGTTGTCTGGAAGCCGTGCGGGTCTGGATGGGTGACAACAGGCTCAGGCTCAACCCCTCCAAGACAGAGTGGCTGTGGCTTCCGGCACCCCGGTACAACCAGCACATTCCATCGCTGGCCATCGGGGATGAACAATTAGCCCCGGTGGAATGGGCACGCAATTTGGGCGTCCTCCTTGATGCCTGGCTGGCTATGGAAGATCATGTGGCAGCCGTGGCGAGGGGGACATTCCACCAGGTTCGCCTGGTGCGCCAATTGCGACCCCTTTTGGACCGGGAGGCCCTGCATACAGTCACTCACGCGCTGGTGACGTCTCGCCTGGACTACTGTAATGCTCTCTACATGGGGCTCCCCTTGAGGTGCACCCGGAGACTGCAGTTGGTCCAGAATGCAGCCGCGTGGGTAATTATGGGGAGATGGAGGTCCTCCCATATAACACCGCTCCTGCGCGAGCTGCACTGGCTTCCTGTGGCCTACCGGGTGCGCTTCAAGGTGTTAGTTACCATCTTCAAAGCGCTCCATGGCATAGAGCCTAGTTACCTGCGGGATCGTGTCCTGCCCCATACATCCCTGCGGCCCATTCGCTCACACAGAGAGGGTCTCCTCCGGGTGCCGTCCTCTAGAGATTGTCAGAGGGCGGTGCCCAGGAGTAGGTCCTTCTCTGTGGCGGGCCCTACCCTTTGGAACGACCTCCCCCCAGACATCAGAACAACAACCGATCTCCGCTCCTTCCGCAGTAAACTGAAGACCCACCTGTTTTGGCTAGCCGGCCTGGCATAACTCGACAACTTTTCCACCCCTAGGTCATATTTAATTGTTAATTTTAGTTTTTAAACTATTAATGTTATTGGGGTTTTAACCTTTTTCAGTATTGTAATTATTTATTTATTTTTTACCTCCTCTGTACGACACTGTACTGACTGTTGCTTGTGTACGTCGCCCCGAGTCCCTGTGGGGAGAGGGGGCGACTAATAAGTTTAAACAAACAAATAAATAAATAAATAAATAAATAAATAAATAAATAAATAAATAAATAAATCTCTGTGAGTTTATTTCCTCACACTTGCCTTTCTATATGTACTGCTCATTTAGATTTCCCTAATCAAAAAACTGTGATCACACAGAGTTTACTATGTTCTTGTTGTAAGGCTTTTGGCACCAGTGGAGAAATAAAATTACGCTAAAAACAATTTATCAGCTTATCATGGGGTGTGAGAATTATTTAAACTCCGGTTTCTTCTGAGTAAAAACAACAGGTCACCCTTTCCTGTCCATCACACATCACGCTATACCTGCAACTAACTAAAGTAAAAGTTTACACTCTCTGGATGATCCCCTTAAGAAGGAAAGGGGGGAAATCCTCTCATCAGTTCTATGAGTGAAAACTTATTTTGATTAGAATAAAATTTAACTACAGCCTATGGAATTATATAAGTATTTTTATAGTCAGTAAGAGATACTAATCAACACAGATAAATACTTTATATTTGAAGATGCATTAGCTATAACTTGGAGCATACAAAACTCAACACATAAACAATTATTGTTCAATTCCCTGCAAGTGAATTGCCATAAAAGAAACATTGTTTCTTTTATGCTGGTAACAAACTTCCTGTATCATGAACACATCCAGGGATTTCATGCCAAAATGCCATTGTGCCAAGACACTCTGTCCCACTTACAAGCAACAGCAACATAAAAAGCACACAATGCTTCTTTCTTTACCATTCAGCATTTGCCTTAGGAATCCTGTTTTCTATTTTCCTCACCTACAAATACACTTTACATAGCTCAGATTGCATTAATTTCTTAATTTATAAATTTTCATTTCCTTTTTGCCTAATCAAAATTGCCCAATATAATTAATATTCTGATAAAACAATGCAAAAAAGACAAAATAGAGAAATAGACTGCTTTATTAGGATAGAATTAATACTATGGACATTAAATTATGTAAAATAGTTTTATACAGATACCAATATCAGAGAAGGAGTAAGAATCTTTGTCAAAAATGAGTATGAGTATATTTTCAGATTTAAGACTGGAAGGTAGCACTGATAAAACCATCAAGGTTACTGTAAACTTTGAACCAAACCTGGCAGCAGCTGTTTTTCTATTCCTCAGTTGCCACACAGAGAAGAAAGGGGGGGAAGGAGGTTGAAATACCTTACTTGAAATAACAGAGAGCTTTCTTGTGAGAACAAAGGTCATCTCTACTGGTAACAGATAAGGTAAGGGAAGGAGTGCTTGGAGAGCCCGCCAATTAACTTAATTGGCCAACATGACCTGTGATACTTGGGGGATGGGGTTATTTTCTATTTTAATTATACTGAAACTACAGGAAAGAGTTAGAATTGGTTTTCCTTTGAAGCTGTACTCAATAAATAAGGGCTTTGAGGATGATCCTAGTCTCAGAATTCTGATTTACTTGGGACATTAAACCAACTCTCATAACATTGCCTTGAATGTAGGGCACACTTCCAGGGTCTTGAGCCCTGGGTGCCCACCTGATAGCACCAGCTGGACATGGAAGAATCAGGGAAGGCTTGGAGACGGAGAAGATAGGGGAAGCAGTCACCAACCCTAGTGCAGTCCTGGCTGGGGTTGTGCAGCTGACAGGTCAAGCTGGGGAAGGGACCCTCCCCACAGCAGCCAGGCTGAAGATCTGTGTGTAAAGGACAAAAGGCCAGCAGAATGAGAAGATGTTCTAGTGACCCAGGACCTCTCCGAGCAGAGGGAGAAGCCTGGCACAAGGCAGCAGAAGCAGAGTTTCCCCAATATCCCCTCGATCACCCACCACCCAGTTCCCGAGATGCAAAGTAAAGAAACAGCTCAGTGGGATGAGTACAGAGAATGGAGCTACCTGATCATTCTTCACAGCCTGTTGGTCGAGCAGCTGAGGGATAGATTCAAGCACATGGAGATCCAGGGAACCAATACACTAACCTGGGCTGCCTGTAGTGACAGTGGCTTGGGCAGCCCACCACTCCTAATGTGCCATGGCCCGAGCCCCACTGTGGTGGACCAGGAGGCCAGTTCACCACCTCAGTCACCACCAACAGTGAGACAGGGACTGAGATGAAGCCCCCTGTAATAACAACAAGCGGCAAGCCTGAGCCTGGGGTGGAGCCTCCCATGACAGCAACAAGTGGTGAGCCCAGTAGGGCAGCCTCTGGCTCCTCCCAGCTGGGCTGGGTACCCCCGTGGCCCAACTACCCAGGTCCTGTTGGTTCCCCAGCCCTTGGGCATCCCCTCCTCCTCTGCTACCAGTAGACCCGCCACAAATAAAGGTCATGTTTGACAGTGATCTGAAGAAGTTGGCATTCTTCCTCAACTAAGTATGTGCTTATCTAGACCGCTACACCCCAGCCTACCCATTGGACATGGTGATGGTGAATGCTATGGCTGCTAATCTAGAGGGTGAAACCACAGAGTGGGTGACAAGACTCCACAGGGGAGTTGAGAGCCAGATTCGAAGATGAATCCCAAACCTTGCAGGCTGAAGTGGAAATCTTTGACCCAAAGGAGAGGGGCTGACCAGCGAACAAGAGTGTTTGGGAATTCCACAAAGTGGCCAGTAAGCTGAGAGAGTAGCTGGACTGACTGCTGATCTGCCATTTCAAGGTCTGAACTGAGAGCTACTACAAGCTTGCATCTACTGGGGAGTCACTGAGTGGACCTATAATTGGTGCCAGATGGGCATTGCACTGGACCTCGAGCTAAAGCAGTGCAAGAAGCATAGCACATCTGAACCAAAGCCTAAGCAGAGCCAAGAAGGCTGCCAGTTCAGTTGCTGACCCATTGCTACTCCACCAATTGGTCCTCCTTCTGTTCTGTCCAGAGCCCCCATCAACTGCTTCAGATGCAGTCTTCAGGGCCATCGAGCCACTGTGTGCTTGGTGCCTGCACCCAAGTGGAAAGACATCCCAGCCACATCATCTAAGCCAATATAGCTGCTGCAGAAGGGCCAGGAGAAGTCAAGCTTAGCGCACCAGCCCTCAAGGTCTCCTCCTCTTCAAGTGAGGGAGAGGGAACTCTGGACAAGAGAGACCAGCAACCCACCTCCTCTAACAGCAAAGATGAGGGCGAAGGTGACCAATGGTGAAAGATGCCAACTACCCCTTTGCCATTCCCACTAAAATTGTGATGTCAAAGTCAGGATTCCAGGGAGAGGTGGACACCCTAATAGACCCAGGCTATTAGGATCCTAGTTTCAGAGTTCTGATTTGCTTTGGTCCATTAGTCGGAACCTTGACAGTTACATTAAAAATAACAAAGTTCAGAGAATGTCAAAGGTTAAGAGAAGGAAGCTGCATTATTAGAAACAAGAGCTCAAAGTAAAAAGCATAGTGAACCAATAGTGTCTTTATTAAATAATGACTTTGCAGTCTCTATTTGTCTTAACAATCATTTGTCTCAGTAGTGATAAATCTCAAGCAGGACCCCTTTTTTGTTAGTATCTCACTTATTTCAGTTCATACACCCACACACACCATGCTGGTGATGTTGTCCTTCTATATTAATTTCTACCTGTGTTTGTATTATCTGCCTTGAAACGTAATTGCAAGTAACAATTTTTGCTATGGCTCAGAACATATGGAGATCTTAATGTAGGTCTCATAGGTAACAAAAAAAAATCATTTATTACTATTTAGTGAGAATTGCATTCACCCAACTGGATTAGATATTTTCATTAACACAGCAACTATTTTTAATTTAATATACTGTTTAAGTTGGTAAGCATTTCTAAGCCTCATCTATAATATATATCCAGCAGCTCTTGTTGTCAAATAAGATTTTTTTCACATAAAAGCCTAATATATTTTTCATTAAGGCTTTTATGTGTGGAAAAAAATCTCACTTGGCTAGAAGAACTGCTAGATAATATATTGCTTATAAGTCCAAAATTACTCTCAGTGACTCAGCATGCAAGACAGTTTCTAAAAAGCAAATAATTCTCTCTCATAAGCTGTTTCATCAAATTCAACTAGCTCATAAATTCAATGCAAAAAATAGACAGCTAACACAAATTATAGAGTGATATAAGGCAAGTCATTGAAATTCAGGAAAAGGAGCTCATATAGACTCCTTAATATAATAAAACAATTATTATGTATAAATTTATGCTATATAAAGCCTAAATATAACATTAGAGTACCTTGTTTGAGATGGATGGATAAAGAAATTGAATAAAGTACTAAATAATAAAAGTTGGAGACAATTTTCCCCTTAGCCATCAGTTCCTACCTGCATCTATCAAGTCACATTCAGAAAAGAACCTGGGAACCCAGAAACACTATAAGTTACTCTTGAACCTGAGTATGAGCCATGAAAGAGCAGTTGAAGATCTTAGCCTGATTCTGATATGGAGGATTATGATCTTCACAGTTCTTGAGAGGATCCACAGTAGAGGGTTGAGCACAGAAATTAACCAGGTGAAGAAATAAGGCTGTTTAGCTTCATTTGCATTTGGATGGGGAGACAAGGCTAATTAAAGCTACAGCAATTTAAAAGTTCAGTTCTTGCTATCACATATTTGGCAACATTCTTATTGTGAAGAAGCATTTCTCATTCGTGTTTAACGGAATCCTTTGATAATAGCTAGACCAGGGGTCTGCAACAGAGATGGGTTGCCAATTTTTTACTACCGGTTCGGGCACGCTCCTGCATATGCTCCTGTGCGTGCTCCTGCATGCCACTTCTGCACATGCACAGAAGCTTCTGCGCATGTGCAGAAATGTCCGGGTGGATGGGCAGAGACTCCCCTCACTGCTACTATCGATTTGGCCGATCCCGGCTAAACCGGCAGCAACCCACCTCTGGTCTGCAACCTTAAACACTCCAAGAGCCATTTGGACCCGTTTCTCACAGAAAATACCAGGAGCCACAAAACCTGGGTGGGCATGGCCACACACTCCCACCCAGTCACATGATACACACACCTCACTCACACCTACCCAGGTTTTGTGGCTCCCAGTGTTTTCTTTTCTGTAGGAAACATCTCACTCTCTCTCTCTCTCTCTCTCTCTCTCTCTCTCTCTCTCTCTCTCTCTCTCTCTCTCTCTCTCTGTGTGTCTCTCTCTCTCTCTCTCTCTCTCTCTCTCTCTGTCTCTCTCTCTCTCTGTCTCTCTCTCTCTCGTGTGTGTGTGTGTGTATGTGTGTGTAGGCAAGGGTTGGTTTTTGGTTGATGCTGATGTTGTTCTTTCGTCTTCTTTGGGTGTTTTTTACCATATGATTTAAATCCAGAGTCATTTCAGGTTCCCACATAACTGAAGGTCTTTCCTCCCTCTGCTGTGGCTCCTTGTTGGCTGAACCCACCACTGGCTGGCCCCACCCTCACCCTCATCTCCCAGTCACTCTTCACCTCGTTTGAGAAAGTAAAGTCAATGGCAGGGGAAGGAGACTCACTCCATATTCCAGAGCAGGAGTGAAGCGTCCCTGTACTTGCCATATCTCGTGAGCGAAATTGTATATCCAATAAAGTTTTGCTTTTGAAGATGCAAAGTTCCTGAGAGTGTCTACTTCTTTTAGGTTCACTAGTTGGACTGTTGACATTAAACCAGCTCTCATTTCAAACCCCAGTCCAGCCTACTCAGCCACCTCTGAGAGGGAGGTGGCAGGGAAAAAGAAGGATAATGTCCAGCACACAATGGAAAGTGAAGATGGCAGCGAAGGCTAGAGCAGCCCCAATGACACAAGATTAAAAACGCATTATTTTTTTAAAAGGTATTTTTTGAAAACATCAATTTATGTTTTTATTTTACTTTTAATGTGATTGTGTATTTGTTTAATGTAGAGTAAATTAGATATTAAAAACATTATATTATAAAAAATACATTTCTTAAGGGCAAAACACAAATGCATTATGTTAGATACAGTTATACCCTGTATTTAACATACCAACGTACTGTATTAGAGCAAATTGTCAAAAATTATACTAAGCATTAGGTCTAAAACTGATTCAAAACTGAGATAAAGTTCCTTCTTACAAACTTTTGAGATTTTTTTCCATACAATTTTACAAAATTGTACTTTTATACATTCATTCAATCACTCACTCACTCTATACTGCAGATTTTATATTTCCACTGGGCAAATATTGGTAAGATAATTGATGTCTATGGTGTCACTTGAAAGAGAAAAGGAATTTATCTGGAACTTTATTTTTACTTATTTATGTATTTAAATTTTATTGCTCTTTAAGCAGATAATTCTGGGAATTTGGAAAGGGATATGAAGACATTGCAGTGATTTAATAAAATATGCATGTAAAGGCAGAGTATTCAATAAGATTTTATTTTCAACCTATTAATTTATATCATTGGAGTGTACTAAAGAAAAAAAAAGAACAGAATTGAACCAGTGCTTACATTTGAGGCTAATGTAGGAAATGAAAGGATTAGAGCTTTGCAATATTGTAATAGGAAAAATTGTATGACTTGGTAACAACCAGAATTTAGGATGGTTAAAAGGGGGAAAAGATATAAAGCTCAGGACAAAATTCTGTGTTGGATTTGAAACAATAGTAAAATATGTTATGTGGTGGACAGGTAAAATAGGAAGCACTACCCCAAGCTCCTAAACTAGTAGGTATGTAAATATAATGAAATAAAATAAGTAGCATGTAAGAGGAAAGAGAGAGTAAAATGGGCTCCAACATGAAAGAAAGCAAAAACAAAACGTATTCCTGTAGAAATATTCAATGAACATTTATACAGAAAAGAAAGAACAGCTATAAAAGCATTGCATATAAGAGAATTCAAGTTAGAAAAAGCTGTTTACTGTACTAAAAGTGTTCAGAAATTTTAATGAGGAGATATTACTGAACTGCAGGTTATGTAGAGATTAAAAATGAGTTGAATTTATAAGAAAAAGATGTATTTAATAGCTATAAAAGCAACAGGTCAAAAAGTCAAAAATTGACTTTTTTTGACTTTAAAATTGATTAAGTCGAAAGCAAAAATTGCATTACAATAAATTATAATTAAAATTTAGAGAATATTTTATTTTAGAATTATTACTTTAGAAAGTGAAATCTTTATAATATCTATATTATTAAAACTAATTATTTTAAACCCAAGAATATTTAAATGCTGTGATTAGATAGTACATTTCTGACAAGATCAAAAAGCTGTCAGATTCCTAATAAATTTAATATAGCATATGTTTAATAGTATTTTGATACTATTCACTGTTGCACAATGCATTAGCTTTTATTAAACATGTTACAAATGTATATTCAGTTATTATATTGTATATAAACCATTATTCCACAAATCGTAAACATTCAACTACATAGAAAATAATGGATTTTTTATTTTCATAATATCCATCTATTGCTGCTTTTGACTCCAAGTTTCAAAGAGCAATGCATACAAATATACCAAATCCTTATCCCTATGTAGTAATACACTGTTGCATTATAATTATCTAGTTTTTGCCAAAGTATTTCAGTATTAAGAAATTTAGAATGAAATTATATATTTACAGATATGCTTTCTACGTTGTATCATTCCAACCCTTTGCCCATTTGAGAATCTCAAATGCTTTTAACAACAGATGGTGATGGTTTACCTGGTGTGCATACTAAAAGCATGAAAATTAAACAATGTAGTCCATAAGTCCAGGTAACATTAATAGCATTGTAGGTATCGATAATGTGTGGATTATCTTTTGTATCAGCTAAATATACTATGCCCTCTTCCTGTTAGACATCTTCAGTAAAAGATTCAAATTTACTACAAACAGCATTTTAAAAAAAAGAATCAAACAGCTTTCCACGTTATAATCACTCTTCAGATGCCTGCTACAAAAGCAATGCCCCAAATGATCTAGGTTTCACACGCTCTCTTAAAAAGCTGATCACATAAAAAGCTGATCACAGAAATTTGACTGAATTGTCATGTAAGAGGTTAGAAATATTTACCTTAGCTGAAGAATTTCCTTTTGGTTTTTTGTCTATAATAAATATCTTAAATAAATTCTCTGAAAAGCAGATAGCTGCACCCCAAAACTTCGCATATTCTCTTCTGTGGCAGAAAGCAAATTAAAAGAGAAAGACAGAACAGGGATGACTTGAGATTTCAAGCTGTGACCTCAGAGCAAAGCACTGCTGTTATTGTCTCTCAGCCAATCTTCTGAGGAAAAGAAGCTAGGGGCAGGAAACTAGCTCTCTAGATGGCTACATTTTAAAATCAGCTGTTCTGAGCATGGTAAACTCAAGGAATTATCTTCTTTTTAAAAAAGCAGCCCCCACACAGTTCTGGCCTGATTTGACTGCAGTCATTTTCTGCAAAGGTTCATCTCATAATAATGAGATCCATATTATTCAATCTCAAGACTAAAGCAAGGAAATGCATAATGCATACATTAAAATAATCAGGATACTTCCTGCAGATAGCATTGCAGTCCATAATGGAAATATATTGATTGGATTACTAAAATAATCAACAAGAAGCACTGACTCACTGCAGCAAACAGTTAGTCCAGCCTACATTAGAGGCAGATCTAAGTTTTTCCTCCCTGCAGCACTGAATTTTAATGCCAACATGCATGGCATGATGCAGCTAAATTTCTTCCTACATCTTTATTTTATATACTGCCCTTACTTTTGGATGAAAAAAATACATTGCCAATTACTCCCTTTTCCTTATTCTAATATGTATTATCAGCCCTGCTAGATTATTTAAACTCAATTCTATCAAATAAAGCAGGGCTGTCAAACTCTTGGCTGTGGGCCAGATGCGTTATGTGCTGGCCATGCCCACGCCTGGTTTAGCAAATGGAAAAAAAGTCCTAATACGTCATGTGATGACACTGTGATGACATGAGTTTGACACTTCTGAAATAAAGATTTTCTCCTGCCATGGAATATATTTTACTAAGATCAGAAAACAAAAATAACAAGCATTAGATTTTGTTTGCTACTTGAATCATTTTATATATATTATAATTTGTATTGCTACACTGGAATAAAGAAGTACATTAAATGTCTTGAAAATTACAACACTTAAAATTAAATAATATTAATTTCAATTTCCTTAATTAAATTGACAGCAATTAATGAGAGTTAGCTATAGCCAATTAATCTACTCGTAGTATTCCTAGCTACTTCCTATTTTCATAAAAATGAATTTTATAAAATGGGATACAAATCAAATAAATTATAAAATAGGAATAATTTTAGAACATAGATTCTAAATACAATTTTTAAAAGTTACAACTTTTCAAATGGAAATTCATGTTTCCAAAAAAATATCCTGGATAAATGAGGACACAAACATAAATATTTGCTTCTCTTTAACATTGAATCCAACATAACAATAAATAAAAGGGAGGGTGGAGAAAAATGTTTGCAGAAATATCACAAGATGTTCTAATAATATTAAAAACAGAATCCATTCTAATCTTCAAAATTACATTAGGTTCATTGTGACAAAAAAGTTTAATGTCAACTTGTTCCAATAAATGTTTTTAATAATAAAATATTTGAATGAACAATTCAAGAACTCTGTCAACAAATCTCTATAACTACATTATATTATATTAATAGCCATGAATTTTGTAAAATGTGAATAAATATCTGTTAAAATTATTTTCCAACATTTAGAAGAGCATCCCAAAATACCATTTCCCAACAGGAAACTACTATAGAAAACTGATTTGTAGTGTTTCTAATTCATGAAGAAGAAAAAGCTGCTTTCCAAATAGAAATGAGACTTCTCACCATGATTAAGAATGTCATTTCTAGTGACAAAGTACTAGAATAATTCTGCAGTTAATCAGCATTCTTCACACTTATGTTCTCTTTTTTCCAAAGATTTCTCTTTATGCAAATATTTTTTCAAAGCAAACTCAGATTAACAGAATTGGAAGGGACCTTGTGATCATCTAATCCAACCCCCTGCCTGAACAGGAGACCCTATACCCATGATGGTGAACCTATGGCACGCGTGACACAGGTGGCACGTGGAGCCATATCGGTGGGCACGCGAGCTCAGCTCTGGTGCGTATGCACACACTGCCCAGCTGATTTTCAGTCCTTCTGGGCCCACCAGAAGTCAGGAAACAGGCTGGTTTTGGCCTCTGGTGAGCCTCTGGGGAGTGGGGAAAGCCGTTTTCATCCTCCCCGGGCTCCTAGAAAGGCTCTGGAGCCTAGGGAGAGCAAAAAACGGGCCTTCCGGTCTGACCAGAAGTCAGCAAACAGGCCATTTCTGGCCTCTGGAGAGCGAAAAATGGATCCACCATGCCATCACAAAAGCAAGGGGAGCGCGGGGGGGGGGGGGATTGCATATGCATGCACAGAGGTAGCATGTGCATGCATGGGGGGCACATAGAATTATGGGTGTGGACACCTGCACTCATGACCCCCTCTCTCCCCATTTTTGGAATGTGATGGCAAAAAGGTTAGCTATCACTGCCCTATACCATTTCTGACAAATGGCAGTCCAATCTCTTCTTGAAAGCCTCCAGTGATGAAGCTCCCACAACTCCTGGAGGCAAGCTGTTCCATTGGTTGCTTGCTCTCACTGTCAGAAAATTTCTCCTTATTTATAGGTTGAATCTCTCCTTGATCAGTTTCCATCCTTTAGTCCTTGTCTGGCCTTTAGGTGCCTTGGAAAATAGGGGAGGGGTTGATCCTAACCCTAACTCTCTGTGGCAGCCCCTCAAATATTGGTACACTGCTATCATGTCTCCTCTGGTCCTTCTCTTCACTAGACTAGCCATGCCCAGTTCCTGCAACTGTTCATTGTATGTTTTAGCCTCCATTCCCCTAATCATCTTGGTTGCTCTTCTCTGCACTTTTTCTAGAATCTCGACATCTTTTTTATAGTGTGGTGATCAAAACTGGATGCAGTATTCTAGGTGTGGTCTTACTTTATAGAGTGGTATTAGTACCTCACTTGATGTTGATTGTATCCCTCTGTTAATGCAATTTAGGATTGCATTGCCTTTTTTGGCTGCATTGTGGAAGCTTCAGCACTGGAAGCTTTCAAGAAGAGACTGGACTGCGATTTGTCAAAAATGGTGTAGGATCTGCTGGGTGGGGTGTTGGACTAGATGATCTGCAAGGTCCCTTAAAACTCTGTTAACCTGTATCTGTATTTTCCTGGATATTGATGTTAGTGTAAGGCCTGCCCTCCTCCCCTTTCAAGAAAGCACGAACTCTTGAAGCTTCAGTTTTTTCAAAAGGAAACTTTTATTGAAAGGAAAGTGATTGCAAGGCAAAAGCAAAGCAGGCTCTAAGTTCCCCTTAGGCAATTCTGTTAGGATAAAGGAGTTAGAAACCCCTCCCCTCAGTCTGATGTTTAATAAGCCAAACCACAGGTGTGAAGATGATATTGTGGAAACGGCCGTCCTGGGAAGGAGATAAGGAACTGTTCCCAGGTGCTTCTTTTAGGGGGTTTCAGAACTAAAGCAAAACAGATGGCCCTCCCCCCTTACACATTCCCCAAAGGTAAATCAAAGCACAGGGCAGATAGATGTCAGAACTAAAACTATAAACTAAGGGATTATATGATATGCAGGAAACAGGAAGAGGGCAATAAGCGAATAAAGGGATCCAGCCCCCCACCAACCCACAGCAATGGTAGTATCACAGTAGGGATCTGACATGCTTCCCCCATAGAAAAATGAAAGGTCCACCTATAAAGGAAGCACAAAGAGAGACAATGTAGTTAGGTTTGTCAGAGTACTGCGAGTGGAATTCTTTAGTAATTTTTAGCCACCCATTCATTTTGGGAGAGGGATAAATGCTTCCAGACTACTAAATATTGTGTGGAGCCATGTTGTCTGTGAGAATCTAGTTCCTTGATCTCAAAATGTTTTTCCTCTCAATCATAATAGGGATCAGAGGAACGTCTGCAGGTGACCTTAGAGGCAAGGTAATTTCTGGTTTCAATAGGCTGCAGTGAAACATTGGATGTGTTTCACTGCCTAAGTGTTTTAGGGAGGAGTAATTCCACAGTTACTGGTTTAATGATCCTAGTGATAGGAAAAGGTCCTATGAACTTAGGTTCCAACTTTTTGGAGGGTTGCAAGGACTGTTGGAATTTGGTGGTTAAGTAGACCTTATCACCCATTTTGTTCAGTTCTTTTTTTGGTGGCTTGAGTTTTAAAAGCAGCCCTAGCCTCGCTTAGAGCTAATCTTACTACTAAAATCCATAGAGATCTCTCTCCAGGGTGCTGAAGTCTCACCTACGGATTGTAAGCGTTCAGGGGTTTCTCCCTGCCTTCTTTTCGCTGCTGCACACACAGGGCATCTGGCAACGTAGCTCTCTATGTCTTTCTTGAGAGATGGCCACCAGAATTGTCTTTTTATAGGTGCAGGGTTTTCACAAACCTGAAGTGGCCAGTCAGTTTGGAGTTGTGGCATACCTCTGGCTAGCTGGAACGTATAATTTTCCCCTTACCCAAGCCGGTGCTTTGTAGAATAATTTGACCCCCTCTTCTCTGTGGTAGCCCCTCAAATACTAGAATACTGCTATCATGTCACCCCTAATTCTTCATTTCTTTAGACTAGCCAAACCCAAATCCTACAGCCTTTCTTATATGTTTTAGTCTCCATGCTTCTGGTATCATCTTAGTTGCTCTTCTCTGAACTCTTTCCAAGGTCTCAACACTTTTTTTTACATTATAGTGACCAAAATTGGTTGCAGTATTCCAGGTGTGGTCTTACTAGAGTTTTATAAAGCGGTACTAATACTTCATCTGATCATGATTCTATGCCTCTGTTTATACAACACAGGATTGTATTAGCTTTTTGGACTGCTCCTGCATACTGCTGGCTCATATTCAAGTGATTACTCACTAGTACTCAAAGGTCCCTCTCTCAGTTACTATTTTTGAGCCAGGTCACACCTAATCTGTACCTATACCTTTGATTTTTCCCGCCTAAATGTAAAACTTTACTTTTCTCCATATTAAAATTCATTTTGTTGGATAGGGCCCATTGTTCAAGTCTGTTAAGATCTTTTTTGATCCTGAGCTTGTCTTCTGGGATGTTGGCTATTCCTGCCAGTTTAGTGTCATCTGCAAATTTGATGAGTTCTCCTTCTATTCCCTTATCTAAGTCATTTGTGAAGATATTGAAGAGTACTGGGCCTAAGATGGAGCCTTATGGTACCCTACTACTTACTTCTCTCCATGTGGATGTAGTACCATTAAGGACTACTCATTGAGTATGGTTTGTCAGCCAGCTACAAATCCAACTGGTAATGATGTTGTCTAGTCCACATTTTTCTAGCTTACCAAGAAGTAAGTTGTGGTCTACTTTGTCAAATGCCTTACTGAAATCTAAGTATACTTTGTCCTAGTGGTGGGTTCCTACCAGTTCAGACCGGTTCAGCTGAATCGGTAGTGGTTTGATGGCCTGGGTCACTGGAACCGGCAATGACCCAGGCCTGCCATGCCTCCAAACTGGTTCCCCAGTTGCTGCCGCTGCCACCATTGCCATCTTGTTTTTTCAATTCTGTGCATGCACAGAACAATTTATATTGCAATGCACATCTAGCGTGTGCACGAGTGAACAGGCAGTAGTGCCGGCTGGAACCCACCCCTGCCATGTCCACAGCATTTCACTAGTGTATTAATTTAGTCACTTTAGCAAAGACTGAAAGAAGATTGGTTTGGCATGATCTGTTTTTAACAAACTTGTGCTGGCTACTAGTTGTAGCTTTATTTACTTCTAGTTGTTTGCAGATTTGGTTTTTAAAAAATTATCTTTTCCAGTATCTTCTGAGGTATTAATGCTAGGCTGATTGGTCTGTGGTTTCCTGGGTCTGTTTTTTTTCCTTTTTGAAGATGACAACCACATCCATTTTTTCCCCATCTTCCTGTAGTTAACCAGTGCTCCAGGATTTTTGAAAGATGGTACAATGGTACTGAGATAACATCTGCCAGTTACTTCAGAACTCTGGGATGTAATGTCAGGTCCTGCTAATTTATATTTGTCAAGGTCAGATAGGTGTTCTCTTACTATTTTCTTGCTTATTTTAATTTTTATTTCTAGTTTTTTTATAGTAGTTTTTTTGGTACATTGGGCTACGATTTCTTTTTGCGTGAAGACTGATGCAAAGAATGAGTTTAGCAGCTCTGCTTTCTTCCTGCTGCCTGTTACTATCTTGGCAGCTTCTCTCTTTAGTGGACCTACTATTTCCTTGCATTTTTTTCTTGTTATGTTGAAATAAACTTGTTTTATTATCTTTGCCTTTTGTTGCAAGTCTTTGTTCATTCTGAGCCTTGCTTTCCTGACTTCATCTTTGCATGTTCTGTCTATCTGCTGATTAGTTAGTTATGTGTCCCTCTTTCCATTTTTTATTGTCCTTTTTATCTTTCAGTCTGTCAGAGAGATCTTGGTGCAGCCATGCTAGTTTATTTTTGAATTTCTTGTTTTTCTTTTTCAGTGGTATTGTGCTGGACTGAGCTTTTATGATCACATTTTTCAGAATTTTCCACACTTTTTTTAAAACAAAATTTTATTGGTTTTCAAATATATAGGGGAGGGTAAATAGGTATACAAATTTTTTTGGCAGCTTTTATACTGTTGGTAGAGCTCCCAGCACGATACTCACTTATATAACATTGTACAACAAATTTATAGAAGAAAACTGTAAACCAAATCTTACTCTATATTGTTAGTCTTGTGTTCCTACATGTTTCTCTTTGTCGTTTTCTAATATATCACTAACTGCTATTGTTCCAAATAGTTTTATTTTTGGGATCTGAGCCTTTTCGATATTGCTTCTTCCTCCCTGTCGCCAGAGAGAGCCTCAGTGCCCCCCTCCTTCCCGTCTTGAGTCTTACTGTCTTGTGTTTTACTGTCTCTTTCACTACTCCCACTCAATTCCTCCTCTGAGAGCGGAAAATTCTTTTTAGTGAAGGCCTCCACCTCCTGAACTGTATTGATTCTGATCCTATTTCCCTCCCAGAAGATTAACATCCCCTCTGGTATCAACCATTTAAACCAGATCCCTTTTTCATGCAATTTTTTTGCTAGGGAAGAAAATTTCCTCCTTCTATCTCTTAGTTTTTTCGGGATCTGTTTGAGAATGGTGATCTCTTCATCTTTGTATTTCAATAGTCCCTCCCTTTGGGTCGCAAGTACCTCGTCCCTTGTGGATCTCCTGACAAACTTAACATGTATCTCCCCTGGAACATTGTGTCTTCTAGCATACGCTGAGTTTATCCTATATACTAGATCCATATCCCACCATACTTGTTTTTTGTCTCTCTTAAGATAATCTGCTAAAATTGTACTCATAATATCTTTAAGGTTTTCGTTCTCTGCTTCTGGTAAGTTCTGGAATCTAAGAAAAAAGGACATTCTTTCAAATTCTACTTTTGTGTGAAAATTTTCCATATCTATGTTTCCCTTGCGCATTGTTTTCACTTCTTCCCCCAGCCCCGCCATTCTGTCCTCTAACACCAAAATTCGCTGTGTATTTCCAGCTATATGTTATGTGAGATCTCAGCCGGTTCCTCTTTTTAACTGCCAGTGGGGGTTTAAAAAGAGGAACCGGCTGAGATCTCACATTGCTCCTGGAAGCACCAAGCTAGAAGCACCAAGCCGGAAGCAGCAGCCTGAAGATGATGAATGAGACTTCATCGAAACATTGTGAAGATACTTCCAATTCTACGTGGGAGAAAACCCGAACAACCAAAGACGTACATACAAACACCCGCGAAAACCTCAGAAAACACACACACACACACACACACACACACGTATGTATGTGTGTGTATATATATATATATATATATATATATATATATATATATATATATATATATATATATATATATATATATATATATATATATATATATATATATAATTTTTACATTTAAAACAATGCAATACCACGGAGTCGGAGTGGTCATACATTCACATTATGTACAGCTAGTTTCGACCATTAACAAGTAATCTACTTAATACATTGTCTGTCCTTCTGTTCAATCACAATATATACATTTGTTCCAGTTTTGTCATCTTGTCTTATACCAATCATAAAATCTGTTCCATACTTCAAAATATTCTGATTCCCCTTTATTTTTAAGTTCAAGAGTGAGCCTATCTGCTTCTGCACAAGCCAACACTTTTCTGATTGTATCAAGCTCTGATGGTGTATTTTCTTTTTTCCAATACTGTGCATAGGTTATGCGCGCTGCAGTTAGTATATGTATAATTAAATAAAGTGTATCTTTCTTAAACCCCTCCAGTATTATGCCTAGGAGAAAAGTTTCTGGTTTAAACATAATTTGTTCTCCCACCATTTGTTCTAACCATGATTGAATCATTTTCCAATATTTTTTTGCCTCATTGCACGTCCACCACATATGATAGAAAGTGCCTGGTGTTTTTTTACACTTCCAACAATTTGGGACCAGATTTTTGAACATTTTGGAAAGCCGTGCTGGAGGGAGACAGCTATATGTTCTTTAACCACTCTGAGTTCTTTGATCTCAGCCCTCATTTCATTCTGTTCCTTCATAAGTTCTTTAAACATTTCTGTAACAGATAGATCCTTTGGGTCCTTCCCAGCCACTGCTTTCTGCAACATTGACGATATCTTGGACTGTTGCATCGTGGGGCTTGGGGCAGCAGATGAGGGGGCTGAATGCGCCTTGCCGGTCAGGGGTTTCCTTGCCGCCATTTGTTTAAATTCAGAGATGCAAGTCCTTGCCAAGAAAGGTGGTGTCAGAGGGTTTCGCAGCTACGCTGATCTCCAAAGGAAAACAATCACAAAGGCGCCCAATTTACAGTTCCAAGAGTAAAATACACCAAGATGAATGAGAAGAAAAGTCAGCCAAAGATCAGAAGATCCATACACAGGAGGAGGTCCCAGTTTCCCTTTGGGAGAGTAAACAAACAATCCACTTTTCTTTATTCTCTCTTTGGGAGTAGCTTCAAAGGACAGACTTCATTTGCATAAAGACAAAGAAAGAGGGGCGAGTGCCATCTTGGCCCTCCCTTTTGCAGGGAAAGAAGTCGCCGAAAGTTTTTTATTTTAAAACAATAGTTCAGAGTCGTTTCCAGCAATTGTGAAAGTCATTTTCAATTAAAAGTCAGACAAATCAGTCTTTTATCCCCTCTCTTCCCGAGGGTCCATTTTCAAAGCTGCTTAGTCCGAGGGGGGGAATGGTAACCCCCCCCTCTAATCTCTCTTCAAGAACAGAAACACAAAAAACTCACAAAGTGACTGTTGCTTTTCTCCTAAATCCTCTAAGAGCACCGGTCAGGATCCCCACCTTCAGTCTCCAGCTGCACTTTTCTGACTCTTCTTTTAGCCTCCGGAGCCATCCGACGAGAGGGCGGACAGCGTGAAGCTCCTAGGCGAAGCTGAAAAGCACCCCAGCTGGCTGCCGCCACATGCGGGGTGCCTCGGCTGGCTGCCCTTAGGCAGGAGCCCCCTACAAGGCCTCCTGTGTCCCTTAAGGGACCCACCGGGGAGACGAGCGGCGGACAAACACGTCCGTTGTCGTCTGATCCCAGAAGTGACGTCTGAATTTTCCACACTTCTTGAGTGTTTTCCCCTTTAGGATTTTCATCCATTGACTTGGAGTTTCATACAAATACATAGTTGCTTAAAATTTTAATTCATTAAGTGCAGACTGTCTCTCGGCCTTATATTTTTAACATGAACTTGCTAACTATTCACTTCAATTTAGAAATGTTAAGTATGTTTAAATAAATAAACTAATAGAGATAAATACAAAATGAATAGGAAAGTTAAACCTGCACAGGATAAACCTACTGTACATAATTATATAATGCATTAAGCCAAATTGTAGTTGCATGTTCTGTGTCATCGAAACAGATCATGAATCACATGGTCCAGGATTGACATGGTGTGGATGGACCCAGAAATGGAGAAGGATGTAGAGGAAGTAGAAATAACACCGAACATGTGGGCAGACCATAACCCATTAACCATCAAATTGAAAGGAGAGGCAAAAAGAAAAAAGAGATGGACCATGAATCAGAGGGTAGTGAAAGAAAATAACTATGCTCAATATGTGGAAAAAGAATTAGCATTTTTCCTAAAGGAAAACTGGAATGAGCAGACAACCATTCAAAACCTATGGAATACAACCCTATATTGCCAAGAGAAGAGGAATCTTCCAACCTTACCGGAAACAACAAAGGTAACACTAAATGAGAGAATAACAAGGTTAGAAGTAAAAAGGGCAATCCAAAAACAAAACATAACCCCGGGTCTGGACAGAGTTCCAGCAGAATTCTATAAAGAATTGCAAAAATCATTTGAGAACATATTATTAGAAATGTATAATGAAGTACTAGAATGAGCTAAGACACCAAATCCTGGACGGAGGCACTAATAACATTAATTCCCAAAGATAACACTGAAAAACAAAAGATCCAAAATTATAGACAAATCTCGCTGCTAAATACTGATTATAAATATTTATGACAATAATGGTGGAAAGAATTAAAGATATACTAAACGCAATCATACACCCAGACCAAAATGGATTTCTTTCCAACAGACATATAAAAAACAATATACGAACAATAATGGACAATTTGAATACTATGAGATACACTCAGGAAAACAAGCAGTATTGATATTTATTGATGCACAAAAAGCATTTGATAACCTGAATTGGGATTTTCTTATAAATCAATTAGCAGTAATGAACTTTGGAGAGAAATTTATCGGTGCGACCAGAGCAATATATTCTAGTCAGAGGGCAAAAATAATATTAAATGGGGAAGCAACAGGAGGTTTCAGCATAACCAAATGGGTAAGACCTCTATCCCCGTTATTTAACCTCTCAATAAAGCATTGATGTTACAAATTAAACAGAACCAGGACATAAAGTGATTGAAAATTAGAACACAGGAATACAAAGTACAGGCCTTTGCAGACGATCTAGCATTTATCATAGAGGAACCCCTAGAAACTGGATTAATATTATTAGAAGACATAAACCAATTCGGTAAAGTGGCAGGGCTTAAAATAAATAAAGAGAAAACTAAAATATTAACTAAGAATCTAACCAAAAGACAAAATGAAGAACTGGAGGAGAAACTGGGAATTTCGAGGGCTAAGAAAATTAAATATTTGGGAATATGGTTATCGGCAAAATGTATTACAATAAAAGAAGATAACTACAATAAATTGCTACAACAAATAAAAAAAGATTTGGATAATTGGACTAAACTACAGATATCACTAATTGGCAGAATTTCAACAATTAAAATGAATGTACTACCCAAACTACTTCATCTTTTTCAAACAATACCGATTAAATTAGAGAATTTTTTTTCGAACAACTAAATAAAATGGCATCCAAATTTATCTGGACATGGAAAAAACCGCATATTAAATACAAACTTCTACAAGATAGTAGAAACAAAGGTGGCTTTGGCCTTCCAGACTGGGAGCTTTACTATAAGGCAGCAGCCCTGACATGGCTCAAGGACTGGATTCAACTAAAAAATAAAATAATTCTAATGCTAGAAGGCCATGATCTCCAACTAGGCTGGCATGGCTTCCTCTGGAAGGGAAAGAATAAATCTCATTCATACTTCCAGAGACACATAGTGAGAGAGTTTAAGGTCTGGGAAATTTTTTTAAAAACCCATTACATGAAAATCCCAATCTGGTTATCAACGATGAAGGCAATGACATATCCAAATACTATAGATCTCAGCAAAATGATAAGTTATGCAGAACTCTTAGATGAAAAAGGAGAACTAAAATCAGTAAAAAATCTGAAAACAAAAGGAATAAATATGGAATGGTGGCCCTATTTACAAATTAAAACAAGACTTTAAAAAGATCGGGAACAATACGGAATACATGAGAAACACATGGAATTAAATAAAATATTATTAGAAACGGGAGGAAAAATGATTACCAAATTATATAATTTTCTTTTAAGATATAAAATGGAGGGAGAGACAGTAAAGGAGACAATGATGAGCTGGGGAAGAAATTTTGGCCATAATATAGAGTTAGAAAAATGGGATAGATTATGGGAAAGAAATTATAAATTTATGACGGCAGTAGCTTATAAAGAAAACCTCTATAAAATGTTTTATAGATGGCATTTTCCTCTAGCGAAATTGGCCAAAATTTACCCAAATTTATCCCCCAAATGTTGGAGATGTGCCATGAGTCTGAAACATTCTACCATATGTGGTGGACGTGCCCCATCACAAGGAAATACTGGTGCAAAATTTGGAAATGGTTGGAAAAAATTATGCGACCAAAAAATAGAACTGAAACCAGAAGCATTCTTATTAGGACTATTAGACCAAAAAAGGGATAAACAATTTCAATACATAATAATACACATACTCACTGCAGCTAGGATTGCTTTCGCACAAAACTGGGGAAAAAATCAATACACCTGCAGATGAAACAATAATTAGAAAACTACCCAAATGTGCAGAGATGGATAAAATGACAATACAACTAAAAGAGAAGAATCGGATTTCTATAAAATATGGAACAGAATTTATAAGTGGCTAGAAAACAGAAGCCAAAACAGATAAATATATGGTGATATAAATAATTAATACTATTATAAGTGTTAGTACTACTGTTGTTATATTATAGGGCAAGGTAAAAGCTATAGGAAAGTAATGCAGAATGGAAAATTATGAAGGCTAAACATGAAAGCCGATACAGAAGGCTGTATAATTACTTTATATTGTTATATATGTTTTGTTTTTCGTTTTTTCTTGTTATGTTTTTCTTTCTGTTTTTAAAGATTAAAATGTTCAATTAAAAACTATTAAAAAGAAAAAAGAAACAGATTACGAATCAAGTTTTATGGTTAAGAAAAAGCATTATAACTACAATCTGTAATTATGCCAACCTGTATGGTTATAAATTGTCTTAACTGCATCCCAATATTTTGTTCTAACTTGGAAAAATTACTAATATATTGTTCAGTTGCCAGTAATCCAAGAAAAAAAGTGATACACAGGAATAGCCATAAAAAGGAGCTAGTCCTATAGATGTTTTTCTGTTGTTCCACTTTTGTTTCCACCAAATCTGGTGTATGAAGGCTTTGTGTGGAAAACAAAGCAGTTGGGAAAAGGTTTAGCCTTCCCCCATATGGCACAAGGTGGCCCCATTGTCAGCTACATCATCCTGGGTTTTCTGTTGTTGTTCCCAAATCATCATCATCAATATGTCTAAGCAACACAAAGGTCCTGGGATAGTGGTCATCAGGACAGAGGAGACAGGGTGCTGATTATTTAGAAGATGGTAATCATAACAAAATTGCTCAACTTCCTGAATGTCCACATTCGTATAATAGCCAATTACTATTTTAAAATGTTGTAGTTTTTTGTCTTCTTCTCCCTCAAGAGATTAATTTATATTTTATTTATAAAATATAAATTTATATTTTATTTAAATATAAAATATAAATTTATATTTTATTTATATTTTGTTTCCAATAATGGCAGTTTTATTCAAAACAAAAACCTTTAGATAAATGCTATTAATTTGAAACTCACTAGTCTCTTGCCAATAAAAAAAAGGATATGGAGTACTGCATAATGAAAAAGTTGTATGAATGCCCTCTTCTGTGGTTAGCGGAAGAGCTCATGCCAAGCCAAATTAATAGGATACAATGTAAAATACTTAAACTGAACGTAAAATAGAAATGCAGTATTCAGATAAAGTATTTTTAGTGTGTAAATAATTTAAAAGGTCTATCTTTGAGTATAATTTTATTAACTGTTTCCAAAAATATATTTACTCCACAGTCTACTGAATATATAGCAATATCTTTTGGGTTCTTGATACATTTTTAAAAAGCATATTATTCTTATAAACTGAATTCACTTTAACATCAATTGCTTCCTTCAGCTAAAACAGTATGACACATGTGAAGAATCTTACACATGATACATCTATTACAGAATTTTCAAGCTTCAAAATATTGATTTTGACCAGTGACGTGCAGTCAGGTGAGGCAAGTGAGGCACAGCCTCACCACTCTCATCATGAAAAAAAAAGTAAAAGGAAAAAGCTGAGCTAGTTGCTGCCTCACCGTGGATGACTCTGCTTAACCTCACTGGTGCTCTCCCTCCCCAAGTGTAGTGACTTTCTCCCCAGGCCCCCATTCATTTCTCTCTCACACACACACAGCTGGATAAAACTATATAAAAATCTAGCCCAGCTTCACTGATTACAAGTTTGAAAAGGCAACGTGGCTCCACCTGCAATCAAACTACACTTGGGGAGGGAGAGCACAAGCGAGCACTGAGGAGACCACAGGAGGAGGCAGGAAGCCAGGCAAAGAGCCATGCTGTAGTACACACACTTCCCCCCAGCCTCTTTCTTTTGGAAGGCTCGGCTCGGCTCTTCTCCGGCTTCTCTGCCTCTCCTCTCACCCCAGCCTGCCAGCAGGAGGTGGTGGGTGGGCTTTATTGTGTTCCAGGCATTTCCCACCCAGACAGCAGGCTGCATTTGCAATGGTGGAGGTGTTTGGGAAAGGCAGCAGGGGAATGGGGGGGGATGGCAGAGGAGCTGCTTTCAAGCCACTGGAAAAGATATCCAATCCAACTTTTGTGTGTGGGGGGGGTTTGTTTGAGAGTGAGTGAGAGAGGGAAGGGGTAGGAGAGATAGTCCAATCCAACTTCTGTGTGTGTGTGTGTGTGTGTGTGTGTGTGTGTGTGTTTGAGAGAGGGGGAGGAAGGGAGAGAGGGAGGAAGGAGGGGAAGGAGAAGAAAAAGAAAAAGAAAGAAGGAGCAAAAGAGAAAAACAAATGCTGTCGCTTTAAATTGGAACTGAGCATGCCTGGCTGTGGAATTCTGGGAGTTGAAGTCCACAAGTCTAAAAATATTTGAAACTCAGCACTGTGTCAGTGCCTCACCAGTCATAAACCTCACCGCACGTCACTGATTTTGACATACAGACTGTATTCATTGTTTGTAATACATTATAGTTAATTTAAACATAGTTTGTTAAATAACACTTAGCAGTCAATATCTAATACATAATTCTAAGCCATAACTTCTTATCATCATTGTTAGAGGATCAAAACAATAATCGAAAAAAATGGCACAGTGAAGTCAATTGTTATCCAACTCTTAATTTAGCTTTAATATTAAGATAGGGCTTCTAATTCAATTTAATAATGTGATGCAGTGGTTAGAATACAGTATTGCAGGCAAACCTTGCCCACAGCCAGGAGTTCAATGCTGCCAGGGTTGAAGGTTGACTTATCTTCCATCCTGCAAAGTTGGTAAAATGAGGATCAAGATTGTTTGAGGCAATATGCTGATATTGTAAACTACTCAGAGAGTGCTGTAAAGCCATCTCAGGTTCTGACTTGGCAACTAACAATAATTAAAATAGGATATGAAATTTATAAAGACAAAATAATTTACATGTGATTCGAAGCCAAGTGTCATGGCCCTGTTGGAATCTGGGTTCAAGGAGGAGGAGGAGACAAAGCTAGGCCAATAGAGAATGGTGCAGTTTCTTTAACCCCAGAGGAGTGACCAGGGGAACAGGACAAGGCAGTCCGTGTCCCTTGGGCCTTGGAGGGGTGGCCAGCGATGGAGAGAGGGCACAGGATGACCGAGCAAGGGAGGAGGAGAGGGAAAGAGTAGGCAGTGGAGTAGAGGACTGACGGAACTCCAGGAAGGAGCGATTTCCTCCACCGCGTGATCCTCAAGTGTGGAGGGTGGAGAGGAGGCGGGATCAGTGCAGGGCAAACCAATGGCTTGGGGGAGGGCATTTCACCCCTCATCACAAGGCTTACCTGGGGAATAAGATTTAAAGAGATGCCCTGGGGAGGGGCACTTGTTGGGAACAAGTGTTGCCTTTTTCCAGCCACACCTGACAACATCTTGTCACCTTGTCTTACTGTGCTTAGTCTTGCTTTGCCTTGGTTCAACTTGTCTTGCTTTGCCTGACCTGGTTGTGGGCAAGCATTCATCAACACAGCTCTGCTTCGAGTTGTGCTGCAGCACCAGCGACCCCACCATGCGATGAGGACTTCCAAGAATCAAGTTTTCTAAACTGTGTTTGCTCTCAGAACTGGCTGCTTCTCCAGACTCACAGTAGAACTAGTGAAGGTATGTGTGTGTCTGTGTTTGGAGTATTGCTCTTGGACTTACAGTGAACTGTGGGAACTTTGGGGGGGAAAGTTGGAGCAATAAAAGGGAGTTAAGCCTTCACTCTGCCTATGTTGCTTTCATACCCAGGGCCGGGTCATCACCCAAGGTAAAAACAAACGTACAAATAACGAATTGGTGCCACCAAATCCAGAGGCCTATGACAGACCCACATCTTTTAATCTTTGCACCTGGCCAGCAGGATTGGGACCAATATAATCTATGGAGGAGGATATTCCAAAAGGTGATCCTTTAAAAAAAAAGAATAGTCCCTTATCACATGTCTTCATTTTTGAATATCATATGTCTTTACCAAATTATTTCTACAAAAAATCAGATAAAAGTACAGTGCTTACTAACAATTACTTGCATTTTCTTTCTGGAAAAAGTATAGAAGTGGAAAACCACTATAGATAGTCCTGAATTTATGACCAAAATTGGGATCAGAAGTTTGGTTGTAAGACATGATAGTCATACTTTGAGGCACCAACTTGACTAGACCCAATTTCATGACTATTTTACAATGATTGTTAAATGAATCATGTCATAAGTCTAAACCTATTATCCTGAATGGGTATTTTTTTTGCTAGAAACTGGCAAAAAAGTTACTGATCATAGTAATGTTACAGTGGGACACTGCAACCAATCATAAATGTGAGAGCCAATTGCCAAACACTGGAAAGGCAATCCTGTGACTGTCAGAGGGGGTGGGGGGAGAACATGACATTTTACAATGTCTAGAAATGCTTTACAGGTATAAAGCATTCTTTTCAAGGCTGATGTAACTCTGAATGGTCATTAAATGACCATTTGTAAGTTGAGGACTACCTGTATTCATATGTTTGTTAGATTTGGAAGCCACCTGAACTCTTTCACTTTCAGACAAGAAAACATCAAGAAGAATCTGTCTGGATTGACCAGAAACTAAGCTGATTGGAAAGAGAATAGACAAAATAAAATATTTATTCAAATGGTGCATAATTTATCTCTGTAATTCTTTACCACAAGAGAGTGATATTTCCTAACAGATAGGGTTTTTTAAAAGCTAGTAAATGAACAGAAGGCTGGTTGATTCAGTGCAGAATGCCTCTGTGGCATTTCTGCAAGCTTTCTATATCAATTATACTTGCAATGATTAGTCCTGTGTAAATCTCTTGAATATGCTACTGTAATATTATACCAATTACAAATGGTTTGCTATATGGCTATGCATATTCCTATACAGAATGATTTTAAATAAGTATTTGTCATAAATAGTGGTGACTCCATAAATCTGTTACTCGTTATGCCATCTACATCCATTAGAGAAAGATTGGTCCCAGAATAATGAGGAAATCAGTAAACTTCTAGAAACTGTACAGATATGAATATAATTTAAATGTTCAAGGATATTTCAGATTATCAAATATGGCAGAATATTCCAGGAATCCTAAAGTAAATGGCACTCAGATTAACAAAATAAATTATACTGAACCACATACTATAAAGAAAGAATGAAAGAAGGAAGAATAAACAATTCACCAAAGCAGGTTGAAGAAATGGACGATACTGAACCTATATCATTGTAGAACTGACTCCTGTTTTACACATAGAACCAACTCCTACCAGACACAATGAGCTGTTGATTAGATATTCAGTGTATTCTGGAAAAATAGTTTCCTGGCAGAGGAGTTATGGATTTAGGGTTGACAATGGAACTGCTTGGAGCATTATTGTCTGTCTTGTCCTTGTAACCACTGCAGAGAGTCAGACCCTGATAGGAAGGCTGAAGTGGGATCTGATACTTCTCAATTCCTCGTAACCTCTGCAACTCAGGATTCACATCACAGGAAACTCAGATGCCACTCAAGGAGTTCCCGCTTTCTCAAAGCATTGCAATGGGTTTTTCCATAATTTAGTTTCCTTCCTTCCTTCCTTCCTTCCTTCCTTCCTTCCTTCCTTCCTTCCTTCCTTCCTTCCTTCCTTCCTCCCTCCCTCCCTCCCTCCCTCCCTCCCTCCTTCCCTCCCCCTCCCTCTTTCTTTCTTTCTTTCTTTCTTTCTTTCTTTCTTCCTTCCTTCCTCCCTCCCCCTCCCCCTTCCTTCCTTCCTTCCTTCCTTCCTTCCTTCCTTCCTTCCTTCCTTTCTTTTTCTGAATGGGCAAGTAAGACTAGATAGCTGTAAAAGGATTTACCTGTCTAATCCCTATAGAGTGAAATTATGAATTGAAAATTTTCTTTAGGGGGACAGAGGAAGCGTGCAATTCTCTATGGCTGTAATGGCTTATATATTTTTATTTATTTTATAGAAACTTGGTGTTTGAAAAAAATTCAGAACCCCAAAACAATGTATACAAAGTACATCAAAAGTAGATGTTCTGGCCAGCCACAGCATATGCGCATACAGTGAGAAAGGGAATGCAGATTCATTCTACATTTTAATAATGTAGAATGCACAAAGATGTTTTATAGAGAACTTGATTAATATTTAAGGCAGATCAAAATAAATCAACCTAAAATATTAATCACATTGCATTTGAAAAATGAACTAAAATATATATCCAAAGGAGTATTTTTTTACTTTAATTCAGTATTTCTCTCTATCTTCTCCTAAAACCACTTAAAATTTTACAAACTATGTCTGAATTCTGACTACAGAGCACAACATTTCTGTTGATCTCACTGGGATGTTTGTGCTTACCATCAAGGTTTCTCAGGACAATGGCATGTTTTCCAAGTGAATAGCTATGAATTGGCACATCTAGAATTTGCTGTCTTATCTAGCAGAATTTCAGCAGCACTGAAAGGATGTTTTGTTCACTCAGGGTACTGAACAAATTCGCACTACTTTGTTTTTGCTCATAATTATTCTTTGTTCTAGCAAGCTGGGTTATTCACTTGCTTCCAATTTTTCATGACAGAAGAGCCAGTCTGGGGTAGTGGTTGAGGTGCTGGATTAGTAACTAAGAAACTGTGGTCTCTCTTAGGCATAAAAGCTGGATAGGTGACTTTAGGCTAGTCTCTCTCCATAATTGACTATGGCCTTGGCCTATAAAGAAAATCTATACAAAATGTTCTATAGATGGCATTGCCCCAGTAAGAATGGCAAAAATGTTAGATATTAACACTAGCTACCATAGTTTCCACTCTGGTCCTCTGTTCCGGCGGGAACAGAGGTTTAATCTGATTGGCTAAGAGGTCTGAAAGCTCCCTATAAAAGGGGAACTGTCAGACCGAACAGTTGCTGGATTGTACATACTTGTCTGTCTGAATAAAGAGCTGTTGTTGCATTAAGCCAGTGTCTGCCTTCTCATTGCCCGATCTAACACTGGCGACCAAGGTCGGATGAGAGGCAGATAGGCAAAGAAATGAACAACGAGACATCCAGCAAATAAATCCAGCCTGGAGCTTCGGTGCGGCGTCGAACAACCATTTTGAGTGGCAAATTCGAATCGCCTCATCCAAGAATGGCCATGCACACCTCGCCAACTCCGTATGACCCGGTGGCCGAACACTGGGAATCGTATATGTTAAAGTTCGAATGCTTCCTCGAGGCAAATGACCTTATGGGGGTTCCCGACTCCCGCAAGAAGAACCTCTTCTTGGGTTACTGCAGCCGAGGGGTCTTCGAAACAGTGAAGGATTTATCAGAGCCAACTCCGATCCAAGCGGTTCCTTGGGCGGCGTTACAACAGACTCTAAAAACTCACTACACGCCCAAACCATCGAGGCACATTCGCCGCCATGAATTCAACGTGCGGAACCAACAGGAGGGAGAATCCATAAGCCAATATGTTGTGGCCCTGTGAAAAGCAGCAACATATTGCGATTTCCGTGACCTGGACAACCAAATTTTAGACCGCTTAATCTGCAGTGTGTGGGACATTAATCTGCAGAGACGTCTGCTAGCCAGATCAAATATGTCTCTGCAGATCGCACTTGATGAAGCCAGGGCGTCCGAATCTGCAGACAAGTCCACGGAAGCGTTACAGTGCCAACACAATGTGCCACAAACCGCGCAGAAGCAAACACGCGTACATCACAAGACCGCTGAACAAGAACCTTCTGACAGCGAAGTTGATGACAGCTACCGCATGTGCGGTAGCCGCACAAAACCAGTGCAAAAATTCAACTCGCGCCTGCTGCCCTGCACAAGCTGTGGAGGGGACCATGCCCGGTCTACCTGTCGGTTTCGGGATGTGACATGTCAGCATTGCGACTAGAAGGGGCACATTGCCAAAGTGTGCCGGAGCGAATTCCCTGCCACCGCTTGGCAGCCAAAACCCAATCTAAACCGACAACAGAGGCCCAACCCAGGGGCCTGGTGGAAAACTCAAGGGCGCCCAGAGAGAGAACCTAAAGTAACCTATCAAACCACGATAGGGCAAGTCCGCATTAGGCGGCCAAAAAAGCTGAAAGTCACAGTCCTCATTGAGGATGCTCCCTGCGAGCTTGAAGTCGACACTGGATCGTCCCTAACGATCATTTCCTGGTCGACCCTGAAGCAAGCCATCCCGAGCCTGAAAAGACGGCACCTTCCCACCCCAGACATCAGCTTGTGTGACTACCAGGGGAACTGTCCCCATCATGGGCCAAGGCACCTTCCGAGTGCAGTTCAAAGACATCAGCACCAAGCTTCCCGTGATGGTGGCCAGCGCACCGCTACAGAGACTCCTGGGGCTCGATTGGTTTGAGGTCCTGGGATTGGAAGTCACCCGAATCAACTCCGTTTTTTAAGGAGTTCGAGGATGTCTTCGGCTCCGGTCTCAATAAGTATGTGGGGACGCCAAGCTCTTTTAACTTGGACCCCAACATAGCGCCTATCAGGCTCAAACCCAGGAGAGTACCTTTCGCTCTCCGCCCTAAAATCGATAGGGAAATTGACAAGCTGGTGAGTCAGGGGATCCTAGAGCCAGTCGACCATGGACGCTGGGAGACCCCTATAGTGACCCTGGTCAAGCCAGATGGGTCAGTCCGCATCTGCGTGGACTATAAATGTACAATTAACAACACGCTACAACAAAGTGCATACCCTGTGCCCATTGTACAGCATCTACTACATTTGCTAGGCCCAGAATTTTTTTTTGATAAATTAGATATGGCGCAGGCATACCAGCAGTTGCTTGTAGATGGCGCCACAATGGAGGCTCAAACCATCGTGATGCACAGGGGTGCATTCAAATGTCGCCGTCTGCAATTTGGAGTTAGTATCGCCCATGGACTCTTCCAAAGTGTCATGGAACAGCTTTTGCAGGGGATACCAGGAGTCGTCCCCTATTTTGACAACATTTTGGTATCGGCTGCAAATGAGGCACAACTTTTAAAAAGAGTTAGGCCTGTTTTGACCAGAATTCGTGAAAAAGGCCTCCGGCTCAAAAAAGAAAAATGCAAAATTAATGTGCCCAGGGTTGAATTTCTGGGGTACATGATTGATGGCTCTGGGATCCACCCGACATCCCAAAATGTAAAAGCTATCCAGGAAGACTCCACACCACGCAATCAGGCCGAGCTGCAGGCGTTCCTCAGGCTCCTTAACTTCTACAGCATCTTTCTCAAACAGAAAGCCACTGTCGCTGAGCCCTTGCATCGTCTCCTCTCCAAGAACGCCAAATGGTCCGAGCTGAGGCCGTCGCATTTGCCGCGGTGAAACGCCTTCTGACTGATGACTCCCTGCTGGTCCAGTACAGCCAGACCCTGCTGCTGGTGTTAATGTGTGATGCATCCCCCTTTGGCGTCAGCGCTGTCCTAAGCCACCGCATGGCCAACAGCATGGAAGCCCCTATTGCTTTCTACTCACGAACCTTGTCTTCCGCTGAAAGGAACTACAGCCAAATGGACCGAGAGGCTATGGCTGCAGTAGCGGGAGTCAAGAGGTTCCATGAGTACCTTTATGGCTGAGACTTCGAACTTGTGACGGACCACAAACCATTGTTAGGGCTACTGGCTGGGGACTGACCTACCCCGGTATCTTTGTCTCCGCGCATAACCAGGTGGACTGTTTTCCTGGCTGCTTACTCCTACAAACTGATTCACCACCCTGGTTCCACGTTGGGACATGCTGATGCTTTGAGCCGCTGTCCCCTACCTGAACTGCTGGCCGCCCCCACTCCCGAGACACCGGTCCTACTTATTGACTGCCTGGACTCTGGACCTGTCTCGTCCAATGACTTTGCCCGTTTTTCTGCTAAAGACTCTACTATTAAGCAGTTTTTGAACTGGGTTGGAGGGGGTGGCCCAAGGGGCCTGTTGGGGCTGAATTTAAAATGCTTTTTACTAAACGCAATGAGTTGTCGGTAATCAAGGGCTGTTTACTGTGGGGGGACCGGGTGGTTGTTCCGAGCAAACTGCGAAAGGCAGTATTGGAGGCATTACATGTGGGGCATCCTGGCATTGTCAGGATGAAATCCTTGGCTAGGAGCTACATCTGGTGGCCTAATATAGACAGGGAGATAGAAGAGTGGGTGGCTACCTGCACTCCATGCTGGGAATCCAGACCAGCTCCCCCCGAGGCACCTGCTAAAGAGTGGGAGCGCCCTCAGGCACCCTGGTCTAGGGTGCACATTGACTTTGCAGGCCCCATTCATGGCCAAATGTTCCTCACAGTTGTGGACGCATATTTGAAATGGTTAGAGGTAGCCCCGATGACCTCTACTACGGCAGAGGTGGTCATCAAGGTGCTACGGAGACTTTTCTCCACGCACAGCCTGCCCGATGTCTTGGTCTCAGACAATGGGCCCCAATTCATGGCCATGCAATTCGAGACCTACTTAGCTAGCCAGGGAATTTGGCATGCCCTGGTCACGCCATTCCACCCAGCTTCCAATGGTCAGGTGGAGAGAATGGTGCAATTAGCTAAAGAGGCCCTCGCCAGAATGGGCCCGGGTGATTGGCAAACATGGGTTGATCACTATTTAGTAATCCAACATATTACGCCAAGTGCCACCACCGGGAGAAGCCCCTCTGAGCTTCTCCTGGATCGCCAAGTAAGGTCCCACTTAGACCGGCTACACCCAAACTACTCTGACACATCACCCCCAGACTCCACAAGCAAGATTCAGAATTTTAGCGTAGGGGATTCAGTATACGCCCACAACTACGCCGGGAGAACTCTGTGGATTCCTGCTACAGTGATAGGCATCACTGGGCCTCGCTCTTATTTATTAGAGCTAGAGGATGGTAGAAATTGGAGGAGGCATATTGACCAACTCCGGGGTCGCCTCTCCCACTCCAATCTTAGAGCACCAGATGAAATTCTGAAACAAAGCAACTAAGGCCCTACCCAAAAGGAGCAAACATTCACTCCTTTCACAGCCAGCTCAAACCTGAAGGTACCGGAAAACATATCTGAGTATATTGCAGGCCCACAGCGACATCCAAGCGAGCAAAGCCAGGGAACTCCAGCCACGGCCTGGGGTAAGTTCCAGTAGGTTCCACAGAGCGGAGCTGGAGAGCAGACAGGTCCATCCGACCTGCCTGAAGAACCTGTTCCAAATGAACTGCACAGGTCTGGTAGAGCGAAACAAAGACCCGCCTATCTCAAAGACTATGTGACCAATAGGAACATCCCAACCAAGAGGGGAGGGGTGTTAGATATTAACACTAGCTACCATACTTTCCACTCTGGTCCTCTGTTCCAGCGGGAACAGAGTATAATCTGTTTGGCTAAGAGGTCTGACAGCTCCCTATAAAAGGGGAACTGTCAGACTGAACAGTTGCTGGATTGTACATACTTGTCTGTCTGAATAAAGAGCTGTTGTTGCGTTAAGCCAGTGTCTGCCTTCTCATCGCCCGATCTAACAGTAACTTGTCTACAAAATGCTGGAAATGCAATCAGTCCTCAGGCACATACTATCAGGGACGTGCGGTCAGGGGAGGCAGGGGAGGCAATATAATATTATATACTATATATATATATAATATTATAATATTATATACATCCGTCTGGGCACGCCCGGGATCTGCGGAGGGTGGAGGCAGAAATGTTGTCGGCGCTGCCCGATGACGAAGGCACGAAAGCGACAGTCGCTTTCGTGCCTTTGTCATCCGGCAGTGCCGACATTTCTGCCTCCACCCTCCGTAGCTCCTGGGTGCGCCCGGACGGAGGTAGCCAGAATGGCACCAAGGCAATCCAGCGGGCGAGTGAGCGAGGATCAGGCTGCCTTGCTCGCTCGCCCGCCGGACTGCCTCGGCGCCATTCTGGCTACCTCCCTCTGGGCACGCCTGGGAGCTGCGGAGGGCGGAGGCAGAAATGTTGTCGGCGCTGCCGGATGACGAAGGCACAGTCGCTTTCGTGCCTTCGTCATCCGGCAGCGCCGACAACATTTCTGCCTCCGCCCTCTGCAGCTCCCAGGCGCGCCCGGAGGGAGGTAGCCAGAATGGCGCCGAGGCAGTCCGGCGGGCGAGCGAGAGAGGCAGCCTGATCCTTGCTCGCTCGCCCGCCGGACTGCCTCAGCACCATTCTGGCTACCTCTGTCCGGGTGCGCCCGGGAGCTGCAGAGGGCAGAGGCAGAAATGTCGGTGCTGCCGGATGACAAAGGCACAAAAGCGCAGCTGCCTGAATGGGAAAGCAACGAAAGGGGCTGCGCTTTCACCCCACTCAAGCCTTGCCGCCTGCATGGGAAGCCGCCTGAATGGGAAATGGGAATGGGAAGCGCAGCCGCCTGAATGGGAAAGCAACGAAAGGGGCAGCGAGGGAGGGCGGGAAAGCAACGAAAGGGGCAGCGAGGGCGGGCGGTGGCTGCAGGCGGCAAGGCTTGAGCGGGGTGAAAGCGCAGCCCCTTTCGTTGCTTTCCCATTCACCCCGCTCAAGCCTTGCCCGAGGGAGCTGGGGATCGGGCTTTGGGTTGGTGGGAGACCTTGAAGGAGTGGGTGGGGGAAGCGACTGGCGCCGGTGGAGGAAGCAATGCTACGCGGATCAGTGCACTCCGCGGTCCCCTTAATGTTCACTCAGGAAGGCGGAGAATGGGACCACGTGTGCTGGAGGCTGAGGCTGCCTTCATATACTGTATATAATATATAAATAAATAAAATAAAAATAAATAAATAAAAAATAAATAAAAAATAAAATAAAATAAATAAAAATAAAATAAAATAATACACACACACATACAGATACAGATACACATACACATACACATACATATAGCAGTGGGATTTAAATAATTTAACAACTGGTTCTCTGCCCTAATGACCAGCTGGGTAGGCGTGGCTCGGTGGTCATGTGACCATGTGGGCATGGCCAACTCAACATCACTCAGCTTGATGGGCACTTCACCTTAGCTGTTACAATGTAATAAGTGTTAACCAGAGAGGCAATTTCTGTAAGCAGGGCAATAAACATTAGGCTAGAAACAACACCAGAATGTTTCCTTCCCCAAAAAGCGAAGATTTGAGACAGGTCGGAAATTATAGAACATGGTGGAGTCCAGTGATGGCTTCTTAAGAAGAGGGCAGACCACAGCATCCTTAAAGTGCTGGGGCACTACCCCCTCCTGTAGGGAAGCGTTAATCACTGCCAGAGTCTACCCGCCTGTCACCTCCTGGGAAGCTTTCACAAGCCAGGAGGGACATGGGTCTAGAACACAGGTGCTTGCGTGCATATTTCGTAGGATCCTGTCCTCTTCCTTGGTAGCAACAGGGTCAAACTGTTCTCAGATAACAGGGCAAGAAGTTGCCCTAGGGGCTTCCACCAGACCAGCAATTACACCGGCATCTAACTGGGAATGAAGTCAAGAGATTTTGTCTTCCAGAAAATCCACAAATTCCTCAGCAAGCCCCTTCAGGTTGACCTCAATCTCCTCCTTCCCCAGGAGAAGGCAGCTCACCTTAAAGATGGTCGCTGGGAGATTATCTGCAGGCACAGATTAGTGTGGAGAAGTATTTACACCGCCACACAAACCACCATACCTGGCTTTAATAGCAGCTCTTACCTGTTTTTGATCCAGTTCATCCCTTGTCTTCAACCAGTTTTATTAGTTTTATACATATAATCTTGAAAAAAAACTATTGTAAAAAAGTCTGATTTTTATTAAAATATATGTAACTGTTTTTCATGTTAGCATTTTTAAAAGTTTTTTTATCATTCTCTGTGATTTACTATGGATTTCATACTCAAGAGACTAACTATTAAGCATCAAGCAATGTTTCTTTAATGGGCAGCTTTATGTGACTTCACCCCACCCCGTCTTCTGAACAATGGATAAACAAAAACAAATGGAGGAGACACCGGAGGCAAAGAAAGGGTTAGAGGATCGGGAATCTAAATGAGTCAATTGATGATAGCAGCTTGCATATCCCAGGGTTTCAGATACAAAGAGCAGACAGAATTGAAATATTAGGTAAAAAGAAGAGAGGCCTACCTTAACAGCCAAAATATAACTATACTAAAGAAATTCTGTGATGTGGACTTAAAGACATTAATTATCAATTGCAAACCATTTTATTCTCCACAAGAGTTCTCAGCATTTCTCCTAATTGCTGTGTATGTTTCTCCACAAGCTTGTGTAAACAATGCATTACAAACTCTAGCTGACTAGATTATGTGGGCTGAAGTTAAATACCCAGATTCACTTCCCATTGTTTTAGGATAGTGGTTCTCAACCTTCCCAATGCCGTGACGCTTTAATACAATTCCTCATGTTGTGGTGACCCCCAACCATAAAATTGGTGTCTCGGTTCCTAAGTTCATCGAAAATATGTGTTTTCCGATGGTCTTAGGCGACCCCTATGAAAGGGTCATTCAACCCCCAAAGGGGTCCCGATCCACAGGTTGAGAACCACTGTTTTAGGAGATTTTAACAAAGTTAATTTAAAGAAAGAGCTATCAAAATATTTTCAGCATATCAATTGTTTCACTAAAGAGGCAAGAATACTTTAGACCATTGCTACATAACATTAAAAGATGTTTATCAGTCTTTACCACAAGCAGCTGTGGGACATTCTGATCATTGTATGATTCACCTTGTACCTGCTTACAAAGACTTAAAATCATGAAACCAACAATTAAATTAGTGAGGACTTGGACTGAGGAGGCAAAGCTAAAGGTACAGGCTTGCCTTGACTGCACTGATTGGAATATTTTTGAAGATACCTCTGCAAGCTTGGATGAACTCACAGATACTGTAAATCATATGTCAGTTTTTGTGAAGACCTATGTGTGCTGATCAGAAACCTGCAAATATACAATAACAATAAACCTTGGTTCACAGATAAACTTAAGCAGCCTACAGAGAAAGCCTACAGAAAAGGTGATAGAATGCTGTACAATCAGGCCAGAAATGTATTAAAAGGGAAATCAAAGCAGCAAAAAGAAGCTACTCTGAAAAGCTAAGGAATCAGTTCTCAACAAATGAACCATCAAACATGTGGAAAACTCTTAAAAATATCACCAGTTACAACAAATCTCCTTCCCATGTTGAAGGAAATCAATAACTGGCAGATGACCTGATTGTGTTTTACTGTAGGTTTGAGAGGAAACTACTGCCACCTATCTCCACAATCCCAATCACAGACACACCTACAACAGCCAAGCCTCTTACAATTGACCCCATCCCATTAGGCCCACCACCTCTGGTGATTAGAGAAAATGAGGTGCAAGATCCATTTCACAGACAAAAGCCAGGAAAAGCACAAGACCCGGACAGGATAACTCATTCTTGCTTAAAAGCTTGTGCTGACCAACTGCCCCCCCCCATCTTCACCTGAATGTTTAATAAATCACTAGAGATGTGCTATGTTCCTTCTTGCTTCAAAAGCTCTACTATTATCCCAGTGCCAAAGAAACTCTCCATCAAGGAACTGAATGACTACAGACCAGTTGCTCTAATATCTGTAGTTATGAAAACCTTTGAAAGACTAGTGCTGAACTAACATAAGTAAGCTTTTTTCAATTTTCAAATTAAAAAAGAAATTAAAATAGAAAAAAAATTTAAAAAGATTTTTTTAAAAAAATTGAAAAAGAAATTTAAAATTAAAGATTTAAAAATTAAAAAAAAATAAAATTAAAAAATAAATTGATTTTTTTAAAAAAAATCAGAGATTTTAAAAAATTAAGAATTCACAAACATTCTTGGCCCTTTATGAAGTAATATGCACTTTTTTGTTGGAAATCTCAGGCTGTTTTCTAGGAGATGCTTTGCACTTAACCCTCTACTCCCTTCCTTGAAAGTTTATCTCTTTCCTCCCTGTCCATAAGTGTTTTGTACTTATCCTTTTCCTTCCTGTCTTCTTTCCCTTCAGTTGCCTGGCCATTGCTGGGGGGTTTTGGTATAATGTGCTGATCTGGGTCCCACTTAGCCATTGCTTAGCTGGTCTGTCACACTGCTCTCTGCCTCTGCTGGTCTGCCATACTGCTCTTAGCCACTGTTGGTGCACCACACTGCTCTTTGTCCCTTCTCTGGGTGCCCCACTTCTCTGCCACCTAGCTCTACACTGCTACTATTCAAGGTCTGCCATGCTGGTCTGCTGCCACCTAGCTCCATTTCATCACTACTCAGTGGCCTCTGTTTGCACTGCATCACCTCCACTAGGCTGCAGGCTGGATCTCTGAGCCACCTTTCCATCTCACAGTGGGCTGTCTCTCCATCTCTCAGATGGGCCACAGGGCTTCTTCTCAGTTGGGCAACTGGGCCACCTCATCAAAACCTACAACCCAGAGACCTACTCGTGAGTTTCGATGTCATATCCCTCTTCATCCAAGTGCCTATAAAAGAAGCCTTGACAGCTATCCAGAACAAACACAACCCCCCTAAACACATCCTGGACCTGACCAACCACTGCCTAAACAACACATACTTCATCCATAATGGACAAAGATACAAACAGATAGATGGTTTGCACCCATGGGATCACCCCTCTCACCCGTCATCGCAAACTTATACATGGAACATTTTGAAACGAACACCTTAGATAAATCTGAACACAAACCCAAACTCTGGCTTAGATATGTTGATGACACTTTCGTGATTTGGCCACACAGGAAAGAAAAACTGGACAACTTCCTCACACATCTCAACAGCCTACACCCCAAAATACAATTTACCATGGAAATAGTAGCAAACAACCAACTTCCCTTTCTGGATGTCCTAATCTACAAAAAACCCAATGGCTCCGTAGGACACACCATTTACTAGAAAAAAAAAACACACCAACCGCTACTTAAACGCACAATCCCATCACCACCCTGCACAGATCAACTCTGTAGCCAAGACCCTCATCTCCAGAACCAAATGCCTAGCCGACAAAGACCACCTGAAAACTGAATTACACACTTTCACAAAGGTATTAATTGCCAAGGGATTTCAAAGAAAACAATTACCAACCTAATCCAAAGGGAGACTCCCCCAAAAAACCAAGAAGCAGAACAGGACAACGGTATCGCCCTCCTCCCTTACATCAAAGGCACCACAGATAAAATCAGCAAAATTCTCCACAAACACAATATCAAGACAGCCTTCAACACTGACCAAAAAATAGCCAAAATCTTAAGAAACCACAAAAACAAAATCCAGCTAGAAACCAAGGAATCTACGAAATACCATGGAAAATCTGCCCTGCAGCATACATAGGACAAACGAACAGGAGAATAAATGCACACATTGCAGAACACAAGAACGCAGTAAGAAGAAAAGAAAAAACTTCCTCCCTTTTCCAGCACCTTAAAGCTACAGGACATGAAATTAATCTTGAAGGAACCAGGGTAATCTCCAAAACAGAACACTTCAACAAGAGAATAATTATGGAAGCTATCGAAATAGAGAAACACCCCCACAACATGAATAAACATGACGATACCTCCCTCCTACCAGACATCTGGAAACCAGCCGTAGTCAACAAATGAGTCCCACCCACTACCCAGGCCGTTACAACACGAAACAACAATAGACCAGCACCAATCAGCACCAATCTACCAGTCTACAACTTTGATCTATTAGTTTCTGTGAAAGAGACATAATATTCTTCACTGTGTTGGAAAACATACTAATATAGCATTTTGTCTATAGATTTTTCTGTTTAGAGACTGTTATGGAGCAAAATTGATTCACAACCTTTTATAGCAGCAGCCCCAAGCCTTTTGAGTACCAGGGACTGGTTCCATTGAGAGAGGTTTGGTTTGATTTTGTGTGCTGCCACAGATAGGGCTTTTCTTGTTTGAGCAGACCAGTTTCTGGTATGCCGCAGAGCAGTGCCGGTCCATGGACTGGGGGTTGGGGACCCCCATTTTACAGGATCCCTGGTAAGGTACCGTATTTTTGGAGTATAAGATGCACCGGCGTATAAGACACACCAAGGTTTTGAAGAGGCAAATTTTAAAAAGTAGGTAGGTAGATAGAGGGAGAGAAAGAGAGAGAAATAGAGCAGGTCAGTAGGGAGAGAGTAGTTAGGTAGGTAGATAGGTAGGTAGGTAGATAGATAAAGGGATAGAGAGAGAGAAAGTAGAGACAGAGAGAGATAAATACAGTAAGTAGGTAGGGTGAGAGAGTGAGTGTAGGTAGGTAAGTAGGTAGTGGGAGAGAGAGAGAAATAGAAAGAGAGAGAGAGAGAAATACAGTAGATAGGTAGGGAGAGAGAGAGTAGGTCGGTAGGTAGGTAGATAGGTAGAGAGAGGGAGAGAGAGGGAGGGAGGGAGAGAGAGAAATACAGTAGGTAGGTAGGGGGGAGAGATTAGGTAGGTAGGTAGATGTTTCCAGGTGTATTTATCCATGTGCTGGAGAAGAAAATCGCTGACAATTTGCAGCACCTAAGAATTTTTTTCTGCTGGCACAGCACTTAATCAATGTAATTCTCATCAATCGGTTAAAGAGCTTTCCAAAAGGGGGGGGGGAGTTTTTACACTCTGCAAACATCCCCAAAACAGCCTGTTTTTGGGGAAAACGGGCCCAATTTTTTAAAAAGGGGCATGAATAGCCTTGCGGCTATTTCAGTTCTTTTCAGGATCCTTTTGGTGGCTGAGGTTTTTGAATGGAATTTTAGTTGGAAGCATGTGGGGATCAGGCTTTTGTCTCAGGCTTTTTGAACTCTTAATGTATAGGTTTTATATGGCAGTTAAATAAATATTTAATTTAACAAGTCAAATTTTGTCCAGAATAACCTTTACGTGAATAAGATGTTTTCATATACAAAAAAATACATTTTAATAACATATTATTCAATTCTATATTATTTTATAGTATCAAATAATATATTATGTATATTTGTTTCATTCTATCTTTTTATTTTGGTTTTAATGTTGTATTCTAAACAAGAGAAAACATATTTTCAGCTGATCTACTGCAGAGGCAAATGAGTATCCAACCTGTGACCAATGGAGCAGAGTTAGAAAGAATGTTAATTCTCTGCCTCAACACTGTCTTCAAGGTGATTATTCAAGCCTTCTCTGACATGGAACAGTGCAATCAGCCAGCAGTGAGTACACATATAAATAGCTCCTGCCCAAACTAAAAGAATGACTATCAGTCATGTCCTAATTACTGCTATATAGAAAAAAAGGATAAATGAAATTTATTTTAATTATGATTTTAGAACCTTAATTATTAAGAGTAAGCTAAGTTTGTGAATAATATTTTTAAAAGTATAAGACAAACAAATTCAAAATAGAATGAATCAAATAGATTATACTATGCATTTTGGAGTTTTTGAAAATAAGTTAATTATATATATATATTACATTGATTAAGTGGCACAGCACTTAATCAATATAATTCTCATCAATCGGTTAAAGAGCTTTCCCAAAAGGTTGGGGAGTTTGCATATGTGGCAATTACATCGGCCTAATATGCAACACAGCCCTGGTTCTATACTAGTCTCCCTATATTTATTTATCAGCACAAATACAACACAAATATAAAAAGGCAACATTAAAAAAATGGTTTTCTGCCTGGATGGTCCTCTGTAATGAGCCGAAGGACAGAAAGGGGGACTAGTGAGCTCCCTCCCATATTTGGGCATACCAGGGGTTGTAACACAAATACATACCTATTTCCCTGGCCTAGCTGATAAGGAAGAGAGCCTGTGGTTTAGTGGCAATTACATTGGCCTAATATGCAACACAGCCCTGGTTCGATTCCCAGTAAGGGTATGGCTAGCTGATGAGACCTAAATAGGTTGAAATAGATCTATACTAGTCTCCCTTTATTTATTTATCAGCACAAATACAACACAAATATAAAAAGGCAACATTAAAAATAAAAAATATGGTTTTCTGCCTGGATGGTCCTCTGTAATGAGCCGAAGGACAGAAAGGGGGAGTAGTGAGCTCCCTCCCATATTTGGGCATACCAGGGGTTGTAACACAAATACATACCTATTTCCCTGGCCTAGCTGATAAGGAAGAGAGCCTGTGGCTTAGTGGCAATTACATTGGCCTAATATGCAATACAGCCCTGATTCGATTCCCAGTAAGGGTATGGCTAGCTGATGAGACCTAAATAGGTTGAAATAGATCTATACTAGTCTCCCTTTATTTATCAGCACAAATACAACATATATATGCTGGCTGGTCAAGTCTCTCAGCTTTCGGGACCTGCTAACCCCCCCCCCCCCGGGAGGAAATGCCCAGTGGCTACACCAGACAAGTTTGATGGCAACCAAGCTATGTTTGCAGCGTTCTTGGGACAATTCCAGCTGTTTATCAGCTTGAGAGCGGAGGACTTTCCCACCGACCGGACGAAGGTGGGATTTATCATCAGCTTGCTCTCAGGCACAGCTCCTCGTTGGGCTACTCCATTGCTATCTCAGCCTAGCCGTCTGCTGGATGATTTCCAGGGCTTTTGTAATCATTTCCAGCTGATATTTGAGGATCCCATTAAGGGGGAAACAGCCACCAGACTACTCAAGTTGCTGCAGCAGGCTCGTGGCTCCTTGCAGGATTATGTCAGCGAATTCTGGCTGCTTAGTCAGGACTCAGCTTGGAATAAGCCAGCCCTCATGGACACTTTTCAGGACAGGCTGTCCGATGCCTTGCAGGATAAGCTGGTGAGGGTGGACAGGCCACCGACGTTCGACGGGTTGGTCCACTTGTGCCTCCGGATAGACGCCTGGCTGCAGAGGTGGAGGCCTCGCCGCGCGTCCCAGGAGACCACTAGGGTGCCGGTCCCTCAGGAAACTACAGTTGCACGGGAGGAGCCCATGGAGTTGGGTGCCGCCAAACCCCGCTTGTCGCACATGGAGATGGACAGACGGCATGCAGGGGGTTTGTGTTTCTACTGTGGGGATTCTGGACACCTGGCTTTGGTTTGCCCAAGAAGGGTAGGGGGGCTGCACTGCCTGCGGCCTCCCCCTCAATTCCGGAACAACGTGTCGAGAAACAGGCAGAGCCCAATCTGAGGGAGACTTTACGTTGGCCGCAGGCCGAAACAGAGGTGGATGGCCCTCCATAGCACATGATCTTAGCAGCGCACATCCTCTTGTCGGGTAGTCCGCAGGGAATTCCGGCCCATGCCTTGGTCAATTCCGGGGCTACCACGAACTTTATGGATGCGGCGTTTGCTACAAAGTATGATGTACCTCTGTGTCCGGTGGACCCACCGATGCATGTCGAGACCATTGATGGTCAGATGCTTCTGTCTGGGCCTATTAAGGCCCGCCACGCAGCCTTTGCGCCTAATCCTCGGGGAGCATGAGGAGGTGGCAAGAAATGACGTAAAACTCACTTAACAAATTCTCACTTGACAATATAAATTTTGGGCTTAATTGTGGTTGTAAGTTGAGGTCTATCTGTACTGTCTTTTAAACTATTCACTAGCAATCTCCAATGTTTCATAAATGCATGTGGTAAGAAGGGAGTAGAAGCAAAAAGAATGAATCAGCTATTTGTTAATTCTTGCATGTATAATAATACATAGTAGGAGTGTCATAGTGCTACTTTCCACCTATAAAAGGAGGGGAGGGGGGAGGGAGAGAGAGATGTCTTTATTCTCTTGAGGTTAACGTTAATTGCTGGAGTCTTGGCAACTGCTCAACAACAAATAAATAAACAAACCACTGATGACTCACTTATTAAAACCAAGCATTCCTGAGTTGTTGGAGCGGCTCTGGGAGGCAACAGTGTTCACGAAATTGGACTTACATGGGGCTTACAACCTGGTCCGAGTCAGGATGGGGGATGAATGGAAGATGGCCTTTGGCACCCGGTACAGAAATTTCGAGTACACGGTCATGCCGTTCGGGTTGACCAATGCACCGACGGTCTTCCAACATTTTATGAATGATATCTTCCAGGACCTTTTGGATCAGTTTGTCATCATTTACCTGAACGACATCTTGATCTACTTGACGTCCCGGAAGGATCATCAACATCACTTGCGTCTGGTCTTGCAGCGACTCCTAGAACATCGTTTGTTCGCAAAGCTGGAGAAGTGTCAGTTTTGGAAGACTACCATCGAGTTCCTGGGGCATCATATCTCCCCTGAAGGAATTGCAATGGAGTCGAGCAAAGTGGAGGCGTTGCATAGTTGGCAACCTCCTCAACATATGAAGGATGTGCAGAGACTCCTTGGGTTTGCCAACTACTACCGGGCCTTCATCCCCAACTTTGCTTTCTTGACCGCACCCTTCACTCGGCTCCTACAAAAGAAAGTGCCGTTTCACTGGGGGCCCACGGAGCAACAGGTGTTCGTGGCCCTGAAGCGCACTTTTATGAGGGAGCCGATCCTGAAGCACCCTGATCCCCATCGTCCCTTTGTAGTGGAGGTGGACGCATCTGAAATCACGGTGGGGGCGGTGTTACTGCAGGCTCACGCCTCTGATGGTACCCTTTTCCCTTGCGCTTACTACTCTCGGAAACTCAATCCTTCCGAGCACAATTACACCATCTGGGAGAAGAAGTTGTTGGCTATCAAGGTGGTGTTCGAGGCTTGGAGGCATCACCTGGAGGGGGCCAGGCATCAGGTCGAGGTCCGGACGGCCCATCAGAATTTAGAGTTTTTGTCTCTGTTCTTTGCCCGGTTCAATTTTAAAGTGACGTACATCCCTAGTGCGCTGAATCAAAGGGCGGATGCCCTGTCTAGGAAACCAGAGTACTCTGACCCTGCAGACTCACTTCCACCCCAGATTGTTCTACACTTTGAATCCTTCGCTGCAGTTCATGAACCCGTGGACTTACGGTCTCTGATACGGGATGCGCAGTGGGACGAGGAGTGGGTGGAACACTGGAGGGCAGAGGTGGGGCCGGCTTCCCCTTGGACCTTTGACGATGACCTTTTGAGGTATCGGGACCAGCTCTATGTGCCCGCAGGGCCCCTCCGTGGACTGGTTCTCTCCCAGTGTCATGACACTCCAGCAGCGGGACATTTTGGCTTTTTCAAGACATTGCACCTGGTCTCCCGTACTTTCTGGTGGCCCCACTTGCAACACAATGTGCAGATGTACGTCACGTCGTGTGTGCAATGTCAACAGGCCAAGTCAGCAACAGGAGCTCCTCCAGGCTTCTTTCAGCCATTGCCGACCCCGGACAGACCCTGGGGGGCCGTGTCCATGGACTTCTTGACGGAACTGCCTCCATCTTCAGGTTTTACCGCGGTCCTCATGGTGGTGGACATGCTCATCAAGATGGCACATTTCATCCCCTATTGGAGATTGCTGACAGCCCGCGCCACTGCCCTCATGTTCATCCAGCATGTGTTCCAGCTACACGGCCTACCTGACCGGGTCGTATCAGATCGTGGGACACAATTCACGGCCCAGTTCTGGAAAGGGCTGATGGCGGCTCTAGATGTCCAGGCTTGTTTGTCCTCAGCGCACCATCCCAACCGATGGGGGGATGGAGAAGGTGATTGGGATTCTGGAACAGTACCTGCGCTGCTTCATGAACCATCAGCAGAACAACTGGGCAGAGTACCTAGCCGTGGCAGAGTTTGCATTTAACAACTCGCAGCATACCTCCACACCCTCGACGCCCTTCATGGCAAACATCAGGTACCACCCTCGCATTTTCCCTCTCAACCCAGTGGACTCTCCGGTCCCTGCAGCGCAGGAGTTCCTCTCTGAGCTCCAGGTGGTCCACCAAGTGATGCACCGCTATCTGAATCAGACAAAGGAGGACTACAAAAGGATAGCAGATAAGTCTTGATGTGCAGTGCCGGAGTTGGCTGTGGGAGATCGTGTGTGGCTGTCCACATGGCATCCCACCGGCCGACTAAGAAGTTGGACCAACAGTATCTTGGGCTGTTCCCTGTGGAGGCCGTCATCAACCCGGTGGCCTATCGCCTAACCCTCCCACGCTCGATGCGAGTACACCCGGTGTTCCATCTCTCGCTCCTGATCCCTGAGTGGTCGGCTTGTCCTCTCCGCCAACCCTCTTCCCCCCAGCCGTCATTGCATGAGGTGGACACGCAGCCACCGCACGGTGACCCAGATCCGTGACTCGAGATGGCTCAAGGGACGGTTCTAGTATTTAGTAGACTGGACGGATGAGGGGATGGACGGGGGGACCTGGACCGATGTGACGGCCATGCATGCCCCTGCTCTGGTGTGAGCCTATCATGTGCAATATCCCTCGAGGCCACATCATGTGCAATATCCCTCGAGGTCAGACCCGGGGGAAGGGCCCTGCAGTGAGGGATAGTATTGTGGCCGAGAAGGAGCCGTTGGAGCTGCCACCAGACTCTGACAGCGAGGGTCCCTATGAGTTGGCTCTGGAGGATGTGGAAGACCCTGGATAGGGTTCCGACTCCGAGCAGGGCGCTGGCTACCAGGAGGCGCCTAAGCCTTGGACCAGTGGGGAGGAGACAAGGGAGTGTGATCTGGACGTCAGCAGTGAGTTGTTCCTGGATGCCCGGCACCGGAGAGCTAATAGGTGTTAAGGAACAGTTGCGCAGTTACAGGAGGTAATTGCACTCGCTGGTGGTAATTAGGCTCCTCTCCAGACTATAAAAGGACTGCTTGTGCACACGCCCATTTTGCAGAAGTAAACGCATTAACTAAAGTTGGAGAACAGTATTGTGAGCTTGGCAGGCTGGATTGCTGCCAAGGCTTATCTGTGTTGGATTGCTGCCCAGGCTTGTCTGTGCCAGTTTACTGCCAAGGACCTGTCTGTCTGTTAATAAATTCCATAAAGTATCTTTGGCTCGGAATGTGTTGGTGTGGGACGAGGGAGGGTCAGAACACACACACACACACACACACACACACACATGGTGTTTTTTAAATAAACAGCAATAAGAATATTCTCCTACCTTTTATAATTTATTGGGGAAGCCATCACATCTCCTGGAAGGCTATTTGTCCTTCTACTTAATATTATCTACACTCTGACTTTCCTATCAACTTTTAGGAAATACCGACATGATATGCACTAGATATTTTCCATGGAAAGTGAAGACTGAGAAACTACCAGAGGACTGGAAAAAAGCTGACATGGTTCCCACCTTTAAAAGAGAAAGATAAAAAAAGAAACAGACCCAGGAAACTACAGACCAATCAGCCTAACATCAATACCTGGGAAGATACTGGAAAAGATAATTAAAAAAACAAATCTGCCAATGTCTAGAAATGAGTAAAGTAGTAACTAGCAGGCAGCATGGGTTTGTTAAAAAAGATCATGCCAAACCAATCTTATTTCATTCTTCAACACAGTAACTAAAGTAGACCAGTGAAATGCTGTGGACATAGTATAGTTAGACTTTAGAAAAGAATTGGACAAGGTAGACCACAACCTACTTCTTGGTAAGCTAGAAAAAAGTGGAATAGATAGCATTACTGCCAGATGGATTTGTAACTGGCTGACAAACTGCACTCAATGAGTAGTCCTTAATGTTATTACATCTACATGGAGTGAAGTAAGCCGTTGTGTACCACAAGATTCCCTCTTAGCCCAGTACTCTTCAATATCTTCATAAACAATTTAGATGAGGGAATATAAGGGGAACTTACCAAATTTGCAGATGATACTAAGCTGGCAGGAACAGCTAACACCCTAGAAGATAGGTTCAAGATCCAGATGGATCTTGACAGATTTGAACACTGGGTCCTAGTTAACAAAATGAAATTTAATGTAGAGAAAAGTAAAGTCCTACACTTAGGCAAGAAAAACCAAAAGTACACATATAGACTGGGTGAAACCAGGCTTAATAGCAGTAACTGTTATAGGGACCTTGGAGTGTTAGTGGATAACCAGCTCAATATCAGTCAGCAGTGTGCAGTGGAAGCCAAAAAAGCCAAAGCAATCCTAAATTGCATTAACAGAGGGATACAATCAAGATCAATGAGGTTCTAAAACAACTCTATAAAGCCTTAGTAAGACCACACATATGATTACTGCATCTAGTTTTGGTCACCATGCTATAAGAAAAGATGTTGAGACTCTAGAAAAAGTGCAGAGAAGAGCAACCAGGATGATTAGGGGACTGGAGACTAAAACATATGAAGAACGGATACAGGAACTGGGCATGGCTAGTCCAGTGAAGAGAAGGACCAGGGGAGACATGATAGCAATGTTCCAATATTTGAGGGTCTGCAACAGAGAAGAAGGGGTCAAGCTATTTTCCAAAGCACTTGAAGGCCAGACAGGGAATAATGGATGGAAATTGACCAAGGAGAGATTCAACCTAGAAATGAGGAGGAACTTTCTGATAGAACAATCAACCAATGGAACAGCTTGCCTTTGGAAGTTGTGGAAGCTTCATCACTTGAGACTTTCAAGAATGAAGTTTTACTATAGGCTAAGATACCAAATACTTGGAAAAAAGCAAATATTACTCTAATTCCAAAAGAAGATTCAGATCTCGCACAGATAAAGAACTATAGGCCTATATCATTACTAAATGCAGACTATAAATCAAGATTTCCATTCATAGTTTAGAGAAGAATCAGTTCAGCCATCCTTTCTCTCGCAGTTGTAGTCAAAAGAGAAAAAAAAGAAATCCCCTCTCCCCATTAATTAAGGGAAGTGGAAGTATTTTAAACTTTTTAAACTTTCTCTCTCTCCCTTGCAAGGGAGAGATTTTCCAAGTGCCACTTTTCCAAGGGGGGTGGAAATTTCCTCCCCCCTCCAATTTTAACTCCTCCACAGGTTGAAACAAAGTCCCAGAAAAAATTGCAAGTCAATCAATAGAGTAATAAACTGTAAAAGACCCGGGGAGAGCCCCCACCTTACCGCGCTTCAGCTGTTCCATTCAAATTAATCATTTCCTTCTAGGCTGCGCTCGGCGAAGTGCGCGGTGGCATTCCGCGTGCTCCCTATGCTCCTCGGCTCCTGGGGCAAGGCTGGAGACCACCCCGCGGCCACTGCCGTTCCAGGGGGTCCCAGCAAGCCGCCCCTTTGGCAGGCCGCCCCTTCAAGGCACCCTGTGCTCCCCCTAGGATCCAGGGGAGCCCACCGAAGCAGCGAGAAGGCCCACTTCCTCTTTCTTCTTTGTCTTTGTGCATGAGACTCCTCCTTTGAAAAACTTTGTTGCCTTGGACTAATTTTCACCCCAGAGACCTCCAGGAGCCTCTTCAAATAAGTTTTTTCCCTGGATTTGGAATATCTTGATCCGCCTATCTGCTTTGGTCTTGTATTAAATGACTTATTCTCCTTTGGATTTGCCTGTTTGGTGCTCTCTACTGGCTGTGCTTTCCCATGGACACCATTTCTCTGTATAGAACAATAACTATCTCCGAGCTTCATGATGGGTCCTAAGAAATTACCGCCTGGAAAGGCCTCATCGGCCCCAACACCTTCTACGTCCAATCCCATTGCTCACCAGTCACAACTGGGATCTTTTTTACAACCTAAAGCCCCTGAAGAGAGTTCAAAGGATTTGTCTACTCAGCAGATGCTTCAAGCCCTCTTAAAGGGACAGGACGAAATGAAAAAACAACTGCAGGACTTAAATGATCAGCTCAGAGAGACACAACAACAAACCACACAGAATGAGCAGAGGATAGGTGTACTGGAAGAGGGTGCAGTTGGATGAGAAACGACCTGGAGACAATCCAAAGGGGGAATGCAGAATTTGAGAATCATGTGATAAAAACGGAATTTGAAAGGATGTCTTTTTTTCTTAGGTTCCAAAACTTGCCAGAAGTTGAAAATGAAGATCTTAAGGAGATTATGACCACAATGTTATCAGAATATATTAACAGAGATAAACAACAGCTTGGGTGGGATATTGACCTGATTTATAGGATTAATTCAGCCTATGCAAGAACACATAATGTTCCAAGGGAAGTTCGTGTTAAATTTCTTAGAAAATCCACAAGAGATGAGGTTCTAGGAGCTCAAAGGGGAGGCCCATTAAAATATAAGGATAAAGAAATAACCATTCTTAAGCAGATCCCAAAGAAAGTAAGAGATAAGAGAAGGAAATATTCCTTCTTAGCAAAAAAAATTATATAATAATGGGGTTTGGTTTAAGTGGTTGTTACCAGAAGGATGTTACACAAGAAACAAAGCAGGGAGGGGCTGAGGCTCTGCCAGGGACGGGGGGGGGAGAGGATGCGACAACAAGAAGACTCAGATCACAAAAGTGAATTGAAACACTATTGCAAATGTTGTTACAATGTACTTTCAAGGAAGTGACAAAAAGTAAAATGATTGAAGCATACTGATGATTTTGTGTTAAACTTAAAACTGCTAATATCTATGGAAATGTTCATAGCTTTCTAATTTTCTTTTTTGAAAAAGTTGTGAGACCCAGGGGGGCTTCTCCCCCCCACACGATGTAGCTGTCAAAATGTTCCATAACCCCTTAACCCTTTTTTTCCTTGTAAAACTTTTAAAATCAATAAAAATCTTTCAAAATAAAAAAAATTGGGAAGGTCCCAGATACAGATGGATTGACAGCGATTTATTATAAAAAGTTACAATTAGAAATGGTAGATCCTCTTAAGGAATTATTTAATAAAATTCAAATGGAAGGAAGGGTACCGCCATCTTGGAGAACGGCCTTTATTTCCCTGATTCCAAAAGAAGATCAGGACCATACTCAGCCAAAAAACTATAGACCTATTTCGTTACTTAATACAGATTATAAAATATTTGCTAAAATATTAGCAAATAGGTTGATGCCAATTATACAACAAACGATTCATAATGATCAATCCGGTTTTATACAGGGGAGACAAATGAAAAGTAATGTAAGACAAATTGTTAATATATTGGAATACTTGGGGAAGAACAACCAACCCGCAGTGCTTTTATTCTTAGATGCGGAGAAAGCATTTGACCGAGTGAATTGGCAATTTCTAATAAAAATAATACAAAAGATGCATTTTGGAGAGTATTTCACACAATCTATCAAGGCAATATACCAGAAACAGACAGCACAAATTATAGTTAATGGTAGTTTAACAGAATCCTTCAAAATTGAAAAAGGAACAAGACAGGGGTGTCCCCTGTCTCCATTATTATTTATTTTAACCTTGGAGTTATTGTTGAATAGAATATGTGGGTCAGACGACCTACAGGGAATTAAGATTAGGCATTATGAATATATAGTATGAGCATTTGCGGACGACTTGGTTGTAACTTTAGCCCAACTGGGGAAATCAGCTATAGGTTTAATGAACATAATTAATCAATATGGTCAAGTATCTGGGTTCAAAATAAATCTAGGAAAAACAAAGATGATAGTTAAAAATATGACCACAAATCAAAAAGAACTGGAAAGAATAACAGGATGTGAGATAGTAGAAAAGGTTAAATATTTAGGAGTTTACATTACAACCTCAAATGGGAAATTATATAAGTTTTTATATACAAATTATATATATAATTATGAACCATTATGGCATAAAATACAGTTAGAAATGAATAAATGGAAAAAAAACTACAATTGTCATTGTTGGGAAGGATAGCAGCAGTAAAAATGAATGTTTTGCCTAAGTTTCTATTTCTCTTTCAAATGATACCAATACTTTAAAAAGATGCAAATTTGGAAGAATGGCAGAAAGGTTTTAATAACTTTGTTTTGGGGGGAAGAAACCAAGAGTGAAACTTAAAATAATGCAAGATATACAGGAAAGAGGAGGTTTGAAAATGCCCAATTTAAAATTATATTATGAAGCAGTAGTTTTATCAACAATTAGTGACTGGATTAATCTAACAGAGGATAGAATACTGAATATTGAGGGATATGATTTGGTATATGGTTGGCACACTTATTTAATATATGATAAGAAGGTGGATAAGATTTTTAAAAGCCATATATTAAGGAATGCCCCATTGCGTGTCTGGAAAAAATACCAATATAGGTTAAATGATAAGATACCTATGTGGGTAGTACCCAGACACGCGATAGAGAATATAAGTATAGAACAAAAACAGGATGTAATTACATATAGAGAACTTCTTAATATAGAGAGGTGTACTACTGTTAAAGCCTTTGAACGTATTAAGAAAGGAAAGGGTAATTCAAACCTGGTTCCAGTATGGACAGTTACAAGCTAGATGGAAAAAAGATCAGACAATTGGTATCACGCAAAATGAGGATAGTTTGGTAAAACAAATTAGGGACCAGAGTCAAATGCATATAAAAAGATTGTATAATATACTGATAGAAATAGATTCTGAAACAGAGTTAGCTAAAGACTGTATGATAAAATGGGCACAAAATTTCGAAGAGCCAATAATGATGGAAACATGGGAAAAGATTTGGGTAAGAAATGTAAAATTTACGCAAGATCATAGATGGCATTTAGATCCCAAAAAGTTATCTTGTATGCATCCGAATTTACAACCTAAATGTTGGAGATGTGATTGTGTTGATGCTACGTATTATCATATATGGTGGACTTGCAAAAAAGTTAAAGCATTTTGGATAAAAATATGGTGGGTTATTCAAAATATACTTAAAAAGAGGATAAAGTTCACTCCCCAGTTGTTTTTGTTAGGTATAATTACAGACTGTACAGTTATAGAGACTAATTTGATTTTGAATTTAACGATGGCAGAAAGATTGTTGGTGGCGCAGTACTGGAAGAGGGAAGAATTGACTACTATGCAAGAATGGACGCTAAAAGTAGTAAGTCTAGCAGAGATGGCCAAAAGCACAAGAGGACGTAGGATGTTAAAATCAGTTAGCTTATGTTAGCGTACGATTGTTAAATGTTTATACCCTGTATTTTGCTCTGGGAGGTTGGGGGGAGGGAGGGTTGGAGGGTGGGAAGGGGTAATATTTGTAAAATTTGTTAAAACTTTTAATAAAAAAAATGAATATCTTACCGAAGCTACTTTTTTTATTCCAAATGATCCCGATAAAAATAGGAAAACAATATTTTGATGAGCTAAACATAAAAATTTTGAAATTTGTTTGGCAAGGGAAAAAAGCAACAATAAGACTAAAATGTTGCAAGAATCCAAAAATAATGGGGGCTTTGGGCTACCTGATTTATTATCCAGCATTAAGTTGAGAAATTGGATAACTCTCAGACATAGAAGATTATTGTTTTTGGAAGATCATGATCTCCAATTAGGATGGCATGTTTTCTTATAGTACGACAAAAATAAAACTCATAGATATTTTCAGAGACATCACATCAGAAATGCTCTACTTTTAGTATGGGAAAAGGTGAAAGCCAAAATTTATATGAAAATACCAGTTTGGCTCTCAACAATGGAAGCATTTATCCACCCAAGTGTAGTAAATCTGGAAAAAATCTTAACATACAAAGTTATCTTGAATGTGGAAGGGGGACTTAAAACCAAACAAGAGTTTCAGAAAGCAAGGTGTAGACTTATCATGGTGGTCACATATACAAATACAATCAAGATATGAGAAAGATAGACATATGGCTTCTAGAAAGAGCAAACAGTACTTGACCAAATAATGTTAGGGGTAGATGAAAAGTTAATAAAGAAACTATATAACTTTTTGTTAAGCTTAAAAATGTAAGATGAACAGGTAAAGCGACAATGATAGTATGGGCAAATTTTTTGGATATACTATAGACTTAGACAAAAACTTTGGGAAAGAAACTGTAAGTTGACAATGGCAACTACTTACAAAGAAAACCTATATAAAATGTTTTATAGGTGGCACTTAACACTGGTAAGATTAGCAAAGATGTTTAAAAACATGTCCGCCAGATGTTGGAAATGTAATAGACACTGGGTACATATTATCACAAGTGGTGGACATGTGCAAAAGCAAATAAATATTGGGCAAAAATACATACATTGTTAGAAAAGATGTTAAAGTTACATATGCCAGAAATATTTCTATTAGGTATAGTACCAGAAAAGTATAATAAAGGAAATATATATTTTATATATATATATATATATATATATATATATATATATATATATATATATATATATATATATATATATATATATATATATATATATATATATATATATATATATATATATATATATTTAATATTACATGTCTTGACAGCAGCAAGATATTTGTACAACACTGGAAAAATGAGGAAACACCTACAGAAGAAGATGGAATTTAAAAAAATATAAGATTGTGCAGAAATGGTCAGATTGACATTAAACATAAAATAAGAGCCAATACAGAGTATTTTCGGACAGATTGACATTAAAGATTTAAAAAAAAGACAATACAGAGTGTTTTCGAACATGGGACCTGTTCTGCAAATGGTTGCATAATAGAGGTAGAAATTAGGAGCTGTGAAAGTATTGTTATATATGCAAATGACAATACACTATTCACAAAGCACTTACATATGTAAACTGAAAATGTATAAATAAACTGTTTTAAAAAAGATGTTGAGACTCTAGAAAAAATGCAGAGAAGAGCAACGAAAATGATTAGGGGACTCTCGCTTGCTACATTATAAGGGCTGCTGAGAATGCCTTTCTTATAGTGCATTTCTTCTTCTTTTTTTCTTACTGGAAGAAGAAACTTGGATAACCCAGACAACCTATATTAAAGGTTCTTTTTTTTTGTCCATTTGGCTATTTTGGGTCCTCTTTTACCTATCTAAATTTTTCTTTTTTTCTTTCCTTTTTTAATCTCTTTTTTTCCTGCCTTTTTGCAATGAGATATGAATTACTATTGTGGAATTAATTTTGTGGTTTTCTTTGGGGGGGGAGTGAGTGCTTTTTCTCCAATCTTTTTTCTTGTTTCTTTTTTTTAAACTTCACGTTGGCACTATAAAGCAAATGGATTAAAGTAACAAGAACATGAAGACTGGGTCCAGGAACAGGGGTTGGTTTATTGGAGGCTGGAGCTTGGGCTGGTGTGGGCAACTCTAGAATTACAGTTAATTTACTTTTTGGATTATAAAATTTGAATACAACTCAATTATAACAATGTCAGAACCAAATACCAAGATGAAGAAAATAACATCATATGCCTCAGCAACAGCTACACAGCGACACAGAAAGCAACAAGCACAGCAACACAGAAAGCAACAAGCACAGCAACAGAACAAGACAAAGCCACCTTGGAGCTATAAAGTATGTTGCCAGCCATACACGTGGATCTCAAGGCGCAAATAAATGAAGTGGAAGAGAAAGTGGGAAAGGTGGAAGAAGTCAAGGAAATGAATGGGGGGGAACAAACATAGACTACAGAAAGTGGAAGAAAAGGCAGAAATAACAGAGAAAAAAGTGGAGGAGATGGATTATAGACTGATAACAATTGATAAAAAGCAAGATGGATCCAGCATACTTTGGGAGATGAAACAAGCTGAATACTACCTAAAATTTCAGAACACTGAAAAGGAGAAAGGAGAGAACTTAGCAGAGAAGATCGCAGAAATCCTCAGTGGCCACAGAAATGAGTAAGAAACATTTTTTAAGTGGAATGGACGAGACATTTAGAGTACATACAAGATACACAGTTAGAAATAACTTGCCCAGAGAGGTACATGTAAGATTTATTTTAAAAACTCTAAAAAATGAAATACTGCAAGCATCAAGAAGTACCATAATAAAATACAAGTCTAGTGAGATAGTGGTATTGAAGCAAGTTCCAAGGAAGGTCAGAGAAATAAGAAAGGAATACCACTTTCTGACTAAGAGTATGATTTAAAAAGGGGTGGATCTTAGATGGCTTATCCCAGAAGGGATTTTGGTAAACTGGTAAGAACAAAGGCACAGACTAGATACACTAGAGAAAGCAGAATTATTTTATGAACAACATATAGTAGCACAGGAGGGAATGCTGGTAAGAGAACAAACGTTGGTACTTACCTGAACGTCCATTCTAATGATGGGGATGGGAGGTGCTACCATCGGGTGTTATCAATCCTGATTGGACCATAGACTGAGAGAAAATTGTTGCAGCCATGCCTCTACTCCTTTGCCCAGTTTCCTCTAGGTTGCATGGAGTAACCAATTTTATTGTATTTAAGTACAATGACAATAAAGATTATACTTACAATGACCTGTAATAGAATTCACAACAAGAGAACCCCTTCCCCAGACAGGCCACTATGACTACGTAGGGTGGGAGGTAGCACCTCCCGTCTCCATCATTAGAATCAACGTTCAGTTAAGTACCGTTTGTTCTCCATGATGGGGAGCAGGAGGTGCTACCATCGGGGCATACCCAAGCTACCGTCCATAGGGTGGGGAAGAAGTTATGAATCCGTAGTGGCTGTAGGAGCCACTACCTGCTGCAACACTCTACGTCCAAAGGAAGATTCAGCTGATGCATAAGTGTCTAGTCTGTAGTGTCGAATAAAGGAAGTAGGGGATGCCCAAGATGCTGCCCTACAGATATCTTCAAATGGCGTTCTAGTTGCCCATGCTGCCATGGAAGCCGCACTTCGAGTAGAATGCGCGGTAATGCCCTGGGATGGAATCTTGTCCTTGGTTTCATCTGCCAATGAGATAGTCTTCCTTAACCATCTGCCTATTGTGTTCGGAGTTACTCTAGCTCCTTGCGTGGCCGGTTGGAAAGACTCCAGTAACGCCTCTGACTTACAAAATGAGGCCATTCGTCTGAGAGAAATTCTCAGCACCATATGGACATCCAGCCTGTGCCAGAGACGCTCCCTTGCGTGGGAAGGAACCAGACGGAAATTGGGTAACACTACCCCCTGCGCCCTATGGAAGGGAGTGTTAATTTTTGGGAGGAAAGAAGGGTCTAGCCTTAGTGTTACCCTGTCCTAATGAAAAACACACAAGTCATCTCGGGATGAGAGAGCTCCAAAATGTTTCTCGCTGATATAATGGCAATTAAGAATGCAACTTTCAGAGTCAAGAGCTGAAGAGAGATTGTGCATATGGGCTCAATGGGTGGTCATGTTAGAGCCTGAAGGACCAGCGGCAAATCCCACGTAGGGAATCGGTATATGATTGGAGGGGCCAGATTTGCTGCACCTTTTAGAAACCGCTTGATAAGCGGTAAGTGTGATAAGGCGACTAGACCCTCCCCAGGCAGGACAGTAGAGAGTGCTGCAATTTGAGGGCGCAGAGTATTGTGAGCCAGTCCTCTGTCCTGTCCATCCCGCAAATATTTCAGGACCTGTGGTATTGAGGCATCAGATGGAGAAATGGAAGCCGACTCGCACCACCTGACGAAAGCCGACCACGTGGCATTATATATCTTCGTGGTCGATGGTTGCCTGGATGCCTCCAAGGTGGAGATAACCCTACCAGAAATGTTTGCCTTGCTTAGAAGGCCCCGTTCAAGTGCCAGGCGGTCAGTTTGAGCCACTGGGTCTCCGGGTATATTAAGATCCTCTGGCACAGACAGATCTCCTCCCTGGGGATTCTCCAAGGTGGGGACGCAGACAGTTGAATCAGGTCTGCATATCACAGTCTCCTAGGCTAGTCTGGTGCTATCAGAATTATTTCCACCCCATCTAATACTATCTTCCTGATGGTCCCTGGAAGAAGGGGAAGGGAGGGAAAGTGTATAAGAGGCCCGATGGCCATCTGCATCTCAGAGCGTCCGTGTCCTCAGCCCCTCTCGTCTGGTATCTACTCACAAAGTGCGGGAGTTGTGCATTCACTGGGGTTGCAAAAAGGTCTATCACCGGCATCTTTAAGCGGCAGCAGATGTGGTGAAAAAGGTCTGGATGGAGCTACCATTCCCCGTGGTCCACTGTGGCCCGACTGAGCTGATCTGCCTGGTGATTGGCAGTCCCAGAGATATGGTCCACTATAATCGATGCCACATGTGATTCCGCTCATGACATGAGTCTGTGTGCCTCTGTCCACAGGGCCCTTGAGTGAATCCCACCTTGCCTGTTCACATGTGCCTTCATGGCAATGTTGTCGGTGAGAAGTAGCACGTGCTTGTGTTGCAAGTCTGGCTGGAAATGGCATAAGGCTAGACGAGCTGCTTTGAGCTCTAGATAGTTTATATTGTGGCACAGATTTGTGGCAGTCCAACGCCCCTGTGCCCCTGTGCCAGCTTCGAGCCCATCAATGCCCCCAGCCATAAAAACTTGCATCTGTAGTCACAGTTACTCTTGTCGGCTCTCTGAATCGCAATCCCGTTGAGTGCTGCAGAGAGCCACCGGGTGGACCTGTGGAGACACTGGAATGGCTAAAGGTGAGTTGCTCATCATCTGTCTCTGATATGGGATTAAGGCCCACTGTAATGTCCTGGCATGAAGGCGCTCCCAACGGACAATCCCTATGCACTATCATTGTGCCTAAGAGACGTTAAAGGTCTACTATAGGGACCACCCGCCTGGATCATATTTTACGTACAATCTTCTGCAGATTGGACCGACGGTCCTGTGACAGAAAAAGTAACCCGCCCCAAAGTCTATTATTGCACCCAGGTGCAATATCCCCATGGTGGGTGTGAGGAGGCTTTTAGCAAAATTGACTGAAAATCCCACCTGCTGGAGAATGTTAATGGTGAGGTGAAATTTCTGAACTGTCTGATCATAAGAATGGGCCTGTACCAGGACATCATCAAGGTAGCATTGGAGTCTTACTTTAATGGAGCGAAGGTTAGTAGTATGTAAAATATTATTAGGTACAAATATATCTTAACAGAAAGGGGGAAACAAAAACAAAAACAAGAATTAGAAGAACAAGGGATTGATATAGGATGGTTTTCACAATTGCAAATACAATCAAGATATGAAAAAGATAAAAGGGAGTACGGTTTTAACTTGAGAAGTTTGAAGTTGGATAAGATACTTATGGGAACGGAAGAAAAAATAATTAAGAAACTATATAGCCACCTATTAAGAACAAGGCTAGAAGAAGAAGTGGTTAATGATACAATGTTAACTTGGGCAAAGAACTTTGATTACACGATTGAGCTAGGAAAGGGGCAACAACTATGGGAAAGAAACTATAAATTAACCATGTCAACAGCTTACAAAGAAATTTTATACAAAATGTTTTATAGATGGCATATGTCACTGAGCTTCACCACTGAAAGGTTTCAAGAAGACTCTGGATTGCCATCTGTCAGAAATGAGTAGGTGTAGGCAAACCTATGGCACGCGTGCCACAGGTGGCACACGGAGCCATTTGTTAGGGCACGTGAGGCATTGCCCTGTCAGCTCCAGCAGGCTAGCTGATTTTGGCCTTCATTTTCAGCTGTTTTTCGCCCTCTGGAGGCTTCAGGAAGCCTCCAGAGGGCGAAAAACGGCCCTACAAGCAAACCAGAAGTCACTTCCTGAACTTCCAGTTTGCCCGTATAGCCATTTTTCACCCTCTGAGCCTCTGGAGGGCTCCCAGGGAGCCGAGGGGGGCTTTTTGCCCTGACATGCTGCCCCTTAAGAAAAGGAGAAGTCTATCTGTAGACAACGGAAATAATAAAATGGAAGACAGCAACAAGAATGATCAGTTAGATTTGTCAGATTAAAACATTTAAAGTTGGTGGAAACATTTAATCAATCTAGGGGTTCAAATGTGTTTCTTGTGAACCCATTTGGAGATGAAGGGAGATCTTTCCAGGCCATTGAGTGGACTTGTGGTGCCATCTTGAATCAAGGATCTGTTTAATTTCAAAGTGTTGCTTGCCCTCCCCCGTAATGGGATCTGGTAAGGGGGTGTGTGGGTCATAAGGTCAAGGTCACTTCTGGTTTTAATACACTGCAATGGAAGATTAGGTGTACCTGTGGTAATGACTTGGGTAATTGCAGTTCCACTGTGACCGGGTTAATAATGTGGGTAATAGGGAACGGTCCTACAAATTTGGGGCCACGTTTTTTTTAGATGGTTACAAGGACTGTAAGAACTGAATGGACAGGTAGACTTGATCCCCAAATTTAAATGGCTTAGGCTCTACTCTCTTTTTATCTGCTTGAGCTTTATAGGCTGCTTTTGCTTCATCTAGGGCTTTGCAAACCACAGGCCAGGTGGTCTTTAACTGATTGAACCACTCCTTTAAGGAGGGGAATGTTGATTCCCTGATAGGTAGTTCAGGCATTGGATTGAATTCTTGACCTATGGCTACTTGGAATGAGGTAAAACCCGTGCTGGTGTACACTGAATTGTATGCTACCTCAGCATATGGGAACAGGTTGGTCCAGTCGTCCTGTTGGTATTTAATAAAGCACCAGAGGCACTGTTCCAGGACCAAGTTAACATGTTCCATCACTCCATTCGTTTGAGGATGGTGACTACAACTGAAACCCTGGTCGGTTCCCAAAAGGTCCAAAAAAGCTTTCCAGAATTTGGAGGTGAATTGGATCCCCCTAAGCAGTATATGTGAATTAAGAAAAGTTTTGCTAGAGTTTTGGCCATTGGGATTTTGGACAAAATGGACCTGTTTTGAAAAGAGATATGTTACTACCCAAATAACTGTGTTTCCAGAGCTCTGTGGGAGTTCTACAATAAAATCCATAGAAATCTCTCTCCATGGTGCTGAAGGATCAGCCACCAGCTGTAAAAGCCCAGGGATTTTTCCCTGTGTGCATTTTGCTGCTGCACAGGTGGGACAGCTGGCAACATAACTTTCAATGTCCTTTTTTAGGAATGGCCACCACAATTGTCATTTCAGGAGGTGCAGTGTTTTTAAAAACCCAAAGTATCGTGCTAATTCGGAGTCATGACAGACTTGCATGGTTTTTAGTCTTTCGCTAGCTGGGATTTAAAGTAGAGTTTGCCTTCCACCCATGGTAACCCATCTTGGGCTTGCTGATTGTATACTTGGCTCCTCGCTATGCATCAGCGGCCCTGCCTGAGCTCCTCGAGCTGATCGCGGAGACGGCGGTTGATACCCCCAAACTTGTGGTTATGGGGGATTTCAACCTGCCGTCGACGGGTGAAGCATCCGAGGCGGCTCGGGAGTTCATGGCTTCCATGACAGCCATGGACCTGACCCAATTAATTCAGGGCCCCACACACGAAGGTGGGCACACACTGGACCTTGTTTTTGTCTCTGGACGGTGGACGAGTGATCTGGGAATAGGGGATCTGGTTATTACACCCCTGTCATGGTCAGATCACTCATCTCTCCGGCTCGACTTCCCCGGCGCTACCCCCCACCGCAGGGAGGCGGAACCAGACTGTCCCAAATGGTTCCGCCCCAGGCAACTGATGGAACCGGATAGGTTCCAGACGGAGCTTGGGCCACTTCCTGTAGCCCTGACCCACTCCCGGACGGAGGACCTAGTAGCCGCTTGGAATAGGGCGGCTGCTGGGGCCTTGGACCGGGTAGCGCCTTTGCGGCCTCTCCTGCGGCAACGAACCACCCTGGCTCCTTGGTTTACCGAGGAGCTGAGGGTGATGAAACGCCACAAGAGACGCCTAGAAAGCAGGTGGAGGTCCTCACGCTCCGAATCTGACCGAACACAGGTAAGAGCCTATTTACTGACCTACCTCGTGGCACTGAGAGCGGCCAAATGTAGACACTGTGCCACTCTTATTGCGTCCGCAGATAACCGCCCTGCCGCCCTGTTTCGGGTGACCCGCTCCCTCCTATCACAGAGGCCGCGGGAAGCCCCTTTGCAGGGTAGAGCAGAGGAGTTTGGGGAATATCTGCAGGACAAAATCGCTCAGATCTGGAGTGGATGGGCCCCCTTCAGTGGACCAGGGGAGACGTCGGAGGCAAATCTTGAGGCACCATGCTGGGAGGAGTTTGACTTAACTTAACTTTATTCAATTTCTAGACCGCCCCGGTCTCAAAAGAGACTCGGGGCAGTGTACAGTCATATTAAAATAATTGAACAACAAATATACATGGTATAAATACAAAATCAATAAATTAAATATAGGACTGGAAGAGGTAGTAATGATTCACTGTACAATTTAGTTAAGTTAGATTAAAATTGTAAAAATTATAAAAACATTTACCCTAAAAACTATCCCCAATAAAATATCCGCCAGGAGGTAAGAGTAGAACTATAAGTGGGCCAGGCTGGCTAATCGGAACAGGTGAGTCTTAAGTTTTTGTCGGAAGGAGCGGAATTCGGTAGTAGTTCTAATATCGGGGGGGAGGTCATTCCAGAGGGTTGGGCCCATCACAGAGAAGGCTCTACTCCTAGGCGCTGCCCGTTGGCATTGCTTGGTGGACGGCACCCGGAGGAGTCCCTCCCTGTGAGAGCGAATTGGTCGCAGGGATGTATGTGGTAGGATGCGATCCCGCAGGTAGCTAGGTCCTGTGCCATGGAGCGCTTTGAAGATGGTAATCAACACCTTGAAACGCACCTGAAAAACCACAGGCAGCCAGTGCAGCTCGCGCAGGAGATGTGTTATGTGGGAGTACCTAGTACTCCCCATGATGACCCGCGCGGCCGCATTCTGAACTAGCTGTAGTCTTCGGGTACATCCCAAGGGGAGCCCCATATAGAGAGCGTTGCAGTAGTCCAGACGAGACGTCACCAGCGCATGAGTGACTGTGCATAAGGCATCCCGGTCCAATAGGGGGCGCAATTGGCGCAACAGGCGAACCTGGTGGAACGCCCCCCTTGCCACGGCTGCCACATGGTCATCCATCGACAGCTGGGCATCTAGGAGGACGCCCAAATTGCACGCCCGTTCCACAGGAGGCAATTGTTCGCCCCCTATGGCCAGTGATGGGATCAACTGGTTGAACCGAGGTGCCGGTAAACACAGCCACTCGGTCTTGGAGGGGTTAAGCTTGAGTCTGTTGTCCCCCATCCAGACCCAGATGGCTTTCAAACACCGGGACATCATTTCGACAGCCTCGTTGGGGTGGTTTGGGGTGGAAATGTACAGCTGAGTGTCATCAGCGTACAGATGGTATCCAACCCCAAAGCCACAGATGATCTCACCCAGTGGCTTCACATATGTGTTGAACAGAAGGGGCGAGAGGACCGACCCCTGCGGCACCCCACAAGTGAGTGACCTCAGGGTCGAACTCTGTTGCCCCCGAGGATTTGGACAGGTTACGTGGGCGACTGCGAGCCACTACATGTTTATTGGACCCGTGTCCCTCCTGGCTTGTACTGGCATCCTGTGAGGTTACACGAGGCTGGCTCCTGGGTCTTGTGAACGCTTCATTCGAGGAGGGGTCCTTACCGGCCGCCTTGAAAGAGGCGGTGGTGAGGCCCCTATTCAAGAAGCCTTCCCTGGACCCGGCGGAGCTAGCTAATTATCGTCCCATCTCCAACCTTCCCTTTTTAGCGAAGGTTGTAGAGAGTGTGGTGGCACAACAGCTCCCACATCACCTGGAGGAAATCTAGACCCGCGCCAGTCCAGCTTCCGGCCCGGTCACAGCACGGAGACGGCCTTGGTCGCGTTGGTGGATGATCTCTGGAGGGCCAGAGATAGGGGCTCCTCTATCCTGGTCCTATTAGACCTATCAGCGGCCTTCGATACCATCGACCATGGTATCTTATTGCGCCGGCTGGAGGGGGTGGGAGTAGGGGGCACCGTTTTACGGTGGTTCTGCTCCTACCTCTCCGACCGGACGCAATGTGTGTTGGCAGGGGAGCAGAGGTCGACCCTGAGGCCGCTCACTTGTGGGGTGCCGCAGGGGTCGGTCCTCTCGCCCCTCCTGTTCAACACATACATGAAGCCGCTGGGTGAGATCATCCGTGGTTTTGGGGTTGGATACCATCTGTACCCTGATGACACATCTCCACCCCAAACCACCCCAACGAGGCCGTCGAAATGATGTCCCGGTGCTTGGAAGCCGTTTGGGTCTGGATGGGGGACAACAGACTCAGACTCAACCCTTCCAAGACGAAGTGGCTGTGGCTACCGGCGCCCCGGTTCAACCAGTGGACTCCATCACTGGCCATAGGGGGCGAACAACTGCCCCCTGTGGAACGGGCACGCAATTTGGCCGTCCTCCTTGATGCCCGGCTGTCGATGGATGACCATGTGGCAGCCGTGGCAAGGGGGGCGTTCCACCAGGTTCGCCTGTTGCGCCAATTGCGCCCCCTATTGGACCGGGATGCCTTATGCACAGTCACTCATGCTCTGGTGACGTCTCTCTACATGGGGCTCCCCTTGAGATGCACCCGAAGACTACAGCTAGTTCAGAATGTGGCCGCGCGGGCTATCATGGGGAGGACCAGATACTCCCATATAACACCACTCCTGCGCGAGCTGCACTGGCTGCCTGTGGTTTTTTGGGTGCGTTTCAAGGTGTTGGTTACTATCTTCAAAGCGCTCCATGGCACGGGACCTAGTTACCTGCAGGATCGCATCTCACCTCATACATCCCTGCGACCAATCCGCTCCCACAGGGAGGGACTCCTCCGGGTACCGTCCACTAAGCAGTGTCAATGGGCGGCGCCCAGGAGTAGAGCCTTCTCTGTGATGGGCCCAACCCTCTGGAATGACCTCCCCCCCGATATTAGAACTACTACCGACCTCCGCTCCTTCCGACAGAAACTTAAGACCCACCTGTTCCAATTAGCTGGCTTAGCTGATTTATAGTCCCACTTTCAACCTCCTGGCAAACATCTTAGTTTGGGTAGTTTTTAAGGGTAATTTTTAATTTTTATTCGAATTTTAATTTATTATTGTACAGTGCATATTCTACCTCCTCCGTCTATCTATGTATCTATGTATATCTATATTTTTGTATCCACATTGTTTTTAATATGACTGTACACCGCCCCGAGTCCTGTTTAGGAAAGGGAGCGGTCTATAAATTAAAGTATTATTATTATTATTATTATTATTATTATTATTATTATTATTATTATTATTATTATTATTATTATTATTATTATTATTATCTTGCATGGAACAAGTAGTTTTGTGATTAAGGAACCACTTGTCCATCTCTAGGGCCTGTTTGAATGGTGTTGTCCACAGAGGGAAAGGGGTCCCTTTTATTTGTAATCTGATGGTGACCCAGGATGCTAATTGCAATGCAGGGAGCATGGGTTTAATTACTTCTGTTTTTGCACTATTGTACTGGGGTAGCCTGAACAAAGCATCCACTAGGAAGTTTGTTTCCCCTGATAAATAGCGGAGGGTGAAGTTAAACTGCTGAAAGTACTGGGCCCAGAGGGCTTTTTTGGGGGATATTTTCCTCAGGATCTTTCGGGCTTCCAGTTTCTTGTGGTCAGTCCACACTTAGAAAGGGATTTAATTCCCTTCCAGGAAGTGCCACCAAGTGAGTAAGGCCCATCTGACTGCAAATACTTCCTTCTCCCATATTGCCCAATGTGTTTGGTTTTGGTTATTTTTTTCAAGGTGTATGCACAGGGCTGTGATTGACCCTCATTTTCCTGAAGCAGCACCACCCCCACTGCCACATTGTTGGTGTCGGCCTGAATCACAAAGGGTTTTTCCGGGTCCAGGTGCTTCAACACCGACTCGACTAAGAAAAGCTTTTTTAGCTCCTCGAATGCGGCTTGGCATTCCATGCTCCACTTTAGTGATTGATTAGATTTAGGCTTATCTACCCCCTTGGTTCTCAGCAAGTTTGTGATAGGGAGGGTGATTTGAGTGAATGAGGGTATGAATTGCCTATAGAAGTTTGCGAACCCTAAGAAGCTTTGTAGCTGCTTATGGGTGCTTGGGGCTTTCCATTCTAGCACAGTTCGCAGGGTATTCTGTCACGGTGGACCCATCAACTTGACAAAATGGTATGGTTTTTTTTAACTGCCTTAGCCAGGTCCCCAGTTTTTCCACTAGGGTTGGACGTATCAGGCACCAGGTGCACCCCAAGTCTATGAAAGTTGTCAGCACCACTTTCTGTCCCGTGCTTGGGATTAGAAGCTCTATGGGCACTGTGATGTGATTGATTGTCCCACTTACCAAGGGTCACCATCATAGTTACTGTCCAGGGATTTCAACTTATTTTCCTGTGGGGTTGGAGTTCCAGGCCTTTGCTTGGAGGAGGACCGGAACTCCACCTCGACGCTCTGAAGGGCAGTGTCAGGTGTTCAGCCCACCATGCAGCAACACTTGGGCTTCAAATGTGGGTTGCTAAACTCCAATCCAGCATCCAAACCCTGTGAGCCACTGCACTCTTAAATTGATGCAATGTATTTTTAAAAAACAAAGCATATCATTTTCTATTGAAAAGTATTTAATTTATTCTTTTGTTTCTTTTATATTTTAGCAACTCTAATTTGTTTCTTTTATATTTTAGCAATTTTAATTTGTGTCTTTTATAAGCTTTTCTTATAAAATATGATTTTAACTGCAAATTATTTCTTATACCAAATGTTCAGAAACTCTAAGAGTGGCAACATGGTATGTACTCACTTAGAACTTTTTTTGTTTCCTGATTACTACATGAAGTAATCATTTGACAGATTACTGAAGGGGAAGCAAATCTGAAAAAGGTATAATGTGTTTCAGAACTGAACTAGAAAAAAAGACTTTTGCTTTTATGACAACCAATAATTTCTAAAAGCACTTAGACTATTGAACATGACAAGAAAATAGTGGCTCAACAGTAATGATTGACAAGCATTTCAAGGACAAAGCTAAACAATAAAAGTTTTAACTTTCTGATATTAAATCTTTATCTTTCAAAACGTAACTATATGTTTAGATTACTGAAGTAACATCAACAAGAGAAAATTCCCTTAGAATCTATCTAATTGCCTTAGGTAAGTCCATCAAATTTCAACATCCAACAGCCATTTCAGAGTTGCACTGGCATTACAGTTGTCTCATAAGAATTTGTAGCCAAGACTGCTTGTTTCCCCATTCCTTCACAAATGTAAAGATTGATTATATTATTGATTGATTATATCAAACGTACAGATTTGTCTACGTCTAAGTTATTAGAAAAGCCTTTGTAAATAAATAACAAGCTTCTTTTAACTAAAAACATATTTGTCTACTATTCTCAATTTATATAAAATGAATAAAACTTTAAACTAATGTTAACCAATGTCTTTCAGTGTAAATTACTTTACTTTTTGATAACTGCATACCTATTTCCTTAAGTAGAGTTAAATATTTTTTCAACTATATTATAATTAAAATATGACGCCCATTGTCAACTAATTCACCAACTTTATTAGTGACTATACTCAATAGTTTTCATAGCTAGCTTATACAGTGATCCAGAACCCCTCATAAAATTCTCAATTTTCTAAAATTATCACACCTTGCCAAGACATATAGACCAAAATGGTAGACAGGAAACCAAGAACAAATAAGGACACCTTCTTGGTTTATATATGATAGATAGATAGATAGATAGATAGATAGATAGATAGATAGATAGATAGATAGATACACACACACACACTAATATACTATACTATAATATACTATACTAATATAATATAATATAATATAATATAATATAATATAATATAATATTACTATAATATACTATAATATACTATACTATAATATACTATAATATACTATACTATACTATACTATACTATAATATAATATAATATAATATAATATAATATAATATAATATAATATAATGCTTTTTATACTGTATATAATTTGTTAAAGTGAATAATAAAAATGAAGAGAAACTGGCTAGATTTCTGGGTAATTGGACAATAGGCCTATCTAAGAAGAATTAAGACAATGAGGAAATTGTAGAGAAATACAATTAAGTATTTGCATTGTTTCATTATAAAGAAGTGAAAGTAGGTAATTGAGTTTGAAGTAAATTTCTTAATGTATAGAGCTTAAGGAACGCAGTCAAAATGTAGTCAACAAAAGATGAATTTATAGGGATTGTAAAAATTAAAACTGGTTTTAAATGGCATTTGACCAATACTAATTATGAATTAAAATATACATTTCTGGTCTAATAAATATAGATAAGTCTTACCTAAAATTATTATCTATTTCAGGGGTGTCAAACTGGATTTTTTTGAGGGCCAGATCAGCACTGAAGTTCATAGGCCGATGAGGGGGCAGCAGGGGAGACCCGACGGATTCCTCCTGCAGCACCCTGCCAGCCAAAATGGGATGTGGGAGGCCAAGCATGGCTGCCCTGCCAGAGATGAGTTCCTACCAGTTTGGACCAGTTTGGACAAGTAGGTAGTAACTCAGCCTGCCACGCCCCCAAACTGGTTCTCTCGGCAGCACCATAAGTGCCGTCATCTTGTTTTTTGCTTCTGCGCATGCACAGAAGCATTTTTTAGTACTGCGTATGGATCAACACCCCTGATCTATTTAAAGAAGGGGAGGATACAATATTACAGAAGAGTTTGCAGCAACACAAAGGTTTTTAGATCTCATTTGTGGTCAGTATTTTAAATAACCTTGAATAATCCCCAGGGTGTCAAAGGAATTGTGGCAAATATCATGATTTTTATTGAAATGTAGAGTACAAGGCTTAAATTCCTGTTCGAAATGTTGCTTAATGGAAAAAGCTAAGCACTCATGGTTGCAGGCTTTCATTAGACATTCTGTGGCCCATTGTAGAAATTAGTTTGCTGGTTCAGATTCATTTGAACAAGAAAAAGTCTTTATATTTTCTTAAGTTTAACAAAAGATGGATATTCATTGTACTCATGACTATAACCCCACTTTGACAAAGATCCCATTGGCTAGAATAGGAACCAAGAAGGAGGAAAAAAAGTGGGGGGAGAAAGAAACTTTCCTATGGAGATAGTGAAGAATAACCTTCTCACTGGAAAGCCGTCCTGACTCAATAGATCAGGGTTGTCAACTCAATTTTACTGATGGCCGCATCAGAGTTGTGTTTGACCTCAGAGGACTGGGCGGGGGCATGGCCAGGTGTGTGTGGCAGGGGGCATGGCCAGGGTAGGCATGACAGCACTCAGCCTCCTGCAGCACTCTGCCAGCCAAAACGGGGTGCGGGTGTTAATTATAAAATGTGGGCTTTGCTTTGTGACATCCAGATCCAGAAAGCAAGGAGTGTGAGCTGCACCGAAAATATACTTTTGTTTTGTTATGAAGAAATAGCTCCAAAGTCACATGTAGACAAGTGGTGGGTTTCTGCTGGATCGCACCGGATCGTGCGATCTGGTGCGTCAATGAACCCGGAAGTAAGTTCCTACCCCGCCCCTGTCACTCACTCGCAAGGCCTTGGCGTTTTTTGCATCGGGGCTTGCTGCAAGAGAGAGGGAGTAAAGACCTTTTCCGGATTGTTGGTGGTGGAGGTGCGGGCCCGTGCTCACTGAAGCAAGTCCGGGGAAGTCCTTTGTGCCAGCTGGAAAAGGTCTTCACTCCCCCCCCTTGCAGCATGCCCCGATGCAAAAAATTGTGAGATCGGCGCACTTGGGGCTGCTGCTGTCCAGAGAGGCTAAACCAAGCCATGTGCCTCTCCCAGCCACTTTTGTAGCTTCCCGGAGCGCCAAGAACCTTCACGCTCTTCTCCACGCTCCTCGGCTCCTCGCCACGGCAATAGATGTCCAGAAGCGTCGGGGGGCGGAAACTCTAGCACCAAAAGCCAATTCTGGACATCTATTGCAGTCGTGAGGAGCCGAGAGCGCGGATAAGAGCGCAAAGGTTAGGGTTATTGAGCAACGTGTGTGTGTGAGGCTGGAGTTATGCCCCCCCACACCCTCCCTCCCTCCCGGGGGTCGAAATACCTCAAAGGGACACTGAGAAGATATTTCTGAGAAGAGAAACTTCTCCGGTCGCGCCTGAGCTGGTGGAGCGCCGGCAAGCGGCATCCCGTCGCCAGGGAGACAGTCAGTGAGGTGAACCATGTGGTTGCTCGGATCACACGGACGCAGCCCGAGAAGACATTTCTGAGAAGAGGAACTTCTCAGGTCGGGCTGCGCCCGTGTGATCTGAGCAACCACGTGGTTCACCTCACTGACTGTCTCCCTGGTGACGGGATGGTGCTTGCCGGCGCTCCACCAGCTCAGGCACGACCGGAGAAGTTTCTCTTCTCAGAAATGTCTTCTCAGTGGAGCGGTGGCAGCCTGCTGTCCCTTTCAGGAGCTCCACTGAGGAAACTTCTCTGGTCGCGCCCGAGCTGGTGGAGCGCCGGCAAGCGCTGTCCCATCACCAGGGAGACAGTCAGTGAGGTGAACCACATGGTTGCTTGGATCACACGGGCGCAGCCCGACCGGAGAAGTTTCTCTTCTCAGAAATGTCTTCTCGGGCTGCCACTGCTCCACTGAGAAGACATTTCTGAGAAGAGAAACTTCTCCGGTCGTGCCTGAGTTGGTGATGTGCTAGAAGGGAGGGGGGGGGAGGAGGAGAAAGAACAAAAAGGAGAAAGAAAGGGAGAAAGAGGAGGTGGGGGATAGTGGGATCCTTGCTGCTTCCTGAGCTTGGTGGTTTTCTTACAGACATTTCATTACCAAACTAGGTAACATCATCAGTGCTAGAAGGGAGTGGGGTTGTGGGGAAAGGAGGGGGAGGAGAAGTCGAAGGACAAAAAGGAAAAAGATAAGGAGGGAGAGGACTGTGGGGTCCTTTGGTGTTCTCTGAACTTGGCCGGCAAGCCACTCCCACCCGGTCACATGGCTGACAAGCCACTCCCACCCAGTCACATGGCCGGCAAGCCACTCCCACAAAGGAGGCCACACCCACAGAGTAGGTTCCAAAAATTTTTGAAACCCACCACTGATGTAGACTGACTTTTAGCTACACACCTTCCCAGAAAAGATCAAATTTTAAAGTTCCAGGTAAAGAGGATTCATTTTAGGATGAGTAACCAGTTTGCATGTTTGAGGTTCCTAAAGGAATGCTGGGAAACTCTTATTTTAAAGAACATTTGAGTGAGGGGTGCAGAATAGCCCTTCGCTGCCTGAGGTTGTAGAGACCTGGCACCAATCAAAACACTTTTTGTGAAGCAACTATCAACACTGACAGGGTAAGCCACAAGTATATGAAAATAAGAGCAAACTTCACTTCTTTCTAGTACTGATGATGTTACCTAGTTTGGTAATGAAACATCTGCAAAAAAATCATCAAGCTCACAGAGTACCAAGGACCCCACAATTCAACACTAGGCTACAAATAATGTCTTCTATAGATAAACACTTTTTGGTTAGAGGGACTCAAGAGTCTGCCTTATATGAGATGGCTCTCATTGGATTTCACTCTAAATTTTGATATTTCTGTAAATAAGGAATGTAGAATTATAATTGCTGAGCCTTTGATCCTTCATACACACATACACACAACAGAGAGAGAGCTAAGGAATAAACAAATAAAAAACAGATTTGAAAAAGGAAAAGACTCAGGAAAGTAAAAGAGTGAAAGTGTAAGGAAGAAAGAGGAAAAGAAGGGAAATCGAAAAGGAATGACTTCTAACTCTCTTTGGTATGTATATAAGTAAAAAATATATCAAACTCTTACTCTAAGATTAACATTTATCTACATTATTTCCATAATTCCATATCTAATCAACAAAACCCCAGATCAAGTTTTAATTTCAGTTTCTCGCAAAAAGTCCAGTAATGGTTCATATCATAAATAGTGATTAACTATTTGTTAAGGAAACCACAACTGATATATATAATTGCACCAAACTCTATATAAAACAGGAATGTAAAATCCTATGCTCTAATCTACACCCATGCTTCTCAACTGGTAAATTTAAGGTGCATGGACTTCAATTCCCAGAATTCCCCAGGTAGCATGAAGTTTATCCATCTTAAACTTGCTAAGACTGAAAAATGCTGATCTACAAATAGGGATTTTTCTATTCCTTTTACTGGTTCTTACTTATGAGCAATCATAATGCAAAATCCTCACTCCCACTCCACCCCAGAGCAATGTCATAATGGAAAATCCTGTCTCAAACCCCTCCAAATAATCATAATGCAAAATCCTCACTCCAAAGGTGGCATTTGCACCGGTTCAGGTGAACTACTGGGGGCAATTTGACCTGGTTCACCGAACCAGCAGTGACCTCTGGCTGGCCACACATGCCACCCGATCAACTGGTTGCAACTCGCTAGCTCGTCCCCCCACCCTATCACTCCTCGCTCACCCCACCCCCTGCCTGCCCCACCCACTACTTGCACAATCTAGCCACATTTCTGCGTACTTCTGCTCACCGCTGCTTCCAAAGGTAAGGCTGAAGGGCATGGGCTAGTGAGTCGGCGAGGGAGGGCGAGCTGTCAGAGGGGTGATACCAGCAGTGGGTGGACCAATTCATGCGGGGAGGGAGGGAAGCATGTGGGAGATCGCTGCACGGAGCTCTTTCCATGTGTTTCCCTCAGCCAGCCAGGCCTGTGACAGAAGCATACACGATGTCAGCCTCTATTTTGCTTGCTTGCTATCAACTGCCATAGTAACGGGGAGGTTGGGGGCTCATGGCATTTTGGGGGGGGGGTAATTACTAGGTGCTGGAGGAGTTATCGTGAAGGGAGGTTTGATCTTCTGCGCATGCTGATGGCTCGTGTTTGGGCTTGATCAAGGTCAACCATCTCTGAATACCAGCTGGATGAGGCCACTTGAAGATGCATCCCACATGACACCTTTGGGAGTTGGAGATTGAACATTGGGTTGGAGTAACTGGGGGGAGGGTTTTGGGCAAATGTTTGATATGTACACGTTCACGCTTTTTTGCTTCAGATTTTGCTTCACTTTAGCTGTTTTCATTTCATGTCCAGTAAAAGTACCTTTTTCTCTATTCAAATGGAGTTGGGGGGTTTCTTTCTTGGATACTGGATGAAGCACACCTGACACGAGATCCCGGCACTGGAGCCCTTCCCCATGTATTTCTCCCAGCCAGCTTGGCCTGCAAGGGAAGCACGTAAGAGATTGGGGCACCAGACCCCTTCCCGTATGTTTCCCCCAGCCGCTCTGGCCTATCAGGGAAGCACGCGGGAGATCCTAGCTGCAGTTTACTTGTGAGCACCATTGGCCAAGAGAGGCAGGGAGAAAGGCCAATGGTGCTCACGAGTAAACTGCAGATTAGAGGCAGCCGGCAGATCACTGGCTTGTTCGCTCAGCTGCTTGCCACCCGGAGCTCACAGGCAGCGAACGAAACTGCCGCCTCCTGCCTCTGTGCATCGAGGATTCCAAACAGCAGCGGGAAGAACACTGGCCTCCTGAACTGAAGGAAGCAGCTGCCAACAATGCCCTTAGGTGAAGATGTTGTAAAAAGGTAATTCAGAAAGATGAATGTAATTAACCAATATATTAAATATACTTCAAATTACAATGTATTTATATCATCTTTGATATAGAATGATTATGCTTACCTTTAACTTTTAACATAAGTGTAATTGTCTGCAACTTAATTATTATCTGATTTTTTCCCAGTTCTCTACACTGATATATATGTGTAAGGTAAATGAATAGACTTCATGCATCTACAGAAGCTGGTTATTTGTTGAGATGCTGCATAATTCTTTGTTCATTTTGCAGCAACAAAATCATCTGCCCAATGGTAGGTTTCAATACAGTGGAATGAAGCATCAATAAGCATGAGGAATTTGGGTCCTTAAAGCAAGGCAATCTTGCTCAAAATTAAACTGTTTAATTCTCATTTATTTCAATAAAACTTAAGCAGCCTTTGTGTGTCTTACAAATCTATTGTATCCTGTAGCAATAATAGATGGCTTAATTTATGTACTTTTGTTAGGAATGTACAATGTAATCCAAAGGATTCTCACTTGGTAGAGTCCAAGTACTGCCAGCCTATTCATAGAACATAAGACATGAGTCACTGTGAAACACCAAACCTGTGAGATGTATTAATTTTCTCATAATAATAGATAACTGTAATTGTGACAATACCACCATTGCTACTCCACAGTACAATAAAATAATGCTTTTGAATTCAAATGTGTTGTTCTATTATGTCTGTTACTGCTTACCTAACCAGGGAGTTGATGTGGATAACTATATATCTTTCAAATAAGCATAAATAGTTTGATGGAGTATTTTTATTCTTCTCTAATTTCTGGCTTGTCTTAACATTTGTTTAAGTATGAAAGGATCAGCTGTGCTGATCAGCATGGAAAATGAAGCCCAAGAAATTGCAACAGCAGAATGATTCTTTGATAGTATGTGGAAATATTGATTTCAACAAAGCATTTGACAAAATACCCATGACACTCTGGTCAGCAAGATAATTAATATGGGTTAGATAACAACAATTAAATAGATCTAGAGCTGGCTTGAAGACTATACTAAAGAGTCTAAGCCAGTGTTTCTCAACCTTGGAAATTTTAAGATATATTGACTCAGTTGTGGGTTCCTGCCGGTTCGCACCAGATCGGACGATCCGGTTCGTGACCGGACCCGGAAGTAACCGGACCCGGAAGTAACTTCTGGGAACCGGCACCAGTCCTGTCGCTCAATCGCCATTGCAGCTAGCTCGCTCCCCTGCCCATCGAAGCTCGCTCGTTCCCCCGCCCGTTGCAGCTCACTCGCTCCCCCGCCCGTCCACACTAGGCTAGCCCAGCCCATCGCTCACTGATTGGCTGGACTCCAGCCAATCAGTGAGCGGGCTGGAGGCGACCTGTGGCGTGGCGCCAACGGCCAACATTCCTCTTTTGAAAAGAGTCTTTCTCTTTTGGAGACTTATCTTTTCAAAAGAGTTTTTGTCTGTCCCGAGCAGTCTCGCATCGCGCTTGCTGACCGGGTCCTCCTCCATTTCAAAACTGCCTTCCCTTTGTCTTCCAGGAGCTTCCTGCTTCCCTCAGGTAAGCAACTAAGCGCGAGGAGGGGCGGTGGGAGGTGGGCGGGTGGCAGTGGCCTAGTTTTGTGAGGGAAGGCCTTCTTCAGGCCTTCCCAATAAGCCGCGGCCTCGCATAGGTCACACGGCCGAAGATGGGCGGGCAGGCAGTGGCGGCCTAGTTTTGCGAGGGAAGGCCTTCTTCAGGCCTTCCCTATAAGCCACGACTTCGTGTAGGCCACACGGCCGAAGGCAGCAGCGGCCTACGGCACGAGGCAACACGACCCGGGAGGCAGGGGGCGGAAGCGGCCTAACTTGCACGAGCCAAGGGCTCGCGTAGGCCACGTGGCCGATGGCAGGCAGGTGGGCGGCAGCGGTGGCAGCGAGGGAAGGCCTTCTTCAGGCTTTCCCTCTCAAAAGCCGTGGCCTCGCGTAGGCTACGCGGCCGAAGGCAGGCGGGTGGGCAAGCGGTGGTGGTGGTGGCGGCGGCAGCGGCCTAGTTTTGCGAGGGGAGGCCTTCTTCAGGCCTTCCCTCTCAAAAGCCACAGCCTCGCGTAGGCTACGTGGCCGAAGGCGGGTGGGCGGGTGGGCGAGCGGTGGTGGCGGTGGTGGCGGTGGTGGCGGTGGTGGCGGTGGTGGCGGTGGTGGTGGCGGCGGCGGCCTAGTTTTGCGGAGGGAAGGCCTTCTTCAGGCCTTCCCTCTCAAAAGCCTCTCAACCTGCCAGGCGACCTGCTTACTGGGTTCCTTGTCCCTCCAGTCCAGGTTCTTACCTGTCCTGCTGCCAGTCTCTGCCTGCCTGCTCCCTGTTGCATCCATCCATTGCATCAGAGTCCAGAGTCTGATCCATCGCATCGGAGTGCTGCTGATTCTGCCTGCTGGTAAGTGACCTGGGTTTTTTCTTTTATTTTTTTAATGTATTTTAAAATAATATTTTATTTAAGAATTGTTTTAAAATAGTTTTACTTAAAAGTATTGAGTATAGAATATTTTAAAATGGTCAACTTCAATTTATTGTGTGTGGATCCTTTTTTAAAATTGTCTTAGACTATTTAAAAAAAGATTCCATCCAAAATAAATTAAAATAAACAATTTTGAAATATTACATACTCAATACTTTAAAATATATTGTGTTTAGAATTTTTTAAAATAGTTTTATTGTAATTTATTGTGTATGGAATATTTTAGAATGGTCTACTTCAATTTATTGTGTGGATCCTTTTTTTAAATGGTCTTAGACTATTTAAAAAAGATTCTATCCAAAATAAATTAAAATAAACAATTTTAAAATATTACACACTCAATACTTTAAAATGTATTGTGCGTAGAATTTTTTAAAATAGTTTTATTGTAATTTATTGTGTATGGAATATTTTAAAATGGTCTACTTCAATTTATTGTGTGTGGATCCTTTTTAAAAATTGTCTTAGACTATTTAAAAAAAGATTCCATCCAAAATAAATTAAAATAAACAATTTTAAATATTATATACTCAATACTTTAAAATGTATTGTGCATAGAATTTTTTAAAATAGTTTTATTGTAATTTATTGTGTATGGAACATTTTAAAATGGTTTCATTTTTAATTGTGTGTGGAATAGTTTGAAATGGTTACAATATAAATCATTGCTGGTGAAATAACTGTTACAGTATACTATGGCTGGTATAATACCTTAAAATAGTTACAGTATAAATTATTTCTGGTGGAATAATGGTAACAGTATACTATGGCTGATACAATACCTTAAAATAGTTGCAGTATAAATTATTTCTGGTGGAATACTTAACAATGGTCTTTAAGGATTTTTTTTATTCATAGAATATCTTTTTTTTTAAATTATTTTTTGGGAATTTTTATTTTTTAATTGTTTATAAAATATATTTACTACAAGAAATGTAATTCCTTTTTGCAAATGTTTTCTTTGTGATGCACTATGTTGCTTAAAAGTGTTCAGGCCAGGTTTATGTGTCTCAAAGTGGCTGCTTTTCTATGGCCAGGCCAGGTTGGTGCAAGGCAGCTTTGCCAGATTTAGTGTGTTTCACCCTCGTTGTTTAGGTAATTCTGAGGTGGTTGATGGTTCTGTGAGCTTCCTGGCACTGTCCTTTATAATTTCCCACAATGTCTTGATGGTTTTTATTCCAGTGGCTTTGTCTTTCCTGTCCGTAGGGTTAGGGGAAAAAACTGGTTTCATTTGCAGTCTTTTGGGGGAGGGGGATTCTTATTTTTTGGTGTTTTCCTGGCACTGTCATAGTTTGTGTGGGTGTGTAATGCCCCGCAGTTATCTACGCATTAATAATGATCTAGTAATATTTTAAGGTGACCAACCGTCCTCCTTTAGGGAGGACAGTCCTTCTTTTGTAAGTTCTGTCCTCCCTCGAAAAGTGTCCTCCTACATGTCCTCCTTTTCGATATTTGAAGACTAATCTGTTGCGCGTTATGTGACGTATTTGTATTTGACATGACAATTCGTCAAGACTCGGTATAGTGCGGTATAAGACACGATTATGAGACGCATGCGCTCCGCACGGGAGACCTTGAGAGAGAGAGACACGTGCAAGTGGCTTTGTTTACTTCTTACCGAAACACAACATGGCACATACGGATGCAGTAGACTCACGGCACGTCGGCAATTGAATGACTCACGGTAATGAGTCATTAATGAGGAGGGGACTTAACCATCACTCCCCTGTCATGGTCAGACCACTCACTCCTCCGACTTGACTTCCCTGGTGCTACCCCCCGCTGCGGGGAGGCGGAACCGGAAGATACTAGATGGTTCCGCCCCAGGCGCCTGATGGAACCAGAGAGGTTCCAGATGGAGCTTGGGCCACCTTCTGCGGCCCTGACCCGCCCTCGGGTAGAGGACCTGGTGGTCACGTGGAACAATGCGATTACCGGGGCCTTGAACCGGGTGGCGCCTTTGCGGCCTCTCCGGCGGCAACGCTCCACCCTGGCCCCTTGGTTTACCGAGGAGCTAAGGGTGATGAAGCGCCGCAAGAGATGCCTAGAGAGTCGTTGGAGATCCTCCCGCTCCGAATTTGACCGGACACAGGTACGAGCCCATTTAAGGACGTACCTTGTGGCATTGAGAGTGGCCAAACGTCAATATTGTGCCACTCTCATTGCATCCGCAGAGAATCGCCCTGCCGCCCTGTTTCGGGTGTCCCGCTCCCTCCTATTTCAGAGGCCGCGGGAGGCCCCTTTACAGGGTAGGGCAGAGGAATTTGGGAAATTGGGTTGTTCCTCCATCCTTGTTCTATTAGATCTCTCGGCGGCCTTCGATACCATCGACCATGGTATCCTATTGCGCCGGCTGGAGGGGTTGGGGATTGGAGGCACCGTGCTACGGTGGTTCCACTCCTACCTCTCTGGCCGGACGCAATGTGTGTTGACGGGGGAGCAGAGGTCGACCGCAAGGCCCCTCATTTGTGGGGTTCCACAGGGGTCGATTCTCTCGCCTCTCTTGTTCAACATATATATGAAGCCGCTGGGCGAGATCATCCGTGGTTTTGGGGTGAGTTACCATCTGTACGCTGATGATACTCAGTTGTACATTTCCACCCCAAACCACCCCGACGAGGCTGTCGAAGTGATGACCCGATGTCTGGAAGCCGTACGGGTCTGGATGGATGACAGCAGGCTCAGGCTCAACCCCTCCAAGACAGAGTGGCTGTGGTTCCCGGCTTCCCGATTCAATCAGCATATTCCATCGCTGACCATCGGGGATGAGCAATTAGCCCCGGTGGAAGGGGCGCGCAACTTGGGCGTCCTCCTTGACGATCGGCTGACCTTAGAAGATCACGTGGCGACCGTGGCAAGGGGGGCGTTCCTCCAGGTTCGCCTCGTGCGCCAGTTGCGGCCCCTTTTGGACCGGGAGGCCTTGCGCACAGTCACTCACGCGCTGGTGACGTCCCGCCTGGACTACTGTAACGCTCTCTACATGGGGCTCCCCTTGAGGTGCGCCCGGAGACTGCAGTTGGTCCAGAATGCAGCCGCGCGGGTTATTATGGGGAGATCGAGATTCTCCCATATAACACCTATCCTGCGCGAGCTGCACTGGCTTCCTGTGGCCTACCGGGTGCGCTTCAAGGTACTGGTTACCATCTTCAAAGCGCTCCATGGCACAGGGCCTAGTTACCTGCGGGATCGCGTCCTGCCCCATACATCCCTGCGACCCACTCGCTCACACAGGGAGGGGCTACTCCGGGTGCCGTCCTCTAGAGAGTGCCTGGGGACGGTGCCCAGGAGTAGGGCCTTCTCTGTGGTGGGCCCTACCCTTTGGAATGACCTCCCCCCAGACATCCGGACAACAACCGATCTTCGCTCCTTCCGTATGAAGCTGAAGACCTACCTGTTTTGTCAAGCCGGCCTGGCATAACGTTACTATCTTGCCACCCCAGGTCATTTTACAATGGGAAATTTTGTTTTTAATATTTTTGGGGTTTTAAACTTTGTAAGTATGCTTATTTATGGACTTATTTTTACCTCCTCTGCACGATTTTATGGTGCTATCTTGATTATTGCTCTGTACGTCGCCCCGAGTCCCTGTGGGGAGAGGGGGCGACTAATAAGTTCAATAAAATAAATAAAATAAATAATAATAAATATCTGCAGGATAAAATCGCTCAAATCCGGAAGGATTGGGTCCCTTTCAGTGGCCCTGTAGAGGCGTCCGTGGCGAGTCTTGAGAGACCAATCTGGGAGGAGTTTGACTTGGTTGCCATCGAGGATTTGGACAGAGTGCGTGGACGACTGCGACCTACCACATGTTTACTGGACCCATGTCCCTCCTGGCTTGTACTGGCATCCTGGGAGGTTACACGTGACTGGCTCCTGGGCCTAGTGAACGCTTCGCTGGGTGAGGGGTCTCTTCCAGCCACCTTGAAAGAGGCGGTGGTGAGACCCTTGCTCAAGAAGCCTTCCCTGGACCCTACGGAACTGGTCAATTATCGTCCTGTCTCCAACCTTCCCTTTCTGGCGAAGGTTGTAGAGAGTGTGGTGGCTTATCAGTTTCCACGACATCTGGAGGAAAATGATTATCTAGACCCGCGCCAGTCCGGCTTTCGCCCTGGGCACAGCACGGAGATGGCCTTGGTCGCGTTGGTGGATGATCTCTGGAGGGCCAGAGATAGGGGTTGTTCCTCTATCCTGGTCCTATTAGACTTCTCGGCGGCTTTTGATACCATCGACCATGGTATCTTGTTGCACCGACTGGAGGGGTTGGGGGTCGGGGGCACCGTTTTACGGTGGTTCGGCTCCTACCTTTCCGGCCGGACGCAACGTGTGTTGACAGGGGAGCAGAGGTCGACTCTAAGCCCCCTTATCTGTGGGGTGCCACAGGGGTCGGTCCTCTCGCCGCTCCTGTTCAACACATATATGAAGCCGCTGGGTGAGATCATCCGTGGTTTCGCGGTGGGATACCATCTGTACGCTGATGATACTCAGCTGTACATCTCCACCCCGAACCACTCCAACGAAGTGATGTCCCGGTGTGTGGAAGCCGTACGGGTCTGGATGGATGACAACCGACTCAAGCTCAACCCCTCCAAGACGGAGTGGCTGTGGGTTCCGGCCCCCCGGTTCAACCAGTTAATTCCATCTCTGGCCATCGGGGGCGTACAACTTGCCCCGGTGGAGCGGGCGCGCAATTTGGGCGTCCTCCTGGATGCTCGGCTGTCCATGGATGACCATGTGACGGCCGTGGCAAGGGGGGCGTTCCACCAGGTTCACCTGGTGCGCCAATTGCGCCCCCTATTGGACCGGGATGCCTTGCACACAGTCACTCATGCGCTGGTGACGTCTCGCCTGGACTACTGTAACGCTCTCTACATGGGGCTTCCCTTGAAATGCACTCGGAGACTACAGTTGGTCCAGAACGCGGCCGCGCGGGTAATTATGGGGAGTACAAGGTACTCCCATGTGACACCTTTCCTGCGCGAGCTGCACTGGCTCCCTGTGGTCTACCGGGTGCGTTTCAAGGTAACGCTCTTTAACGATCTTTAAAGCGCTCCATGGCTCAGACCTAGCTACTTGCGGGATCCTATCCTGCCCCATACATCCCTGCGACCAATTCGCTCGCACAGAGAGGGACTCCTCCGGGTGCCATCCACCAGACAATGTCGGGGGGCGGCGTCTAGGAGCAGAGCCTTCTCTGTAGCGGGCCCAGCCCTGTGGAATGACCTTCCCCCAGATATTAGGACCACCTCTGACCTCCGCGCCTTCCGGATAAAGCTCAAGACCCACCTATTCCAAGTAGCTGGCCTGGCTCAACCATAGTTCGTTCACACTGCTCCTGACGGGTTTTTTAATTTTGTGGTTTTTGGAATTTTATTAGGGGATTTTAAATTGTGTTTTTAGTTGTCTTGCCTACCTCCTCCATGTACACGTATTCGTTTATTTTGTGTGTGTATTGTCCATATTGTATTTTATGTGTTTTTTATTGTACGCCGCCCCGAGTCCCTCGGGAGAGGGTGCGGCTAAGAAATAAATTTTATTATTATTATTATTATTTATTATTATTATTTATTATTTCTTTCTCAGTGAATATTCAATTATACAGACGTAAGTACAATTCACGTTTTATTAAACAGTTTTTAATGGTGTTTTTTTTTACTTCATCGCAAGTATATTGAACAGATATTGAATCTTGTGTTGAATTTTTATCTAAAGAAATGCTAGACATTAAAATAGACAACAATTGTCTCTTTGAAGAAATTAGAAGACTGAATGTATATTTAAATTCTGAAAAATTAATACAATGGGAAAATCAACATGTTGAAATTGATAAAAGATGGGTGGATATTTTCAGCCATTTCAAAAATGAACATATTCCATGTAAACATTTATTTATACTTGTTCAATTTATGTTGTGCTGCCCTGGAACTAATGCAGCAGTTGAAAGAGTTTTTTTCAATTGCCAATGATTTTTCGACAAGTGAGAAATCGAGATTGAATGTTGATACTCTAGCTGCAGCACTTGCCGTAAAATTCAATATGAAGGATATTTCTTGTTCAGATATTTCCAATATATTGTTAGAAGATGATACATTGACAAAAAATATTAATTCAATGGAAAAGTACTCATTTAAATAATAATTAACAGGCATGTAAGCATAATTACAATATAAAATGTTGCAAATGTTTTTATTATGCATATATCATATTTTAGTGTATTATTGTTGCAATCAATAAAATATTTCTTTTATTTACGATATTTTTTTTCCAATTTATTTGTCCTCCTTTTCATTGTAAAAAAGTTGGTCACCTTAGCATTTTGGACAATAGAACGTGTTTTGTCCTCCTTTTCATTGTAAAAAAGTTGGTCACCTTACAATTTATTTATTCCTGCACATTGTAATATTTATTCATTTTCATAACTCTGTTTTTCCACTGTTGTGCAAACATAATTCCAGCAGCTGCTAACATGTGTAAAATTAAATATATATTGTACTCCCTTTCAAATAGCCAACAAAATATTTCTGGTTTTAATTCCATATCTTGCTTTACCATTGCTTCTAACCACTAACTTCTGAATAGCTACAAATTCCTGTTTTTTGGAACTGAGAACTAAATTTCAGAAAAAGGAAATCTGTATTGCTCTGGGAATCTACCTATGACATTCATTCTTGAATTAAAGACTATATCTTTTCTGTTTGTTTATATCTTTCCTGTTTCTCATCCTTCCTGAAAAGACTATACATTGTAGGTTGAAAGCAGAGGTCCCTTCTGTTACCTGTAGTCCTCAGCTTACAACCCTCAGTCCAATATTGTTTTATTTCTTTGGCAGGCAGTTAGTATTACTTAGCATAATGAAGAAGAGGCAACAGAGTATGACCGCTTTCTTCTCCAAAAAACCAAGAGTTGAGGAATCAGCTGATCCAAAACAGGCACCACCATCAGCACCACCAGCACCACCAGCACCGCCAGCAGTGCCAGCACCACCACCAGTGCCAACACCACCAGCAGCGCCAACACCACCAGCAGCACCAGCACCAGCAGCAGCGCCAGCACCACCACCAGTGCCAACACCACCAGCAGCGCCAACACCACCAGCAGCACCAGCAGCGCCAGCACCAGCAGCAGCGCCAGCACCAGCACCAGCACCAGCAGTGCCAGCAGCGCCAGCACCACCACCACCACCAGCATGACCACTACCACCAGCTGAGGTCGGGAAAGGAACAAGTCCATCGACTTCACTGAAGTTCCACAACTTCCTGATTGCTGGAATTTGTAGCAATACAGTCACTTCAAGGACAAGTATGATGGAGTGGCAGTATCCGACATGAAGCTGGGTTGTGAGTACTGTGCCAAACCCATGTTCTCGTTAGAGAAAGGTATTCATGTTTCCAAAGAGTGGAAACTTTTCCAGGTGGCATCAGCAGGGAAAAGCAAGGATGTACAACAAGCATCGCTCAGAAAAAAATTAAGGGAACATTTTCAATCAAAAGCCCACCTTATTTGCGTGGAGAGCAGTAAGCAACGGGAGCAGGAAGCTTTAACCAAATCCGTGGATAAGTCAACTGAGAAACATTTATCCAGTACTAGCACAATATTTTCTACTGTTTACGATCTGTCGCAAAGATGTAATCCATTCTCAGACATCGAAGCGCAAGTAAATTTGCTAAATACGGTTGGAGTGGATGTGGGAGTTGGCTTGCATTCATGGAGATCTGCAGTGAAAATCATTGAATTCATTGCAAACCAAATCAAGACCACTGTGTTTTCAAGGAGTATTGTAAATAATCAAAAGGTGTGTCTAATTATTGATGAAGCCTCAACACTTTCAATGAGAGCAGTGCTGATAGTTTTTGTTAGAGTTGAGGATCCAGAATGCCCAGCAACCATCTTCGTTGAGCTTCTGGAATTACAGAGAGAAGATGCAGAGGCCATATATTCCGCATTGATGGGAAGCTTGCATAGAGTTGGATTTACCACCGAATATCTATGGAAGAATTTAATTGCTTTCTGCTCCGATGGTGCCAACGTTATGCTTGGAAGAAAATCTGGAGTCAGCACCAGAATAGCTCAAGACTTTCCAAACATCATCATCTGGCACTGCCTGAACCATCGCCTGCAACTTGTGCTGGATGATGCAATAAGAGAAGTGAAGCAGATCAACCATTTCAAGATCTTCCTGGATAAAGTAGACACCACCTTCCACAAATCCTGCAAGAGCCAGAATGACCTCTTCCAAATCTCTGAACAATTGGGCATAGAAATTGTGAAGATTGGCAGAGTTTTGGGACCAAGATGGGCTGCCTGTAGTTTAAGGGCAACCATGGCTGTGTGGCGTGCTTATCCAGCGCTACATCAGTTTTTTCAGGGCAATGAAAGGTTCCCAGGCATGGCTTCCCGTTTTGAAATTTTGAACTTTTTGCAGGATTTGGCCCTGATGATCGATCTTAAATGAGATTTCTTGTCTGTCAGATGCTCTACAGGGGAGAGAGACAAATATCACCCTGGCCGAAAAGTTAGTATTGCGAACAATCGATGCTTTTGAAGTGCTTAGACAGAAAAAGGGCAAATATGAAAACCAACTTGTGGAATTGCTAAAAACACAAGCCTTCCAAAACATCAATTTAGCTCCCTTGCCCTTCCTCGTGGAAAACTTTTGGAAAGCATCATCACCAATTTAAAGAAAAGGCTGATGGATTGCCACCATCTAAAAACAGGTAGCCTATTGCCAGCAGCAAACAAGTTACACTTTATCACATATTTGGAACCAGATTACTGGAACATTGAAGATGTAGTCGTTCCATGGGCTGATGCAGAGGAAGCATTGGATGCATTTGGCAGTATTTTTAATTATGAAATTAATTTAAACGACTACAGAGATTTTTTGGAAAATGTGAAGAAAAATCCAGAGAAGTACAAAATTCCTGGCAGTATCCGAAAAGCTAGAGATATTGTCAGGACAATTGCTGTTAGTTCAGCAGAGGCGGAAAGGGGGTTCTCAAAAATGAACCTCATATGTTTGGAGCAAAGAACACGCCTAACTGTTCCAACCATAAGTAATCTGATGGTGATAAGTGTTGTTGGCATACCTGTTGAGAGATGGGGCCCAATTCCTACAGTGAAAGTTTGGCTCAGAGCGCACCACCACACGGCTGATGATCCACGAGGAAAGACGAGGAAAGCTGCAACAGAGGAATCTGGAAGCCTAAGAACACTATGGAGATATCAACAACCAGAAAAGCAATAACACAAGTAAGTACTTGAGTGTATCTCTTTCATTGTGTTATTCTTATATAAGGTGTAAGTGCAAGCAATTAAGGTCTTGCTTTCTGTGTCTCTTTGTGCAGGTTTTTTGAGCAAAGTCAATTGATAAGGTGGTATGCAGAAGACGGGCAAGCCAGTGATCCCTCCTCTGTAAGTATCTGTCTTTATTGCTGGGTGTGGTGTGGTCTGTGTTGTGTTCATCCTTGAGATAGTGAAGTGCAAGCAATTAAGGTCATGCTTTCTGTGTCTGACTTTATGCAGGTTTTTTGAGCAAATTCAATTGATAAGGTGGTGTGCAGAAGACGGGCAAGCCAGTGATCCCTCCTCTGTAAGTAGCTGTCTTTATTGCTGGGTGTGGTGTGGTCTGTGCTGTGTTCATCCTTGAGATAGTGAAGTGCATGCAATTAAGGTCTTGCTTTCTGTGTCTCTCCTTTGTGCAGGTTGTTGGAGCAAGGTGGTGAGGTGGTGGTGCAGGAGACGCAAAAAAGGACAGTAATTTTCCTTTTCTATTATTTTGTGTGCTGGTTTCATCCCAATGCAGTGCATGCAATGAAAGAGTTCATTTCTGTGTCTCTTCTTTGTGCAGCCCATTCACTGGAGTACGTGATATTGAAGACTGGCAAGAACAGTCATCTTCCTTCTGTAAGTAGCTCTTTTATTGTTTTTGTACTTATTTTAATCTTATTGTAGTTCATCCATTGGGGCAAAGAATTCAGCGACATTGTCTTGACCACTCCCACCCGGTCACATGGCCAGCAAGCCACTCCCACCCAGTCATATGGCTGGCAAGCCACTCCCAACTGGTCACATGGCCAGCAAGTCACTCCCACCCAGTCACATGGCTGGCAAGCCACTCCCACCAGGTCACATTGCCGGCAAGCCACTCCCACAAAGGAGGCCACACCCACAGAGTAGGTTCCAAAAAAATTTGAAACCCACCACTGTATTGACTTCATCCCCCAGAATTTCCCAGCCACCCATGTTGAAGTTCACACATCTGAAAGTTGTCAAGGTTGAAAAACACTGGTCTAAGCCAGGAGTTCCCAATCTTGGCAACTTTAAGATGCATGAACTTTAACTCCCAGAATTTCCCACTCAATCATGCTGGCTGTGCAATTTCAACCAAACGTGGTACACAGATGACAAACTCTCTGGAAAAAAATACTATGGGGGTAAGACACCCTTAACACTCCTCGGGGTGGGTGTTCTGTTAAGATACAGCCTGTTGTGCCTTAAATGGCTTCTACTGTACTGCCGTAAAATGGCTTCTACTGTAAAGCACAGTGGAGTTGCCATGGTAATGGCTTCACAGTATTCCACAAGGAGGCTCCCTCTGGTAAGGGGGAAAATCCAACATTAGAAATTACATTTGGTCCAGACGTTTTCCCCCTATAAATAAATACACGGGCAACACGGGGTTATCAGCTAGTACTTAATAAAATTGAACCCTACAGCTACTTCTTTTCTATATTTTTATGAATAACTTTGACAAACTTATTTATAACTTATTAATGTGCCAGTGATACACAATTTTGTAGGATAACATGTAAGATCTAAAGCAAATAAGATGTCTCAAAGGGAGCATGGACCAGTCAGAATCTCCTTAAAGTAATTATTTTCACATGAGAGTCACCCAATCCTAGGAAAATCAATGTTAGAGGTAAAAGCATGCAAATAGGGTATGCTCTGGAGCAGGTATAGTTTTCTGTCAGTATCTCCTTACTCAAATATATTTATCCTAGGATTGTTTAACTACGATACAGGTAATTCACGTTATTTTCAATCAAATAAAATCTGTTTTATCATTCCATTCAGATCTGGAAATAGGAGCCCCCCCAAAAAAAACAATTTACGGAAGAGAAGAAAGCCAACATCTGGAGGAAAGTTGTTCAGTGTTGTAACTGTTTTTTATTCAGCTGTTCTTGCATATAGGAGTGTCCACAATATTACCCTTAAGAGAGCTCCAAAATAAACAAAAAAGTAAAATAGTTCCCGTTGATTCTTAACATGGCTCATGGAAGCTCTAATTGGATTGCCAGGACTACTTTCAACCGTCTCAAAGCCTAAAGGGATCAAAAGCATTTAAGGTTGATGAATCAGGTCACTTATAAAAAATTTAAAAGCCAAGACACTACTTTAATTAATCCCATAAAATAATCTTAAATCAAAAAAATATTCCCTAAAGTAAACTTTTAGAAATAACCAATTGTGGCCAGGAGAGGGAGAGGTGGACAGGGAAAGGGAAAGTAAGTGAAAAGGCAAATGTACTCAAACTCTAGAGATAACAAAAAACAAAAAGAAGCATTTTCTGTTTATGTGTATTCAGTTCAATTCCCACTGCTTCTTATACACTTTTAAAACTTTGCCACTCCACTAAATATTCTAAAGTATATAGTACTAATACAGTTCTTACTACGATTAAGAATAGATTCTTAAAATGCATTGTTACTAATGTATTGTTTATTGTTTATTGATTAATTTTATCGAAAACTTGCAAAATACTTATTGGAAACTTATAAAATTTTTGTAAAACTTTCCTTTTTCTTGAGATTATACTTTTAAAATGTATAAGAGTTTTTCCCAAACATATAATATTAAAGAAATAGTAGTAACTAATTATACATATAAATTACATAGTTAAGTTATTATGATATCACTACATCATCTCTCTCTTTTTTATTTATAAAGTTTTTTTTTATTTTTATACATCTCATTGCATGAATGATTTGATTTCTGGGTGTCATACAGTTCACTACAAATAAACATAACAGTATTATTCTTAATAATTACATTTCATTTTCATTTTTAGTTTTACGCATAACTTCAATTCCAGTCTTTCTCATAGTTCTGCCATATATTGTATCATTTTAACATCTGTTTTTACTATTTCCCCCCTCTTATTTCTACCTGTATTTTAGTCCTTCCCCCCTCCCAGGAGTGCATCTCCCCTCCCTGACTAGAAAAGCCCCCTCAGTCAACGACAGGGAGCAGTGGCAGCAAACATGGCTGCCATGAATCCGAAGACAGACCGAAAACTTAAGACTGCAGGAGTAGAGAAAGTGAGAGGCTTGTGAACTGGGTAAGAGAATATTTTTTATTGAAAAGTGACCCCAAGAAATTCAAGGGGGAAGCATATTGGAATTATTGGCTAGCAGCGGAAGAAGCACATTTAAAATATCAGAATATTTAAGAAGAGAAACGTTTTAAAGAAAACTAAGGAAAAGAAAATTGAATTCTCAAAGTGAAAACGTAGTATTGAAAAGGTATTTTAAAAAATACTGGAGTTCAATCTGGAGCTTGTTTTTTATTATTATAAATGTTGCTCTCCTACTGGATTTATAATTTAAAATAATTACAATCGGGCTATTAGTATTAGGCAGAGATGCAGTACCAAGTTGAAATTTGAGCGCCATCTGCTGCTAAAAGGAGAGCTGTGAAACTTTGGGACCATTTACATTGTTGGATTATAAGCATTTACCTTAAAATTACTGGAGACTTATACAATAAAGACCTTTAGCCAAGTGACCCTGAATATTGTTGAACAAATTAAAGTGATTGGAAGAGGCCTGGTTTCTTTTCTTAATTTGGATTGATTGTAAAATGGAAGCAAGGGGAGATAATGAAATGGAGTTAATGTACCAATACATTCAGGATTTTATAAAAGAACAACACAAGGAGTTGAAGGAAATATTTGGTTGTATAGATCGTATAGATCAAAAATTGGAAAATATAATACAAGGAACAACAAGTAAAGAACAGGACAATGAGGAAAGAATGGAATCACTAGAAAGAGTGGAGGAGACAGTAGAATCGGAAAATCATTAAGAAGACAACAACAAGATGTAAGTACAATTGATGGTGAATAAGGGATTAGAACAGAAGGAAAATATTCTAAAAGATGTGAAAAAGAAATGGGAGAAACAGGAAGACAGCTGGAGAGAAGAAAAAGGGGTTAGAACAGGTAGCCATAGAACTAGACAGTGCGGGGAAAGGGCGAAGGAAGAGAAATCTAGAGGTCATAGTTATAATACAGACTCAAAAATAGGTGAAATAAAAGAATTAAAAGAAGAGACAACTCCCCCCAAAACCCAGAAGATTAAAAATTTGGATGAGGGTGAAAGATGTAGGATAAAGGGAAAGAAAAGGAAGGTAAAATATTTGAAAGTATTTTAATAATGTGTATGAATATTATAATTATAGAAGTTGGATAACTGCTCTGTATATGGTGTAAGATAAAAATCATGTTCGAATATATATTAGTAAGATAGTAATGTAATGTATATTGTTATTAGAATTATGAAGGTTGAAAAATAGTTTGTAAATTAAATAAACATAATTTGTATAAGGGTATTATTAAATATGTTTAAAAATGTGATTAACAGTGAAAAGCTAGAATTAAGTAATTTGAGTTTAGACAAAGAACGAACATATTTCAATGAAAACAAAAGTATTAATAGTAGAATCATAGGGATTGAAGTTTTGGGAAAATATTAAATACGTAAAATGTGATTAACAATGAATATACATTAAATGCTTGAAAGATCATGATTGATGTTAGAAATGCATATATTAAATAATGAAAAAAGGATCACATCGTTGAATATTAGAATGATAGGGTATTACTACATCATCTCTGAAAGACACCACAATGCATTTAGCCATAAGATTTATTGCCCATCCCTATATAAAGAGACTCTAGATGGCATATAAATATATATGTATACTGTATACTCTAACATATTTACACTATTTTTGTCTTGAATAAAACAGAGAAAGCTTGCAAAGTTTTCAACAATCATAACTCTTCTGGCACAAATGTCTACTTAAATACATCACCCATCCTGTGAATACTGAGCTGTCACAGTAGGTTTATGTAGGTTTTTTAAAAAAGAATTTTATTAGTTTTTAAATTTGGGGGGGGGGGGGAAAGGGTAGGTGGATATACAAAAAAATTTTTTTGGCAGCTCCATCGTGCTAGAGGTAAGAATTTCTCCAATTCTCACAACTTCTTACAGAAAAAAAAAAGATAAAAGATAAGCAGAAACAGCATCTAATTATACATTGTATCAACCATGTGTTCAATCATCTCTTTTGCCACTTTCTAATATATCAACAATTAGAATGATATTCCAGATATATTTATTTTTGTGACCTGAGTCTTTCCATTATTGTTCCCTCCCACCTGTCGCCAGGCAGAGCCGCAGCCCCTCCCTCCTTCATGTCTTGTGTGTTGTCGCCTTTTTCACTACTTCTTATATTTCCGTCCTCTAGGAGGGCACTATGTTTTTTAATGAAGGCCTCTGCCTCCACAACTGTGTTAATTCTAATTCTGTTTCCCTCCCAGAAGATCAGCATTCCTTCTGGCAAAAACCATCTAAACCAAATTCCCTTATTATATAATTTCTTTGATAAGGACGAATACTTCCTCCTCTTATCTCTTATTTTTTTTGGAATTTGCTTAAGAATGGCAATTTCTTTATCTTTATATTTTAGTGGTCCCCCTCTCTGAGCCCCTAGAATCTCATCCCTCGTGGGCTTCCTGAGAAATTTAACATGGACTTCCCTTGGAACATTATGTGTTCTGGCATATGCTGAATTAATCCTATAAACCAGATCCATATCCCACGACAACTGTTCTTTATCTCTTTTAATATATTCTGCTAAAATTGTACTCATAATATTCTTAAGATCTTCATCTTCTATCTCCGGTAGGTTCTGGAATCTGAGAAAGAAGGACATTCTTTCAAGTTCTATCTTTGCCATAAAATTTTCCAATTCTATATTCCCCTTCTGGACTGCCTTAACCTCCTCCCCAGCCCAGCTGCGCCCTCCTCCAGCACACCAATTCTCTGTTTATTTTCTGTTATTTGTTGCTGCACACTTTTAAGCTCATCTCTAAAATCTGCTACCTCCTTTTTCAACTCATTTTGTCCCTGCATAATAGCTTGAAACATTTGAGTAACAGATAAATCTTTTGAACTCTCTCCAGTCTTTTCTTGTAAAAATGATGAAATTTTTTGTCTGTTGAATCGTTGGACTGGATGCAGTAGAGGTCGGTGCCAAGGCTGCTTTGCCTGTAGGTGGTTTTCTGGGCCCCATTGTCTAAGTTCAGAAAGAGTACAAATCTTTTGCAAAAGAAATGGCGTCTGTTAAGCGTGCAGCCGAGCGAGTCCGAGAAGACAGGCAAATCCAAAAGTGAAAATTAACCCTCTGTCACAGTTCCAAGCCAAGAAGTCACTAAAAAAAATATATCAAATAGTCCAAATCCAAAAAAGACCACGTAACAGGAGAGGCTCCAAGAGTCCTTCAGGGGGGATAATATAAAGCCAGACTTTCTTCAAAGGTAGTTTCAAAAGGCAGACTTCATTTATAAGTGCGAAGAAGAAGAAGGAAGCAGGCCATCTTGGCTCCTCCTCAGGATCAGGAGCAGAACATTAAAAACTTCCATAAAGCTTTCAAAACAACTCAGCAATCAGATCTTGCAGTTATGATATAAACCTTTTCACATAGTTCAAGTGGCTAATTCAATTTTTTGCTCTCTAGCTCCATTCCGAGATTGAGAGACAGTCCAAATGCTGCTTTCCTGAGAGGGGTAGAAGAAAAAAAGCAACCCCCCCCTCCAATCTTCCTACTTCAAACAGATTGAATCCACAACTTGTAAAAAAGCCGCTGCTCATCAGTTAAAAGCAATTTAGGAGATTGGAGTGAATTTCTCACCTCCAGCACTTCAACCGCTGCATGTAGTTAATTCTTTCCTTCCGGAATCCATTCAGCGAAGGTGCTGTTATGCACCCCCTACACTCCCCAGCTCCTAAGGCAAAACTGGAGACCCCCACATGGCTGCCGCCTATCCGGGGGGTTCCAGCAAGCTGCCCCACAGCAGGTGGTCCCTCCAAGACCGCCTGTGCTCCTAAAAGGAGCCCACTGGAGAAGCAAACAGTGGACCAACGTCCATCGCCTTTGGAAACCGGAAGTGATCCTCCTGGCCTCACCAATCTTATCTAGGTTTATGTAGTTTTTGATTATGAAGAAAAGGTCTGATGTCAGATTCCAAAGGGTTAATCAAAACAGCCAAATACAGAAACGGTTTGAAAATGCAGTATCTTTCCTACGGCATGAACTGACCAATAAAGCATTAAGGCAATGAATAAATTGTCAGAGCTGCCACCCGGTGCTCCCCACCACCTTTTATAGTTACTTGGTAATTAGGATAAACCCCACCCCCGCGTGTGCGCACACCCATCACCTCATGACCCAGAGCAAAAACCGCTTGACAATTAATCATGGATTATTCACAGACAGTTATCAAGAGCTTTGTAGATATCACAGCTGGACTGTTTGTGGAGGAGGGAACTCTACATCTGGTAAGCACGAGGCCTGGCAGCTGGCCAGTTTTCTCCCCTGAATGGCAGCTCTGGGCCTGTAATCTGCCCAGACATGGGGCCCCTCTACCACAGAGACGGCATTTGGGGAGCTAAAAATTAGAGTCAGTTAGGAGTTGAAGGACCCCTTCCCCCCAGTTTTGTGGGATGTCTGCAGTGGAATCCCGCTACCAGTCCTTGCTATGAATCCATGATGCCTCCGACAGGGGATAACCAAGGTATTGTAACCGTCCTCTGGGCCACCTGCTATCTAGTATATCTTGCATTACATAGTGCTGTTCCCCATTTACAGTAACCGGGGCTGAGGGCCATACCAGATCTCCTCTGATAGCAGATGCCTGAATTGATCGCAGCATGCTGCAATGGAAGACTGGATGTGTTTTCCTCAGTAGGGGGGGTGGTCTTAGCTGCACTGTGACCGGGTTAATAACTCTCACAATTGGGAAAGGCCCAATGAATTAGGGCCCAGGTTTCTTGCATGGCAACGGCAGCCTGAGATATTTAGTGTAGAGGTATACCCTCTGGCCTACGTGGAAAGGTCCTTGCACCTTCTGCCTTTTATTGGCATTCTTTTTATAGTTGGCAAAAGAGTGACATAACGCATCCCTCACCACTTTCCAAACCTTTTGCATCCGGGCTATCCACTCTTGCAAGGTTGTGTCATCTGGGTGCACTTGAGGACATTCCAGAATTCAGACAAACTCCTCCCTGTAGCCATATGAAATGGGGTAAACCCCGTACTTTTGTGTACTGCATTGTTATATGCAACTTCTGCAAAGGGGAGGAGTTCAGTCCAATCGATCTGTTAGTACTGGATGTAACACCTTAAGTAGCACTCCACCATCGCATTTGCCCTCTCCGTGGCACCATTGTTCACGGGGTGGAAGGTTGTACTAAGTCCCTGTGAATACCCCACCATCGCCACGAATCTGTGCCAGAACCAGGCAGTGAATTGCATTCCCCTATCTGAAATTATCCTTTGGGGGATGACATGGAGTCTATAGACATGGGCAATAAACTAGCAGATGGAAGGCCGGTACATGCTACAAAATGAGTCTGCTTGGAGAACAGGTCTATTATTGTCTAAATGACCTTGTTTACTTGGCTGTACGCTAAATCCACGATGAAGTCCATGGCTATCTGTTCCCATGGCCGAATTGGATCTGCCACCTGCTGTAAAAGACCAGGAGGCTGGCCAGATGGGGCCTGTTGAGTGGCTAACACCCTAGGCTGTAAGGTCGGAATAATAGCCTGCACTAGATCCTCCCTTTTATTGTGATATTGTGGTTTGCGAGACAGTGCATTGGCTAAGAAGTTCTTGCCACCTGGTATATATTTTAATTGGAAGTTGAATTGCTGAAAATATAAGGCCCATCTAACTTGTTTTGGCAACAATCTCTGTGGGATCTGGAAGGCCTCCAAATTTTTGTGGTCCATCCAGACCTCAAAGGGTATCCCTCCCCCTTCTAGTAAATGCCATGTCAACAGGACCCACTGGACCGTGAACGCCTCTTTCTCCCAAATGGGCCAGTTGCTTTCAGTCCCTGTCAACTTCCTCCAGGCGTAGACACATGGCTGTAGGACTCCTTCATTGTTCTTTTGTAAGAGAACTGCAGCCACTGCCACATCACTAGCATCTGCCTGAACCACAAATGGTTTAGTGGGATCTTGATGTTTCAGTATTGGCTCTTGTGCAAACAAGGACTTCAGATGCTCAAATGCTTGCTGATACACTGTTGTCCACACAACTGGGCTTCCTGGTCGAGGGTTTGTGGTGAGATGTTTTGTACATAAGAGGTTGGTTAGTGGAAGGGCCACTTGGGCAAAGGACAGGATGAACTGGCGATAGAAATTGGCAAACCCTAAAAAACTCTGCAACTGCTTCCAGGTTTTAGGAGCCTGCCAGTCCAACACTGCCTTTACCTTCGCGAGGTCCATCTCCACCCCTTTAGGTGAAATATGGAACCCAAGGTAATCCAGTTGTGTCCTGTGGAATTCACACTTAGATAATTTAATGTATAAATGTGCATCCAGCAGCTTTTTAAGCACTTGATGTACAAGAGTTACATGTTCCTCCAGAGCCTTGGTATATATAAGGATATCATCTAAATAGACGAGTATCCCTTGATACAAATGCTCATGCAGCACCTCGTTAATTAGCTGCATGAACATTGCTGGGGCTCCTTGCAGTCCGAAGGGTACAACCCGGAACTGGTAACTACCCAGAGGACAATTGAAGGCTGCCTTCCATTCGTCACCAGCCCAAATGCGTAGCCTGTAGTACACCTAATTAAGATCTAATTTCGTGAATATACATCCCTCTGCTAACCTAGCCAGCATGTCCTTCATTAAAGGGAGAGGGTACAGATGTTCCACACAGATGGCATTAAGGCCTGGAAGTCGATACAGAAGTGTAAGCTGCCATCCTTTTTCTCCCGGAAAAGAACAGGGGCGGCTACCTTTGATCTAGCTGGCTGAATAAAGCCCCTTTTAAAGTTCTTTTCTATGTATGCCCTCCTTTCTGCTAGCTCATGCGGGGTCATAGAATATATTCAGGGATTTGGCAGTTTAGCCCCAGTGAGTAGTTCCATGGCACAATCCATGGGGTGGTAAGGGAGCAAAGTATCACATTCCTGTTCGCTGCATACATCTTTTAAGTCTGCACATACCTGATGGAATCGCTCCTTCCCAGCTGTATGTACTGATGGCACTGTAGTTCACAACTCCATCGGGTCCTGGACCATGGTTTGCACCTCATGAGGAGGGGAGTCAGGACTGAGGCCTATTCTGAGATGCCTACTACCACCACCCCACCATATTGTGGGTCCCCATTTATCCAACCACACCAGGCCTAGTATAATCTCTTCTGTAATGTTTGGAAGCACTACAAAAGGCCAGACCTCCCGATGGGGCCCTATCTGCATTACCACCTGATCAGTTACATGGCTGGTTGTCCCCCCAATAATGACCAACCCATCTATTCAAAACAGATTGACCTAGCCAACAGGCCCACCCCCAGACTATCAGCAACTGTGGCATTCATTAAACAATGAGTGCACCCTGAATCAATCAGGGCTGTACATTGTCATTGCCTGGCTGCTTCCACCGCTACCAGTATCATAAACAGTTTGATAGACTTAGTTATCATCAGGTTGGAACCCTCCTCCCCTTCACTTCCACCGATATTGAGCATATCACCCAATGGGCTGAAGTCAATTGGTGTAGGAACTGGTTCACTCGCCCTGTATGACTTCCCCTGGCCACCCCTCACACTCTTCCTGGCTGTCCTTTTTTTTTCTTGGTATGCTCACGGACACAGTAGGACCAGTCTCATGGCAGACTGCCACTCTATGCCTCGGCATTGAACACATGTTATGGATGGCCGAATGGGTGCTGTCAGTCCAGCTGCCATCGGGGACAGAGATTTCACCATGGAGACCACTGTGGGTTGCAGGGTTTTGGGGGCAAATATGATAGGACGCATCTGTGGCAGTCTTTGTCCTTGTGTACCCCACTCCCTTCCTGGCTTATCCTCACAGAACTCTATTGCTAATTCCGTGGTGGCCTGGAACCATAAAGTCAATCTAGGTGGCAACCCTCTGTAGACGCAGGCCCAGCATAGTGTTCAGTCAAGACCAGCCTGAAAGTAATGCACCACCAACCTCTCTAGCCACATCCTCACTTTGCCAGCCAGACGCCAGAACTCTCTGATGTATTCGGCTACTGGTTTCCCTGTTCTCTTGCAGCCCGCAATTCTGCTTTCTAATTCCTGCCTCTATTCTAAATCTAAATGGCACAAATCTTATATTGGTGGATATTCTGTTTCACCCATCATCTCTGTTTCATTTAAGTGTGTCAATTCTTATTGATTTTTTGACATGATTTCCATACTCCTCCTTTGATATTTTATTTCTCCATGTGTTGTTCTTATTTGGTCTAGTATTTTCTCTATCTCCACCTCTGTCTCTCGCTGCCAGATCTTCCCTATGCCTATCAGTGTTCCTACCCTTATTTCAAGTATCTCTTTTTGCTTATCCAACTCTATTTTTAAATCTCTAAATGTATTGTCAGCTTGATCTGTTTCCTCCCTTTTGATTATCTCCTCCTTATCTTTTGGGTTTGTTTGTTGTTTTATCTGCACTTCCCTTTCCTCTGCTTTTTCTATTCTCTCCTCTATTTCCTGGGTTTCCTGTTCATTTTTCATTGTCGTTTGCTGTACATTTTCTAGTCTTACATCTATTACATGCATCAATCCTTTATCCCCCAGTAGTTCTTTATTATAGTTTCATAGAAGCTTTGAAACATCAATGATATTTCTTCTTGCATTATGTTTGTATTTTCCTATTCAAGCATTTTGTCTTACTTTAACATTTCCAAAAATTACACACAAATCTATCAAAGTCCCAAACTCTTGTTAGTCCATTGCATCAACAAGCCAATATTACAACTTTTCACTCGGTCCCAGAATCGTTCCTCAAGGTGCCCAATAATTGTAGTTCTTCATAGTCCTCCACCAGTCAATTTACTCCTTCCAGTTTTTCATCAACCATGTTACCAATTCTTTAATTTCAGTGATAGTTCCAAGTGTATGTGAACCATTGTATTTAGAAATCTTCAGCAACATCAGAAATTTTCCTTTCTTAGTCTTGAAAAGAATAAGTATCAAAAATGTGCAGCAAAAAACACAGTTTTCCAGATTGTTTACCTCCACTCTGTATTCCTGATTATTCCCAAGGACTTTCTCAGCTTTATAAAAATATAATGTATTTTCTTTCTTTCACCAGTAGATGGCATCATTACCTATACTTTCAGCATTACATCCATTCTGGCAGCTGAAAGCCATTCTGATTTTTCTCAGATAATTTTTCACTTTTTTCCAATATACAGCCCAATATTTCCAGCATTTTAAAATGTCTTTTCAAAATGTGCCCATAAAGTATTCAAATCCAGTCTTTCTGTATTTTAAATGTCATATTCTCTCTTGAATTTCACTTTCTTTCAGGTCTATATTCTTTCTCTAAATATTTTTTTCACTGCTTTTTACATTTAGAAGAGATATCTTTTCAAAGTTTCTTTTCTTTGGGGTTTAATCTCTAGTAAAGAAGTTGAAAATCATCTCACCAAACTCCAGTCCACTGTTCAAACATTGCTCCAGCACATTTTTTTCTTCAGTTGTCCCAACTTCATGGCGGCCATGCACCTTTCCTTCTTCATTGCTGGATAGAAGAGTAAGCCTCAGGTCAAGCAGGAGAGTTGGGACTCTCCGTGATCTGCAAGGCGTCTCCCCTTCCTTCGTCACCCCTACAAGGTGATCTTAGCCCGTTAAGGGACCCCCAATGAGGAGAGTTCAGCCTAGGTTCGTGGAGCCCTGCTTCCTACAACTATAACACAGTGATGCCAAACTGGAAGTCCCACAAGGCACGTTTTTTTAGACAACAAATCTGAAAAAATCCACCGTACATTTAATAACATCTTTCTAAGGGCCTGCTTCTTCTCTCCGTTCAAGAAAGTAGAACTCTTGAAACAATTAACATTTCAAAAGGAATTGAAATGTTATTGAAGGAAAGAGATAGCAAGACAAAGGAAGCAGGATCTGAGGATTCCCGTACAATTATGTTAGGTTAAGGCAGTTAGAAACCCCTTCCCTCAGTCCGGTGTTGAATAAGCCAATCCAGAGGTGCAAAGTTGTTTGGAGAATCACCAGATGAGAAGGTGATAAGAAGCAGTTCTCAGGCATCTCTTGCTGGAGGCTCCCGAGCTGAGACAAAACAGATGGCCCTCCCCCTTACATTCTCAAGCTTAGAGCTTTTCTTACTGCTGGCCAGGTGTTTTGTAGTTGGTGTATCCAACTATAAAAAGGGTATGGTTGGTTCCTCTATAGGTACTTCTGGCATTGGTTTAAATTCCTGGCCTGTGGCAAATCTAAATGATGTGAAATCAATGCTGGAATGTACTGAGTTGTTGTAAGCGACCTCTGCAAAGGTCAGGAGGTCAGTCCAGTTATCTTACTGGTAATTGATGAAACATCTTAAGTACTGCTCTAGAACCCTGTTAGTTCTCAATGTCTGACCATTAGTCTGAGGATGGTGGGAGGAGCTTGGCCCTGATCGATACCTAGAAGGCTTAGGAATGCTCTCCAGAACTTTGATGTGAATTGGCTCCCCAGATCGGATATGATCCTTTGAGGGGCAGCGTGCAGCCAGTATACATGGTATAGGAACATCTTGGAAAGGGCTTTGGCAGTGGGAATCTTTTGGACCTGCTTGAAAAATAGGTCTGTTACAACCCAAATAACAATGCTCTTCCCACTTTCTGACAATTCTACAATAAAATCCGTAGAGATCTCTCTCCATGGTGCTGATGGCTCTGCTACAGTTTGCCTTCTTTTTGTGGCTGCAGAGACAGGGCAGCTACCCACATCAGAGGTGGTATTCAGCAGGTTCTGATCAGTTCTGGAGAACTGGTAGTGGAAATTTTGGGTAGTTCGGAGAACCGGCAAATACCACCTCTGACTGGCCCCGCACCCATCTATTCTCTGCCTCCCAAGTCCCAGCTGATTGGGAGGGAATGGAGATTTTGCAGTAATCTTCCCCTGGAGTGGGGTGGGAATGGAGATTTTACAGTATCCTTCCCCTGCCACACCCACCAAACTATGCCACACCCACCAAGCCATGCCATACCCACTAAGCCACACCCACAGAACCAGTAGTAAAAAAATTTTTTGAATCCCACCACTGAGCCGCGTAGCTTTATATATCTTTCTTTAGGGATGGCCACCAGAACTGCCTCTTGATCAGGTGCAGTGTTTTCACAAAGCCGAAGGGGTCAGCCAACTTCAAAACATGGCAGGTTTTCATGAGGGGAAATCTCTGGCTGGCTGGGACATACAGTTTCCCTCCTATCCAAGCCAGGCCATCTTTGAATAAGCAGGGATTCTTATGAGCCTCGAACCAGTCGTCTGTAAGGAGGGCTTGTTTGAACACTTGTGTGGTGACATTGTCAGTCGGGAGGTCTTGTTTTGCTTGTGCCCTGGTCATAACTCTGGCTGCTAGCTGGTATGTTGGGAGCAAGGGTTTGACCACCTTAGACTGTAACTATTAAACTGAAGCATTCTAGATAGAGAATCTGCTAAAAAAGTTATTTCCCACAGAAAGGTATTTGCGAGTGAAGTCGAAAAGCTTGAAATACTGAGCCCAGAGGATTTGCTTGGGGATAGCTTCCATGGGGTCTTAAGTGCCTCCAGATTGTTGTGGTCAGTTCAGACTTGGAAGGGGATTTTATTCCCCTCCAAGAAATGTCTCCATGTGAGAAGGGCCCATCACACGGCATATGCCTCTTTCTCCCAGATAGCCCATCTCTGTTCTGTATCCGTTAATTTTTGGGAAGTGTATGCACAGGGTTGTAGTTGGCCCTGCTCATTGTCTTGGAGGAAGATGGCCCGATGGTAACACCACTGGCATCTGCCTGTATGACAAAAGATTTTTCTGGATTTAGCACTGGGTCTGTTGAAAACAACTATTTCAGTTTCTCAAATGCTGCCTCGCATTTCATGGTCCAATTTAGTGGCTGCTTCAGTTTTGGCTTGTTTTCCTCTTTAGTTTTCAGCAGGTTAGTCATGGGGAGCACAACTTATATAAATACTAGGATAAATTGCTGATAGAAGTTGGCAAACCCCAGGAAGCTCTGCAATTGCTTGTGCATGTGGGGAGGGGCCCAATCAATCACTGCTCACATTTTTCCGGATCCATCTCCATGCCCTCATGGGAGATTCTTTTTTTTATAAAAGTTTTTTAAAAATTTTCAAAACAAACACAACACATAAAATCTTCCTTCTTTACATACTGTAGAAAGTGTATCAGTTGGTTACAAAAGACTTTGGTGCATCTCTTCCACAGTCATCAAACATAATTCATATTAACTCAAGTATTTTAACTCATTTATACATGTTACCATCATCATATCTCCATTTTCATTTGACTATAATTGTTTAAATGTCCTTCATCATAAAATATACCAAGATTTAATACATAACCACATACTGGCATTTCATTTACTATTTCTAAAATCCTCCAATGACACTAAATCCTTATGTCCTATTCTAGCTAAACATCCATAATATTTAATAACAACGTTTTCTAATCCTTCTTTGAAATCACTGCTTACAATTTACAGGTGTGTATGTATGTATGTATGTATGTATATATACGTTGTTATCATTATCCCTCCTTTATTTATCTATATCCTGCATCATGTCATTTCCCCACCTAATAATCAAGGCTTAACTGAATCTAGCTTAATTTTTTAAAATTAACTTTTATATTTAATCCAAAAGTGTTTCTAATCTTCCTTTCATGGGTAACATTCAATATTCATATCCAGTTATTACTTACCATAACACTACACATTATATACATTATTATCATTATCAATTATTTATTTAACTATATCTATTGTCACTAAATTTCACTAAGTTTAGCTAGTTTTAAATTATACTCTTCCATCTATCAATCTGTATCTTTCCAGTAGCAAAACAGTCTTATAACTTCTGCCATTTGTGGTGTCAGTCCTCAAATCATCTCCTTAATCAGCTTTGTATGGACTCCTCTTAGCAACTCTTTGCTTATAAAATCTCTCATGTAATTTCGATGCCCTTCTTCTGCTTCCTTAATCAGCTTATCTTTGATTGTTGGTAGTGTTATCAATGATATTGCTAATAAAATTTCTCTCTTTAAATCCATATATTCTTTTGTTTTCTCTTCTTCTGTATGTTGCCATCTGGTAAATTTCCCCTCCATTTAATTCCTCTTTCAGTATTCCACTCTTTCCCTTTTCAGAGACAAACCAATCACCATAAATATCAGCAATTTTAATTTCTTTATATTCATTTTCCTCTTTGATTTTTAGGATTTTAACCACCACTTTTTCCATTTGATTAGCATCTTCAACTTCTTTATCATATTTTGCTATTAGGTGCACTAAGTCTTCCAACTTCTTCTCTATCCTTTCATGTGTATCTGATAATTCTGTATTTCTGAGAGTATCTTTTGCAGACTTAAAACTTTTTTCTGCTGTTGAAATTGTGCCATTATCTCCAGCTAGCAAACACTGCTGCTCTAGCTTAGAAGGTTTAACAGGATTAAGCATAGATTCACAATAACATTTCACCTTTCTCTGGTTAAAAATATACTTCAAAGGAACATCTGTGTGCTTTTCTTCTTATCACTCTCTATAAACAAGCTGTGAGACCTTGAAGTGCCAAGCCAGGATAATCAATGAAAAAAGTAAAAGTGTTTCATTTCCAATACACAAACCTCCAGCCTCCGAGTAGCAGTGTTGCAATGTTACAATTTCTTTGTTTCTTTTTGTATCTTTTTTGTATTTCAAGTTTTAAAAAGTCCAATTCTTAAATGAGTTAGAAAAACACCCACAGTAATGAAAGAGGAGAATTGTAGTCCATAGATTACAGAGAATAGTAAAAGAAAAAAAAAATAGAAGGAAACTTAATCCATTCGTTTTAAAAGGCTTGCATAAATTCCATCTGTGAAGATAGCGTTTTAAAAGTAAGATAACCCACTGTCCAAAACCAGTCCAAATTTAATTCCTCCGCTTATTTCTTCTGTTCTCCAATTTGAATAAATTTTAAGGTTTTTTTAATAGGCAGTCACTTTTAAAACAGTAAACATTCCTCACCAGCTGGAAACACTTTCTCTTTCCACATCCTTCCATTTTGGAGCTGCCCCGACTTCATTGGCCAAATGGCTGGATTTTTTGTCACCGGCTTGAAGAACTTCTCTTGGATCAATCAAGGATGTTGCGATGTCCCTGAGATCAGCAAGACATATTCTTCCTGTTCACGGTCTCTGCGGGATGGTTTAGGTCCATTTGGACCACCCAGTGGCAAAAGTATCGACTGTAATCTCAGAGCATTGAGATCGCACGTTGTCTTGTTGCAACTTCAGCTCCGCCCCTCATGGGAGTTTCTGTACTCCAGATAGTCTATTTTATCGTTGTGGAACTTGTATTTGGACAGATTTGAATAAAGCGTTGTGGTGTGGAGTTTGTTCAGGACTGCCCAGACAAGTTTAGGTGCTACGCTTTCATTTTTGTGTATATTAAAATGTCATCTAAGTACACCAAAACCCCTTTGTATAGGTGCTCATGCTGGGGCGTACTATAGTCCAAATGGAGCACTTTGAACTGGAAGCACCCTAATGGTGTGTTAAAAGCTGTTTTCCATTTGTCCCCTTCCCTGATCCTGACTCTATAGTAAGTTCAGTTTTGAGAAAATTTTCCCCTTGGAGAGGTGGGATAGCATGTCTTTCATTAGAAGAAAAGGGTACACATTTTCCACGTTTACTGCATTCAGATTTCTATAGTCCACATATAAGCAGAACAGTATCGGTGCTGCAATTTTGGGTCGGGCTGGTTGGATGAACACACGCAGATTTTTATCTATGAAAGCTCACAATTCCTTGAGTTCCCTTGCAGATATGCTGTACAGTTTTGGCTTCGGAAGCTTGGCCCCTAGGAGAATCTCAACTGTGGGTGGTGGTGGGGAAGCTCATTGAAACCCTCTTTGCTGAATGCCTCAGCCAGGTCCTTGTATTCCTGGAGAATGCCCTGAGCTGGCTCACCCCTCCCACCCACAGCCATTTCTTTCTTTCAGTTTTCCCCCAGTTCCTCCCTTTGGTCATCTAGGCTATTTACTTCCCACTGGAATCTTAGTCCTCTCCAGTTTAGTCCCCTCTTTCCCGTTTACTCTGGGGTTCTATCTCTTCAGTCAGGTGAGCCCCAGGACTAGTGGCAATTCCATTCCAGATGCCATTATGAATGGGAGTCTCTCTTCATGGGTCCCAATGCCTATTTCCAATGGTTCTGTGGCAAAAGTGGCTGGCTCCCCCCCCCCCCACACAACTGACCTATCTAGTTGGCAGAATGTGATTGGAGTCTTTAGCTTCCATAGGTGGATGCCCAATTTCCCCACCAAGGTTGAGCTTATTAAGCATCAGGTGCACCCTGAATCCAGCACGGCTGAGAGCTTTACTCTCTTTTTCTGGCTGGGTATGAATGGTCTAAGGGGCAAGATAACCAGTTCAACAGTTTGTTTACCGAAGTGCAGTCATCTTTGGAGTCGCTTTCAAATGGCCCCGGGTCCTCTCCTGGTGAGGCTGGAATTCCCTCCCCTGGTTTTGCCAGGGGGTAAAACTCCACAGCCTCTCCGCCTCTCAGTTCGGTGTCATTTCTGCGTGGAGTGGTTTTTGCAGGTTTTCTATTTGATAGGCATTTGGGCTTCCAAGTGGGGATCTCTGAGCAGCACTCAGCTGCATGGTGTCTTCTTTCCCACACTTGAAACAGATGGTTAGTCACAGTGAAAGAGTTGTTTGCGGCTTGATCAGCTCTCACTCCTCCTTGGGTGGGAATTCTCTTCCAGGTTCTCCCTGCTCAGTACTGGTTTCTGGCCAGGTAAATCTCGACCTCTTCAACTAAGATGTACCAGACATGGAGGCGATTTGGGGCCCCTTGGGCTAGGCAGGAATGGTCATCATTCACCCTGTCCTTGAACCAGATAACCAGGGTGTCTTCCAACCAGTCTACTTAGCAGACAAGGTCTCGGAATTCCTCTGTGTATTTGGCCACCAGCCAGCGGTCCTCCTTCATGGTTCTGATATGGTCACATGCCTTCCAGTCAGTTACAGGGTCCTCAAACTGGTGGCAGAGAGCCATCATGAAGAGGTTGAAATTCCACAGCTCCAGGGCATTGGCATTGTGGAGAGTTACCATCCATCAGGCTGCCACTCCTTCCAGGGCGAGGGTGATGACTTGGACTCAGGCACTCTGGGTTTGGAAATCCCACCTGTATTTCTGCATGTATGTGAGGACATGTGCCAGGAAAAATCCCAACTGCTGTGTGTTACCACCATACTTCACTCCCGGTGTGTGTGTGTTACTTTCGATCTGTGGTGCTCTTGTCTGGCCGGGCATGTTTGCAGGAGCCAGTGCTGCATGGGGAGATTTCACTGGGATAGCTGCTGCTCCCACTGCCCCCTCTGCCTGCACAGTGGCTGCTGGATCCCGGGTGACAGCTCTGGCTCCAGTGGTGGTGGCAGGGGCTGCCTTGCCTCCTCCCTCATGATGATCCAGCTCCCCATGGGCTCTTAGATTCTCAAAAGCCCCTATCACAAAATACATGACATGTCTTTTCAGTCGATCATCCCTGGCCGGTTCCTTGCCCAGTTCCTCCTGGTCTGAAAGGGCTTTCAGTTTGCGTTTCCAGCCTGGCTGCTGACCATACTGAGTGAGGGTGATGCCTTTGGTTCTTTCATCCCAGTTTTCTTTCTTCCCCAGTCCGATTGACTGTCTCAGTTTCGTGGGGTACTCCAAAGCAGTCTCAATGTCTTCGATGGGGCATACAGAGATTGTGTCCAGCAGGGTAATGGTAGAGGTTTCACCCCAGCACTCTCCCTCTCCGTGCTCCCTATGCTTGCTGCTTTGCTTGGACATGGCTTGCAGGGTCCCCTCGGTAGAGCGAGTGCTTCTCCGAGTTCACCACTTCTCCGAGTTCACCTACTCCTGCGCAGTGAGGGATTATGGGATGCTGTAAACAATCCACCGGAAGTAACTTCTTGGGAACCAGATGACGAGGATGATGCCAAGAAGATAGCAGAGCTTCAACGATGCAACGAACGAGCGTTGTGTATAATTGGTATAACACTGACTGACCAACAATTAGTTCATATTTGTGGGGAAAATTCTGCTGCAAGATGTTGGGAGAATTTGAAGAAGATATATGTACGTGACACTGTAGGTGCACATATACATCTTACCCGCAAACTGTTTAGGACACGTCTTCTGAAAGGTGGAGATATGTTAGTTCATTTAAACTTTATGAAAGGAGTTTTCCAGGAGCTACATGAAAAAGAACTTATTTTCTCAGAGTTACATCAAGTCTACATCATTCTGTCCTCACTGGATGAGAGTTATGATGATTTCGTATCTTCCCTTGAGGTCCTAACCCCAAATAAACTAACATTGACTGACATAACTGCACACCTGTTGGAAGAGTCAAGAAGAAGGTTGGAAAGAGAACAACTGAGAGAGAATGACCATTGGCTTACCTGAAGGGTCCTTTTCTGTGCACCGCGGGAGAGTCCAAGCAATGGGTTAATTCAGTCTGGTTGCCCTGGATACTGAGGAACTTTTTTTCTCCTTTAACCACACCTCCTTGTGTGCTTGGTTGCCAGAATTAATTACGAAAAATCAGTCTGTGTCGAGAGGATGGAGCGAAGGCGTCCAAGATGGCTCTAGTTGAAAAGAATGGAACGAATCCCCAGACTGAAGGCCAGGGTGGGTTGGACTCTCCCGCGGTGCATAGAAAAGGACCCTTCAGGTAAGCCAATGGTCATTTTCCTGTGCACCGCTTGGAGAGTCCAAGCAATGGGACATACCCAAGTTATTGTCCATTCGGGTGGGCAGAAGCAGAGTCCTGGGATTCGGTTGAAGACACAACCCCTTGAAGCACTCTCCTGCCAAAGGATGCCTCAGCCGAGGCGTAGATGTCCAGCTTGTAGTGTCTAATGAAGGGCGATGGGGAGGACCACGTAGCCGCCCTGCAAATGTCCAGGATCGATGCCTGAGTAGCCCAAGCCGCAGTCGAGTGGAATGGGCAGTGATGCCCCGAGGCACCGACCTGGCCTGGCTTTCATAGGCCGAGGCGATGCAAGCACGCAGCCACCTGCCAACAGTGGAAGAAGAGACCTTCTTGCCCAGGGAAGCTGGTTGAAAGGACACAAACAAGGACTCCGGAACTCGGAGGTGCGGGCGATGTACGTTTTCAGCGCTCTTCTGACGTCCAGCATGTGCCACTGTCGTTCCCTGGGATGCGACTGTCGCAGACAGAAATCAGGAATCACGATGTCTTGCATCCTGTGGAACCAAGTGTTGACCTTCGGAATAAAGGTCGGGTCTAGTCTCAGCACCACCCTGTCCGGGTGGATGGTACATAGGTCCTGGCGAACCGATAGGGCCGCCAGCTCTGAAATATGACGAGCCGACGTCACGGCGATGAGGAAGGCCGTTTTGAGCGTGAGATGACGTAACGACGTAGTGCTGAGTGGCTCGAAAGGTGGAGAGGTGAGAGCCTGAAGGACCACGGACAGCTGCCAGGTGGGATAGCGATGGACCGTGGGAGGTCGTAGGTTACTAGCCCCCTTGAGAAAGGAACGTACTCTGGGAACCTTGCTAAGGGGCAAGACCAGGTCACCGGCCCAAACGGTGGAGAGGGCCGCCCCCTGTCGCCGAAGAGTATTTGGGGCAAGGCCCTTGGCAAGACCCCCTTGGAGGAAGTTCAGGACACGGGGAACCGGGGCTGTTACCGGGTCGAGTTGTAAGGTGTCGCACCATTTAGCAAAAAAAGTCCAAGAGGCATCGTATATTCTTGTAGTCGATGGTCGTCTATCCGCCTGTATTGTGCAGACTACCTCATCTGATAGGCCTTCGCACCTCAGCAGGTCCCCCTCAAGTGCCAGACGGCCAATTGGAGCCATTGGGGCTCCGGATGAACTACGGCCCCCTGGCTGAGGGAGACTCGATCTGGGGGGATCCTCCACAGAGGCGATAGAGATAGACTGACCAGGTCGGCAAACCACGATCTCCAGGGCCAATGTGGGGCCACGAGGAGTACCTCTGCCCCCTCCGCGATGATCTTGTTGAGGACTTGGGGAAGCAGGGGTAGAGGCGGAAAGGCATAAAGTAGCCCCGGGGCCATGGGCAACGAAGGGCATCCGTCCCTTCCGCCCCCGGGGACTGGAAGTGGGAGAAATAGCAGTGAAGCTGAGCATTTTCCCTGGATGCAAAGAGGTCAACTGTCGGAGTGCCGAACCTGCGGGACAGTTGGCGGAACAGGGCCGGATCCAATCTCCACTCCGCTGGGTCTATAGTGGTCCTGCTCAACCAGTCTGCCTGGGTGTTGTCGACACCTGAAATATGGTCGGAGCGAAGAGACGCCAGGTGCCTCTCTGCCCAGCGCCCCAGGGATTCAACTTCTCTCATCAATTTCTTGGATCTGGTGCCGCCCTGGCGGTTTATGTGTGCCTTGGTGGCCACATTGTCTGTCATCAAGAGGACATGTTGTTGGCGAATGTCCTGTTGAAAATGTCAGAGTGCCAGACGGGCCGCACGCAGCTCCAGAAGATTGATGCTGTAGGACCTCTCGGCGAGTGACCACTTGCCTTGTACTACTAGATGTGCTATGTGTGCCCCCCAGCCGGTGAGGCTGGCGTCTGTGGTGACAACTAACCGGTCAGGTTCCTTGAAGAGATGGCCCTTGAGGAGCGCAAGGGACGTCCACCATCGGAGGGACTTCTTCACCGCCGGGGGAACGCACACCAGCCGGGTTGAGTTGCTCCTTGAGGCCCTCTGGTGGGGTAGGAGGAGCCATTGGAGAGCTCTGGAGTGAAGACGAGCCCATGGGACAATCGAGATGGAAGAGATCATCTTCCCCAACAGCTGTGACAGGAGGATGATTGGTACCTGTCTTGCGAGCATCACCTTGCGGGTCATGGCCACCAAGCTGTCTAGCCTGTCCTGGGAGAGGAAAACCCTGCACAGGGAAGTGTCTATCACCGCCCCCAGGTGGATGAGTCTGGTGGTGGGAACCAGATGGCTTTTCTTTAGATTCAGTGAGAAGCCATGGCTCCTTAGGGTTCTCATTGTGATGCGGAGGTCCCGCAAGGCCTGCTGCCTGGACGACGACTTGATCAGGATGTCGTCCAGGTAGCACTGCAGCCTTATGGGTCTGCGCCTTAGTTGGGCCGCCACAACCGCCAGGACCTTGGTGAAGGTCCTGGGAGCCGACGACAGGCCGAAGGGAAGTGCCCGGTATTGGAAATGCCGGCCGGCATAAAAGAAGCGCAGGAACCTCCTGTGCTGGGGACGGATGGGGATGTGGAGATAGGCCTCCTTGAGGTCGATAGAGGTAAGGAGGTCTCCCTGACAGATCCCCGTCAGGATGGACTGGAGGGACTGCATCTTGAACCTCTGGTAAGCGATGTGCCTGTTGAGGTTCTGGAGGTCCAAGATGGCCCTCCAGCCCCCCAAGCTTTTGGGTACCAGGAAGAGGATGAAATAGAATCCCCTCCCTTCCTGGTCAGGGGGAACCTGCTCTATCGCGTCAATCTCCAGGAGATGAAGTATCTCCTGGTTCATGAGCTCCCTCTTCAGAGGGCAGGAGGGAGTGGGGCACCGGATGAAGTTCCGGGGTGGGGGGGGATAGGAATTCTAGGGACAGGCCCTCCCTGACAATCTGGAGGACCCAGGCGTCCTCCGTGGTCTGGGCCCAATGGTGGGCGAATAACTGGAGTCGCCCCCCTATGGGTGACAGGCCCGGGCAGTCACTTCGATTTGCGGAAGGGTCTGTTAGAGGCTCCGCCATGGTTGGACTTGCGGAAACCAAATTGTTGTCTACCTCTGTCCCTGAAATTGGATCTGTCCTGGTACCTGTCCCCTGACTGACCAGCCGGTCGGTAGGGTGGGGTGAAGGAGGAAGAGGTAGAGGGCTCTGAGGCACGAAAGGACTGCCTCCTGGGGTAAGGAGCGAACTTACCGTCCTGCTTCTTTGAGGTGGATGGTAAGACCTTTCTTTTATCTTTTGATTCAATGAGGAGGGGGTCAAGCGCCTCTCCAAATAATTTGACCCCCTTAAAGGTGGCTGAGGCTAGCTTCCATTTGTGCTTCTAGTCCGCCTGCCAGTGGCGGAGCCAAAGCAGGCGGTGGGAAGTGACATTAGCCGCCAAGGCTCTAGACGCGAATTTGGTGGCGTTAAGAGACACGTCCGCAGCATATTGGGAGGCCGCAATAATTTTTGAGACATCCTGGCGAAGGCACAAGTCCCCCGCCGGGAGCTTGGTTAGCAGCTCCCTTAGCCAGATAACCGAGGCCCTGTTTAAAAAGGAGGTGGAGGAGGCGGCTTTGATGGCCCAGGCGGCCGCCAGGTGGGCCTTGTGACATACCCTCTCAGCCTTCTTATCCTCCGCCTTGAGTCCCTCCAGCAGGTCAGCTGGGAGGGGAGTGTTGGAGGTCAGGGCGGTTATGGGTGGGTCCACAGCCGGGAGAACCAAAAGATCCTCCAAGGTGGGATCCATTGTGTACAGCTTTTTGTCTGTCCCGCTAGGGGAAGACAAGGTGGCTGGTTGGGCCCACTGTCGTTGAATCACGTCCAGGAATAAGCCTGGAACCGGGACCAGTTCCTGCTGGGGAGCAGGAACGTCGAACATGGCCGCATTAGGATTCTCGGGAGCAGCATCGGCCGGAGGTTGGGCCGACTTAGGTTTGAGCCCTATCCTGGTAGCAAGCTTGGCCTTGTGGAGGACAGACTTAAAGAGGCTAGGTTTGAAAAGCCCCGAGAAGGAGGGGGCGTCGGGAGGGAGGCCCTCGTCCTCAGATAGTTCCTGTCCGTCCTGGTCAGCATCCTCGATGGCGGAGGTTTCGCTGACCACGGATGACTCAAGGGACCGATGACGGGCACGTTTGGCTGGTGGGGGAGCCCCCGGGCCCTGGTGGGTGACCCTTGTCTCCGGGGGAGGAGGGGTCCATTTCCGGAGGCCCTCGGCAATGCCTCTGGCGATCGTGCGATCGACCACGGCCTGCATGCGCGCCGAAAGCTCGGGCTCCTGGTCCGAGTCGGATTCTGGGTCCCTAGGGTCCTGAAGGAGGTAATGGGAACCCCCGGGTGGGGGAGCACTGCTGTGACCCTCTGGGACTGGGTCCTGCTCATATGACCAGGATGGGGCTGGTGAGACTGGTTCCACCAGCGATCTATCTGGGGACAGATCCTGAGATTCTACCTCCTCATTAAGGCTAAGATATCGCCTCGGGATGGGGGGATGGGAGCCTCCCCTGGGGGGGACCCTGTCCCTACCTGGTGCCGAGCCATTTCAAATTGCTTGTCAAGGGCCCGCTGGCGCCTCTCAGCATCCTTAGTTTCGGCCGCAGACGGGGCCTTGACAGGGTGCTTGCTGGTGGCCCCTGAAACGCCCTTGCCTGCACCCCCACCCCTGGTAGGAGGGGTATCCTTGCTAGGGGCCTGAGAACGGCCAGATCTAGCCTCAAGGGAACCTGATGGGGGGGGGCAGCTCCATGCCAATGACCGCACAAGGGTGATGCAGAAGCACAGGCAAGCGGGTAGGCTGCAGCAGATTTCGACTGGCTACTCTGTAATGCACAAAAAAACAGGCATCCAAACGGGCTGACTGAGGAATTAATTCTGGCAAGCAAGCACACAAGGAGGTGTGGTTAAAGGAGAAAAAAAGTTCCTCAGTATCCAGGGCAACCAGACTGAATTAACCCATTGCTTGAACTCTCCAAGCGGTGCACAGGAAAAACCACCACAACATGAGGAGTCACCTTTGACTACCTATACTGTTAGAAAATGTTTTTCTTGTGGGGTTAAGGGGCATATAGCTAGATTCTGTAAAAAAGTAAAACAACAGAATACTAGAAAGACTAAGAAAATGCTAATGTCTACTTAACTATGTCTACTTTGGCTATGTCTAGCAATGCACCAATAAACCATGGTTCATGGGTTGTTGATAGTGGAGCATCACAGTGCATTACTAGAAATAGAAACTGTTTTGTAAAACTGTTCGCCAGCAAGCAACATGTATCTTTGCCAAATGGATGGAAGGTGAAAGCATCTGGTGAAGGTATGGCATATTGTTCATTTGTAAATGAGCATTTATCCATGTTGTATGTACTTAAACTGAAATTTAATTTATTATCAGTAAGGGCTCTAGTTAATATTGGCTATGTAGTAACCTTTAGGGGAGATAACTGTATCATTGAAAAGGAAGGTAATAGGGTTACTGCCAAATTAACAAATGGTTTATATGTTATATCTGATGCCCATACAGCTAACTCAGTGTATGATAATGTGAAACCACATGATGAATGCAAATTCTGGAAGTTGTTTTTGCTGATCTAATTGGACCTATGAAGCCCAGTTTGAGAGGTGCCTGTTATGTTTTGAGTATCATGGATCATTATTCAAGATACGGTTTCTGCTATTTACTGAAAAACAAAACAAACATTTCAAAATTTCTTTAATTGGCTAAGATTTGCTGAAAGAAAAATGAAATCTAAGGTGATTACTGTTGTAACCAATAACGGATCTGAGTTTACAAACTGTAAATTTCAAACGTTGAGATCAGCTGGTACGGAACATAAACGTTCTGCTCCTTATAGGCCACAACATAACTCATTTATAGAACGAAGGGGGCAAACATTACGAGCCATGATTCGAACTATGTTAGTTGATTCAGGATTGCCTGAAACACTGTGGGGTGAAGCTATGATGTGTAGTAACCATGTTTTAAATAATGTGGTAAATACAACAACTGGTGAATTGCCATTCACTCGGTGGCATGGCAGAAAAACTGATTTAAGCTTTCTACACACATTTGGACCTCCAGCATGGGTCCATATTCCCTCACAAGTAAGACTGAAGGGACAACATAGAGCTAGGCAGTTATTTTTTGTAGGTTATGAGGCCAACCAAAGATCGTTTAGGTTTTGGGGAAAAGGCACAACTAAAGTATACTGTAGCGCTAGTGCTTGATTTATTGAATCCGTTGGGTGGGATAAATTGGAATATAACAATGATGTAGTCATTGACATCCAGGTATTCCCTAGTGATGGAACAAAGATACCAGCTATAGCAATTAAAGAGGAAATGCAGAGTCAGGAGGAGTTAGAAGAATGGGAGCAGACACAACAGGAGAGTCCACTGGTGAGCCCTGAGTTGCCTAGACGTTCAACCCGTGTAACACGACCACCTGACAGATATCAAGCTAGTATAGCGTGTCAAGTAGATAAAGTTCCTGCTACGTATCATGAACTATCCACGTATCCTAAGGAGGAGCAGATAGTTTGGAAAACAGCAATGAACAGGGAACTGAAATCCTTACAAGAGTTGGACATATATGAAAATGTAAAGTTACCCCCAGGTAAACATGCCATAGGATGTGAATGGATTTACAAGATTAAAACAAGTGTAGATGGGACTGTTACCCATAAAGCCAGATTAGCAGCACAAGGTTTTGATCAGTCAGCCAATGACTATGATGAGGTCTTTGCACCTAATTTAAGAGCTACAACATTATGTGCATCATTAGTTTGGGCAGCTAAGCATGGATATGTAGTGAATCATTTAGATGTCAAGACGGCATATCTCTATGCATTGTTGCAACATACTATATATTTAAAGAAACCTTTAGGGTTAAACACTGATAGCAACACTGATTGATGGAAGTTAAAACAGAATCTTTATGGTTTAAAGCAATCAGGCTATGAATGGAATCAATGCATAGTGAAGGAATTAGCAAGGATATGTTTTAAAGCTGGAATGGCTGATCCTTGTTTATTTAAGAAAGAAAGCGATGATATGATTTCCTTGTTGCTATTGTTCACTGATGACATAGCATTAATTACTAAAACCGAGCAAAATGCTATTGAGATTATTACACTGTTGAAAACGTGGTTTAAAATAAAACACCTTGGTGAAATTAAGCAATATCTTGGTTTAAAGATAGATAAAACTAGGGGAGGATATAAAATATCACAAACTGAGAAGATTAACCAGTTACTCAGTACTTTTAAGATGGAACTGTGTAAACTGGCTAAAACTCCAATGAGTCAAGAATTTAGCCATGATGATATAAAAAGCCCTGTATTTGATAAAGGTATTTATCAATCCCTAATTGGTAGCTTATCTTATCTTAGCAATTGGTCGAGGCCAGATATAGCATATAGTGTTAATCAATTAGCCAGGTTTAGTGCTGAACCTACTGAAAGGCACTGGCAAGCTGTTAAACGTGTATTGAGATATCTTAAACAGACAATACACTATGCCTTATATTTAGAGCCTAAGGATGAACTGAGATTAACTGCATACGCTGATACAAGTTTATGTCTACACATAAATCCACATCAGGTATTGTGATATTCTTAGGAAAAGCGTTAATTGGATGGCGGTCTATTCGTCAAAAACATTTAAGTTTATTGACAATGGAGGCTGAATTCTCATGTATAACTTTCTTATGTACGGATTTGGTTTGTTACAAACAACTCTTATTGGATATGGGGATTGATGTACAGGAGCCTATTGGCGTTCGATACCATCGACCATGGTATCCTGTTGCACCGGCTAGAGGGGTTGGGAGTCAGGGGCACCGTTTTACAGTGGTTTGGCTCCTACCTCTCTGACCGGACGCAACGTGTGTTGGCAGGGGAGCAGAGTTCGACCCGGAGGTCACTCACATGTGGAGTGCCACAGGGATCGGTGCTCTCGCCTCTCCTGTTCAACACATACATGAAACCGCTGGGCGAGATCATCCGTGGCTTTGGGGTGGGATATCATCTGTATGCTGATGATACTCAGCTATACATTTCCACCCCGAACCACCCCAATGAGGCCGTCGAAATGATGTCCCGGTGTTTGGAGGCCGTACGGGTCTGGATGGATGGCAACCGACTAAAACTCAACCCTTCCAAGATGGAGTGGCTGTGGCTTCCGGCCCCCCGGTTCAACCAGGTGCTTCCATCTCTGGCCATTGGGGGCGTGCAAGTAGCCCCCATGGAACGTGTGCGCAATTTGGGCGTCCTCCTAGATGCCCGGCTGTCCATGGATGACCATGTAACAGCCGTGGCAAGGGGGGCGTTCCATCAGGTCCGCCTGATGCACCAATTGCGCCCCTTATTGGACCGGGATGCCCTACGCACAGTCACCCATGCGCTAGTGACGTCTCGCCTGGACTACTGCAATGCTCTCTACATGGGGCTTCCCTTGAGATGCACTCGGAGACTACAGTTGGTCCAGAACGCGGCCGCGCGGGTGATTATGGGGAGGTCTAGATACTCCCCTGTAACACCTCTCCTGCGCGAGCTGCACTGGCTTCCTGTGGTCTACCGAGTGCGTTTCAAGGTTTTGATTATGATCTTTAAAGCGCTCCATGGCATAGGACCTAGTTACATGCAGGATCGCATCCTGCCCCACACATCCCTACGACCAATTCGCTCACACAGAGAGGGACTTCTCCGGGTGCCGTCCGCCAAACAGTGTCGGGGGGTGACATCCAGGAGCAGAGCCTTCTCTGTGATGGGCCCAGCCCTGTGGAATGACCTCCCCCGTGACATCAGGATTATTTCCGATCTCCGCTCCTTCCGTGTACAGTTGAAGACCCACCTCTTTCAATTATCCGGCCTGGCTCAACCGTAATTTTTTCATATTCCTCCTGACTGTCTTTTGTAAATTTTAAATTTTTATTGTATATTGGGTTTTTATTAAACGGGGCATGTTAATGGTTTTAATTTGTCTAAATGCTTTAATTTATTACCTCCTCCGTGCATGTATGTCTGTGTATATATGTATGTTTATATATGTCTTAGTGTACGCCGCCCCGAGTCCTCCCCGGAAAGGGAGCGGCTAATAAATCAAAATTTATTATTATTATTTATTATTATGTATATGAAGACAACCAAGCAGCGATTCAGATGGCATCCAATCTTGCTGTAAAGACAAGGACAAAGCATACTGACCTAAGATATTTAAATGTACGGCAAAGTGTTAGTAGTAACATGATTACACTAGAGTATTGTATGTCTGAAGAAAACATAGCAGATCATTTTACCAAAGCCCAAGGTACTGTAAAACATAAACATTGTTGTGAAGAGTACGGACTCAGACTGTAAGGGTTATATATATTGCATACCCAAAGGGGAGAATGTTAGGAATGTAAGCTGACAGTTGGGTCAGCAATATATAAACCATGATGGTAGTACTGTAGCTTTAAGTACTGCTGTAATGGGATTGGTTGCTGTTACCTCAAGCAGCCATAAGATGGAGCCAGAATGACTGTTAGCTCTCTGTTTTTTAGATGCTGATCGGTGGATGTATTGTGAGTTACTGTGAGTTTTGCTACTGTTAGCGACTTTGTGTGCTAAACTGAGTATATGATACTGGACTGTGTTTGATGGATCACTCCTTAACTGAGAACATTGATAACTGACTGACTGAACTGTGTGTAAATTGAACTCTGACTACCTCTATTTTCCACATAAGTAAAATACTATTACTTTTACTATTCAGTATCCCTGTATGCTGGTTTGTGCGTGTTCTTCCACACCATTCTCATTACGCTTCTCTGCGCACTCACTCTCCTAACGGGGAGCTTACCTAATAGCCATGACAGTTGAAACAGAAGAGAAAGGAGAGATCTTGCAACAGTGTGTATGATGTGGGTGAGAAATCTCTAATTTTTGCTGTAAAGTTTTCTCTAAAGCACTCCCTAAGGAGAATGGGACTCAACTGAAGTGATGGTAGGATCCTTTCCGACCCCCAAAGAAAACCGTTGACTAAAAATTGGGAGTGAATATCAGACCTGGAAAAGAAAGAACGAACAGAAAATGTTAAAAACCTTAAAGACAAGAGATAGACCGGATTGGCTAGTTTTTCAGCAAACTAAACTGTTTTAAAATATTGTACTATACCTTGGTTGTCATCTTGAAGTGAGGGAGTTTGGAAAAATTATTTTAAAAAAGAAAATAAAAAGAAAATAGCATCAGGGCCATATTTGCAGCTGAATCAGAGAAAAAAGACTAAGAGTGGCACCTACTGGCTGGGGAAGACATTAGAGACATGAGTAAGTGATAAGTAAAGATCTGTTATGACTAAAAGCTGAAGACGTCTGCAATTGATTATACTGGCTGTTTGGAGACAGACTGTGAGAACATTTAACTGCTAGAACCTTGAGGACTACAATTTTACAAATCTGGTGGACAGTGTGTGAGTGTGAAGCAGTTTGGACTTGCTTTGAAACTAAGAAGAGACAGCTAAAGGACTATTCAACAGACTGATCTGTGAACTGCTCGAATATTGGCTTTTTTCTCTTGGTACAATAGACAATTAAGAAATTGGGATTTTGAAAGACTTTTGGGTAAAGCTTTAAAGGAAAGGAAAGGAAAGTTTTAATTACTAAAATAAGGCAAAATGTCACAACAAGGAGAAATAAATTTATTATTAAAAGGAATATTATTAATATCCCAGGGATACGGTGGCTCAATGGCTAAGAGGCTTATCGATCAGAAAGGTTGGCAGTTCGGCTGTTCAAATCCCTAGCGCCGCATAACGGAGTGAGCTCCCATTACTTGTCCCAGTTTCTGCCAACCTAGCAGTTTGAAAGCATGTAAAAATGCAAGTAGAAAAATAGGGAACATCTTTGGTGGGAAGGTAACAGCGTTCCATGCATTCGGCATTTAATCATGCTGGCCACATGACCATGGAGACGTCTTTGGACAGCACTGGCTCTTCAGGTTTGAAACAGAGATGAGCACCACTCCCTAGAGTCAGGAATGACTAGCACATATGTTCAAGGGGAATCTTTACCTTCACCTTATTAATGTTCCAAAACATGCAGGAAAAGATGACAAGGAACCACAGGGAGATAAAACAATTGATTTGAGATATAATTGTGAAGCCAGAGAGTTATGAGCAAATAGCACTGAATAAAGAGGAGAAAATAGAAAAAAGAAAAGACAGGGGGGAAAACATGACAAATGACACAAAAAGATAAAAAAAAGAGGAGATAGTAAAAACATATGAAAGAAAAAGCAAATTATATTCTAGATATCTTTCATACTTCAAGAGACCAAAATATAAAAGAGGTTATACAGAAAGATTCTCATGAAGTGAGGAAAGAATCACTGAAAGGCTTTTTGAAGGAGTGAAAAGTGAAAAGTGTGAAGAAGCAAATGAGATAGACGAAATACCTATGTTAAATGCAAATGAGGCAAGAAGATACAAGTCCCCAGGGAAGGAGCAAAGGGGATGTGCCAAGAAGTTAATAAGAGTTGGGGGGGATGGGTAGGAGTTGAGGGATAGATATATAATACCTTTTAAGCCAGGAGTTGTGGGCATGAGAACTAGGATAGAGGTAGAACTGAGAAATGGGAAAAATATCACTACGTATATCTCTATATAACAACGTTCAAGTATTAAATAGATTAGAAACTGAAAGATGAGTGTATGTGTCTCTCTATAGCAGTGATTCCCAAACCTTTTCAGCCCCCTTGGTGCTACAAACTGATCCTCAGTGCCCCCCACCCAATGGTGGAATTCAATTATTTTTACTACCGGTTCTGTGGGCGTGGCTTGGTGGGCATGGCTGGGGGGGTCATGTGACTGGGCGATTTGCATGATGGAAGGAAGATAGTAACAGTAAAATTCAAAACTGCAACAATTAATTGCACATTTATTCAAAATCCAATTTAAAAACCTTTTAATTAATGTTAATTCAACAAAATTGTTGAACATGATCCAGTGATACAAGGTTTTCAAAGTCTGATAGTCATTTATCAAGAACCTTAGTAAGTAGTAACTTAGTAAACTCAGTACAATTTAGTAACTACTTCGCTGTTCAGTAAATTCTTAATGTGATGGATGGGCTTGATGAAGTGATACCAGTTTCCCAATGTCTGCTTTTAAGTCACTTAACAGGAGTCTTAAATCACCACGTTCAGTAATCTGGAGTCGATTTCTTTGCTTGGAGAGAAGTTGGATGACTACACTGAAGCCACGTTCCACCAAATATGATGTTGGAAATGCAACAAGGAGCTTCTTAACCACTGTCCATAGTGCAGGATAGCGATCAGAAATTTCTTTCTGTAACAAAACTCTTGGTACGATTTTTTAAACTTTGGCTTCAGCTCAATGTCATTTTGCAGCTCTATGAGTTGTTCCTCCACTGCCCCATCTTCCTCAGTATTACTGTTCATGTAAGATATTAAGCTTGTTTTCTTCTAATGTAATTTCAAGAAAATGTATAGTTATATTTGAAAGAGATGGTACCTGGAAAATACACTGTACTTTATAGGGAAATTGAAATTTATATACAACAACAAAAAGAAAAAGATAGAAGGAAAGAGAAGTGGAGCGATGAAGGGAGAGAGGGAAGTGGAGTGGAGGAGACTGAAAGTACACATATAAACTGGGTGAAACCAGGCTTAATAGCAGTGACTGTGAGTGGGGTCTTGGAGTCTAAGTTGACAACCAGCTAAATATCAGCCAGCAGTAAGCAGTGGCAGCCAAAAAAGCCAATGCAATCCTAAATTGCATTAATAGAGGGATACAATCAAGATCAAGATTGGCTGTCAAATTTTGCTGCAAGAAGTTTTGAAATATCCTGTCTTGAATGGGTTTCTGCTGGCAGTATTTGCTTTGCTTATGAATGGAGCCATTGAGATAGCTGCTTCCCCTTTCAATAAGCTCTTTATCTCCTTACGTGCTGGCATCTGTTGTGAGCTATTAAGAATGTTGCCTCTAAAAACATAATTCTCCATTTCTCCTATAGGGAAATAAAATATTCTGCCTTTTTAAATATTTCCCAAAATATTTCATTCTTTGGGGTGGGGGATGGGGACTTCCCACCCAAACAAAACTAAGCTAGCATTAAGGACCACTGGCAACGATTTTGTGAGCTCAGCAGAATGTTATTACTTTTAGAGATAGATTTATCCTGGCTGTGTTACAAATAATGCAAGTAAGAATTTTCAGAATGCCCTGAAATTTAGATACAGTATAAAAGGGGTAATTGGCTGGTAATTGAATGACTCTATAGAACTCTGAAGAATTGGCAGTACAAAAGATTGTGATTTTTATGGCATCTATGTCACAGAGGTAGTATTAAGTTTCATAAGGGGTTTTCCTATATTTTCCAAAATAGTTGTGGGCGGAACATTAAATCAGACTAAAAATAAGACTTTCCTGAGTTGGAAACTCTAATGTGATATAAATATGAAGGAAGCATGCAATACTTCATAAATATCCTGGGCCCTGTACTCTTCATAAATGACTTAGATGAGGAAATTGCAGAATACTCATAACATTAAAGTTTTGCCATTTACACACACAAAAATCAGATGTGCATGCAATTATAGGATTGTACTTGCGAGGGCTTGGACCTTTTTAATATTTTTAGTTAATATTTTTATAAAATTGTTTGAAATTGTTCGATACAACAGAAGAAACAATATGAGTTACAGTTAATGTAAATCTGATTGCAAGCCACTTCCTCACCTCAATACAGTTTTCCAACTAACATTTTTAGTGTTTCATGGCTGAGTAACTAGAGAATTCTTAGGTATCTGTCACAAACTTCTTGGTGAAGTTGTTTCTAGACCATTAAAAGCACTTTGTCAGTTTTCTGTTCCACAATAAGACCAACAAATCCATTATTTTAAAAACAATGGGTTAAATTCTGCTGTTCAATTGCCACTACATGTTACTTTGTGTGCAGCTTGACATGCAGCTAAACCCACCGATAAAATAGACCATGTGTAAAGATCTGGATGCTTTATTAAAGAAACAGGATGGGTGAAACTGGGAAAAATAGAAATACATACAATAAGAACCCAAGTACAAAATAAGCAATGTTGAGTTGCTGGTGAGCATAACAATTAACAAATACAGATGAACAGTTGGTCTTACCTGAACTGTTGTTTTAGGAGGGTCGCGGGATGAGCCAGGATTGGGTATTGTCATGTCAAATTGGCCTCGAGACAGAGTTAAATTGAAGCCATGCCTCTGTGCTCCTTGCTTCTGGCCCCAGTTTCACGAGTCACTCTGTCTGCAAAACACCTGAAAATAAGGGAACACATCCCTACCCCCATTCACACCACCCCGGACCAACCCAGGGTGGGAACCTGGCTCATCCTGTGACCCTTCTAAAACAACAGTACAGATAAGACCAACTGTTCTTTTCTGGAGGAATTCACAGGATGAGCCAGGATTGGGACATACCCAAGCTAATGTCCCTCAGGGGGGGCACTATTGGTCCCAGGGTCATCAAGTGCTACTACCTGCTGTAATACCCGATGGCCAAAGGATGCGTCAGCCGATGCATAGGCATCCAGTCTATAGTGTCTGATAAAGAGGGACAGGAAGACCCTACAGATATCCTCAAGTGGAGCCTGGGTGGCCCAGGTCGCCGTGGTGGCCGTGCTTTGGGTGCAGTGCACTGTAATACCCTGTGGCACCAGCAGGTGCTTAGCTTCATAAGCCAGGGCAATGGCCAACCGGATCCACCTACCTATGGCCGAGGAAGACACCCTCTTCCCCAGGGAGAATGGATGAAAGGAAATGAAGAGGGCCTCAGACTTGCGAATGCCCTCTGGGCACCTCAGATAGATGCGCAAGACATGCTTGACATCCAGGTGGTGCCACAGCCTCTCCCTATTCCGGGAAGGAGCTGGACAAATAAGCCAGCAAAATAATCTCTTGGGATCTGTGAAACAGGGAGTTAATCTTGGGAATGAAAGTCGGATCCAGTCGAAGGATGACCCAATTCTCATGGAACACACAGAGATCCGACCTAGAAGATAGGGCCCCAGGTTTGGCGGGCCGAGGTGACCGCCATCAAAAATACCACCTTTACGGTTAGGAACTTCATCCATCCTCAGGGGTTCAAACTGATCACCCATTATAACTTGGAGAACTGTGGGAAGACTCCAGGTGGGAAAGTGATGGACTACCAGAGGGCAAGATTTCTCGCCCCTCAGGAACCTCCTGACTAACGGAAGCTGGGAAAATGGTTGGAACCCTCCCCCTGGAGTACCTTGGATAGGGCAGCTACCTGTCGTCTGAGCGTGCTATGAAACAGACCCTTATCCAACCTATTTTGTAGAAAGTCCAAGACCTGCGGTACATAAGCCGTGCAAGGGTCTAACCCAGCCTCCTGGCACCAAGTCACAAAATACCCCCAAGTGGAATCATAGATCCTAGTGGTCGAGGGCCAACACAAGGTCTCAATAGTGGATATAACCCTGAGTGAGAGCTGGGCGTACCTCAGATGGCCCGCTCAATCCCTGGAATGCGTGCCCCTTTGGCGGTTGACATGGGCCTTTGCCGTTGCATTGTCGGTCAAAACCAGAACATCCCGGTTGCACACACAGTTCTTGAAGTGCCGTAGCGCCAGATGAATCAACCACAGCTCCAGCCAATTGATATTGTGTTGGAGGTCCAGCCAGGACCAAAGGCCTTCCATTATCTGAGACTTCAGGAGTGCTCCCCACCCATACAAGCTGGCGTCCGTCATCAGGGTGAGGCACCTTGCTTCCCGGAACTTGCACCCCTTGTGCAGAGCTGGGGAGAGCCACCACTTCAATGACAGGTGAACCTGTGGCATCACCGGAACCCGCATCTCGGAGTTGCTGGAGTTGGACCTCTGGTGCAGCAGAAGATGCCATAGAAGGGCTCTTGCACATAGGCATGTCCATGGCACTACATCTATACAAGAAATGAGTTTCCCCAGCAGACTTGGGAGCACTGCCATGGGAACGTAACACTGACTTCGTGTCTAATTAACGTGACCAAACTACCCTTACGATTGGGAGACAGGAACGTAATGCTAACTTCTAACGTGTCTAACTAATGTGACCAAACTAGCCTTACGATCGGGAGACAGGAACACCTTCACCAATCAGGAATCAATTATGGTCCCCAAATGGAGAATTCTAGTGGCCGGAACCAAGGAACTCTTTCCCAAATTAACTGAAAACCCTAACTGTTGTAACGTGTGCACTACCAACAATATATCTTCCCTCGTGCGGCTAAATGACTCCTCCTAGACCAGGACATCATCAAAATAACATTGGACCCTGATGGAACGATTCCTCAGGGAGGCCGCCACTGCAGCCAGTACCTTTGTGAAGCTCCTAAGCACATAAGCCAAGCCAAATGGCAAAGCCCAGTATTGGCAATGTCTACCTGCATAGAAAAATCTGTTACCATGTTCAGGAAGGATGGGAATGTGAAAGTAGGCCTCCGTCAAATCAATGGATGCCATAAAGTCACCGGGCCTGATCACTGCCAAGATGAACTTTAGGGACGCCATCTTGAACCTCCGGTAGACCAGATAAGAGTTCAGCAATTTAAGGTCCAGGATCGCTCTCCAGCCCCCCGAACGTTTAGGGACAAGGAAAAGGTTGGAATATAAGCCCGACCTTACCTGATCCAGTGGGACCACCTCCACGGCTCTAATCTCCAGTAGGTGTTGGATCACCTGCCGCCTAAGCCGGAGTTTCTCCCTGCTCTTGGTGGGGGAAAAGGTCCAAAAATAGTTCGGGGGGGGGAGGGTAGAGAGAAACTCCAGACATAGGCCAAATCGAATGGTGTCAAGTACCCAGGCGTCAGAAGTAATAACAGCCCAGGTGTTGGCAAACAAGGCTAGCCTGCTGCCTATGGGTGGGGCTGCCCCCGGCCTATCTTCCCCGGCAGTAGGGATGACCCCCCCGGAAGGGCTTCTTCCCTTGGGGTTGAAACCTAGGCCTATCCCTAGAGTAAGGCCTATCTGATTGCCTATCAGACCTATGGAAATACCTGCTCTAGTGAGAATCCTGGTCAGGTTGGTGATAAGACTGCCTGCGGAAGAATGGAGTGGACTTCTGCTCAGCTTCGTGGCAGGGGTGGGCATAACTTTCTTTTTATTTTTTCTTCAATGAGAATCGGATCTAGGGAAGCCCTGAATAGGGAGCTCTCCACATATGGAGCCGAAGCCAAGTGCCATTTCATCTTATTCTCTGCCTGCCACCCACGCAGCCACAGGAGCCGCCGGGATGTAACCGATGAAGCCATCGCCCTGGACAAATATGTTTTTTTTAAGAATTTTTTTATTTTTGGTTAAACAGACAAACACAACACAAAAAAATAAAATAAAATCATCTTTTGTTACATATTGTAGAAGTGTGTTGACTGGTTACAAATAACTTTCGTGCATCTCTTCCACAGTCATTACTTATAATTCATATCACATTGTATATTTTAAATCAAAAATCTTTATATATCTTACTATCAACATCCCACAATTCTCATTTGATTATAAATGTTTTAATGTCCTTTTGCATAAAATAATCCAAAATTGAAACACAACCACATAATGACATTTCATTAATTATTTCTAATATCATCCAATAATATTACACCTTTATAACATGTTCTAAGTAAGAATTAATTATAATTGATAACAAAATTTCTAATCCTCTTTTCCAATTGCTGTTTACTATTTGTATCCCAATATCTTTTATTGAGCCAGTACATATATATATTGTTAAGTATATCCCTTGTCATTTCATTGTTATTATTATAATTGTTATTTGTTAATAGAAATTCATTCGCCAATTATATCCAGTTTCCTCTCTTCAAACCAACACATGTGTGTACCTTGTTATCATTATCAATTATGTATTTAACATATCACTCTAAAGATTACTAAATTAATAATCACTAATCATATTGTAGAAGTGTATTGATTTGTTACAAATAACTTTCATGCATCTCTTCCACAGTCATTGCTTATAATTCAAATCACATTATGTATTTTAAATAAAAAATCTTTATACATCTTACTATCAACATACCACGCTTCTCATTTGACTGTGGTTGTTTTAACATCCTTTTGCATGAAATAGTCCAAAATTAAAAAACACAAGCACATTGTAGCATTTCATTAATTATTTCTAATATCATCTAATAACATTACCCCTTTATAGCATGTTCTAAGTAAAAATTAATTATGTTTGATAACAAGGTTTCTAATCCTCCTTTCCAAATCGCTGTTTACAATTTATATCCCAATTCCTTTTATTAAACCAGTACATATATATATTGTTCACTATATCCCTTGTCATTTCATTGTTATTGTTATAGATATTATTTATTAACAAAAATTCATTTGCTAATTATATCAAATTTCCTCTCATCAAACCAACACATGTATGTACCTTATTATCCTTATCAATTATTTATTTAACATAGCACTCTAGAGATTACTAAATTACTAATCACTAATTACTAAAATTAACTATTTTTTAAAATCAACTTTCATATATCAGCCAGTATCCTTCCAGTAATAATACAGTCTTATTTCTTTTGTCATTTGTGGAATTGATCATCTATTTATTTGCTTAACAAAATTTTTGTGGACTTCTCTCCGCAGCTTGTTGCTTGTAGCATCACTTAAGTAATCTCGATGCCCTCCATCTGCTATTTTAATCAGTTTATTTTTGGCTGTCAATCTTGCTTCTGAGAAGTTCTCTCTCCTTAAATTCATCGTTTTCCCTCTTTTTCCTTCTTCCATGCTTAGTTCCTGTCGATCTAATTCCCTTTTCCATACTCCCCTTTTCCCACTTTCAACCACGTTCACTCCACTGGTAAAGTAATCAGTTGTCTTGTCTTTATAATCATTTTCCCCTTCAATTTTTGGGACTCTGACCCCATAATTTTGTTGTTATAAACTCTGTTTTTTTCCATCTTCTTCTCAATTCTCTGTTATTTCTAATAAATTTTGAATTCCAGCCAAGATGTTTTGTAAAGTTATTGTTTCTTTTGAATATTGTGCCATTTTGGCAAGCTGGTAGATATTGCCACACTGGCTTTCAAGGTTTCTTATATTAAATTAGCTTAAACACAAATTCATTTATGATCTTCAAAAAAGAAGGTTCTGTTTCTTTTTCTCTCCCACTGCCAGTAAGACTCTCAAAGTGCACCTGTAAAAACAATTCATGCCCTTGCTTCTTATCACTTTCTATAAACAAGTTGCCAAGCCTTGAGATACAAAGTCAGTGAGATCAAAAGGAAAAGGGAAAGTGCATTGTTTCAAAAATTCAAGCCTCCAGACTCCAAGTGGCAGTATTGCTTCCCACTCTCTAATGTTATTTAAAACTTAAAAGAAACAGAGTTCTTAAATAGAATTAATAGCAAGTAATAAAAGTCCTTTTTGAAATAAAGAAGATTTTAATCCATAGGTTAAAAAATAAAAGTAAAAAATAGAAAAAGAAAAAGTGATCCATTCTCTTTTTTTAAAAAAAGTTGCGAGCACTTCAATCCACAAAGTAAAATTACAAAGAAAAAGAAACACACTATCCAAAACAATCCAATATAGGTTAATTTCGCCGCTTATTTTCTTCTACTTTCGGATTTAATTTAACTTTAAAAAACATTTTGTCGCCGGCTTGGATCGATCAGGGACTTTGCGGTGTCCCTGAGATCAGCAAGACATATTCTTCCTGGACAAATATTTCATGGCGTTCAAGGTGGCATCGGTGGAAAATTGTGCGACTGCAACAATCTTGTTGATATCCTAATGGGCATGCACATCTTCCAGCAGGATATGTTCTTGCATCTGTTGGAGCCAAAGAATGGCTGTGCGACTGAAGAAAGACGCCAAAGCTGCCGCCTTGATAGCCCATGCCGTAGACTGGAAAGTCTTGCGAAGAGTCAGCTCTGCCTTCTTGTCATTGGTCTTCAGGTAGTCAGCCACGTTCCCGGAGACCACCGTGGATGAGGAAGCCAATGCCACCACAGGAGGATAAACCATGGGCATCTGCAAGGCCTCAGAAAAACTCGGTTCCATATTAAAGAATCGTCTATCGCCACTGCTGGGATTAGGGAATGTCTCTAGCTTATCCCACTGCTTCTTTACTACTTCTAGAAAAAGCTTAGGGGCAGGGATCTCCTCCTTCACTGTCGATGGCTAAGAAAAAACTGGCCCCTCAGGCTTCTTTCCAGTGGCGCTATCCTTGGCCGCCTCCTTAGGGCTCTCTGATTCGCCCAGCTGTGCAGTGGCCCTAGGCTTATGAAGTAAAGAGTTAAACAAATCAGGGGGAAACAGCCCCGAGAAAGCCGATAGATCAGGTTTGGCGGTATCCTCATCATCAGACATATCCACCTCTCTTTGAACCTGGTCCCCAGCTAGGGAACCCTCACTAACTATCGAAGGTGACACAGGCCTGGTTACTGCAGGAATGGGGACCCGAGGCCTGGTGGGAGCCGTGGAGCCTCCACCGGTGGATCTGGGCCTGGTTGCAGGGCTTGCTGCACCTTGCTGTAAGCCTGATGCAATTCCATGTGAAATTGCAGAGGAAATAAATTTCTGAATGCTTGCTGGAAGCCGCTCCATGTCCCTGAGAAAGGAGTTTCCCTCCCTTTCTGGGTCAGAATCCTCCAGCTACGGAGCCAAGGAGGGCCCAAGGCACACTTCATCCACCCCAGGCACCCTGCATTGGAAAGGGTCCCTATGATAAGGCTCTTCGTCTACCATCGAGGGGGGGGGGAAGGAGAAATACCCCTTGCTAAATGTCTAACATAACTTGGTGAATCTCCCCTGGAAGGAGGCCTGGAAGCAGACTCAATGGGAGATCTAGATCTCAGGGGTGAGGAACAAGGCCTACTCCTCTGTTCAACCCTGGAGACTTGCCTCTCCAAGGCCCTGTGCCTCCTTTCTTCAACTTTCTGAAGAGCTTTGGAGGGCTTGGCAGCAGCCAAGGCCTTCCTTTGTCTTGCAGATGCTGTAGGCCTGGATCAAACTCCACTGGAAGTTCCCTCCCCTGGGGACAATGGGGGGGGGGAATCAGGACTATCCATGCCATCCACCATTTAAATAACAAAAGAAAAGGTAATCAGGATAGTATAATAGCCTTCCTGCCTCCACAGCAATTGCAGGCCTCTTTGCAGCACAGCCTCCCTTGATCCACGCAGCCACAGCCTCCCCAATGCACTCACGGCCTCCACAAGGTTAAAGAAGCTGCCGGTAGACCTTTTCAGCCCCTTTCGAGGCTTTTCTGGCTGCTGCTGCTGCCGGCAGTGGCGCCACGCAGCTCTCTGCACTTCTCCAAGCATCCTGCACCGATCTGGATGAATTCCGCCCCATCTGGGGCTCGCTGGAGTCCGCCGCTGCTGTAAAAGATGCCCCCGAGGCAAGCAAATTGGCTGCGAGGCTCCACCAACGCCTCTGTCTCATCCCCAGCGAAGCGGCAATAACATGAGGCCAAACTGGCTGCCGTAATGGCATCCGGCCTCAACAACAGCCCCCTTACAAAATGCAGGTCCATTACCTGCGGCCGGGAGCAGCCACACCCAGGGAAGACTTCAAGAAGGCAGATGGGAGCTGGTGAGAGAAGGTAGGGAGGAATTCGAAACAGGATGGGGCTGGATTAAATTTTGTAAATGGAAGAGCCAAAAGCAACTGTCTCTCTTAGGCCAGACAGAGTGAAACTGGGGCCAGAAGCAAGGAGCACAAAGGCATGGCTTCAATTTAACTGTCTCTAGGCCAATTGGACATGACAACACCCAATCCTGGTTCATCCTGTGAATTCCTCCAGAAAAAAATCTAAATCTCACCAGCGATGCTGTGTCTATGGGATGTGGATTTTTGTCCTCAGATGAACATGAGGTACGGATTCTTACACATATATATTTATTGTTTTTACATTTAAAACAGTGCAGCACCGCAAAGTCAAAGTGACCATACAATCACAATATATACAAATAATCTCATCAAGTAACTGTTAGCCTACTTAATACATTATTTATCCTTCTATCCAATCACATTATTTACAGTTTGTTCCAGTCTTGTCACCTTGTCTTATACCAATAATAAAATCTGTTCCAGGCTTCAAAATATTCCAATTCCCCTTTATTTTTTAGTTCAAGGGTGAACCTATCTGCTTCTACACAGGCCAAAATTTTCTAACTCTGGTGGTGTATTTTCTTTTTTCCGGTGGGAACAGAGGTTTAATCCTATTGGTTGAGAGGTCTGACAGCTCCCTATAAAAGGGCTGCTGTCAGACCAAACAGTAAGAATGGTTTTGGCCAGAATTAGAGAAAAGGGCCTCTGGCTTTAAAAAAAATGCAAAATCAATGTACCAAGGGTTGAATTCCTTGGGTACATGATCGATGGCTCTGGGATTCACCCGACATCACAAAAAATAAAAGCAATTCAGGACGCCCTCACACCCCACACTCAAACCGAGCTGCAAGCATTCCTCGGGCTCCTTAATTTCCACAGCGTCTTTCTTAAACAGAAAAATGACTTCTGACAGCTGTCTCCCTCCTAGTCCAGTACAGCCAAACCCAGCTTTTGGTGTTGACCTGTGACGCGTCTCCATTCAGCGTCGGCGCTGTCCTCAGCCACCGCATGCCCAAAGGCACAGAAGCCCCTATTGCCTTTTACACTAGGACTTTGTCCGCTGCAGAATGGAACTACAGCCAGATGGACCATGAGGCTTTGGCTGCAGTGGCGGGAGTAAAAAGGTTCCACAAGTACCTTTACGGCCGGAATTTCGAGCTGGTGACTGACCACAAACCATTGCTGGGCTTACTGGCTGGGGACTGACCTACCCTGGTGTTGTTATTGCCTCGCATGACCAGGTGGACTGTTTTCCTGGCTGCCTACTCCTACCGCCTAATCCACCGGCCCGGCTTTACTTTGCGACACGCCGACTCATTGAGCCTCTGCCCCCTACCAGAACTTCTTCCCAACCCCACCCCCCGAGATGCCGGTCCTACTCATTGACTGCCTGAAGACTGGACCCGTCTCGTCCACTGACATTGCCCATCATTCTGCAAAGCACTCCACCATCAGACAAATTTTGAACTGGGTGTGGAGGGGGTGGCCCAAAGGGCCTGTTGGGGCTGATTTTAAAATGTACTTTACAAAATACGATGAGTTGTCGGTTGTTAATGGCTGTTTACTGTGGGGGGACCGGATGGTTGTTCCAAGCAAACTGTGCATTGCAGTATTGGAGGCTTTACACGTGGGGCATCCTGGAATTGTCTGGATGAAGTCTTTGGCTAGGAGTTACGTGTGGTGCCTAACATGGACAGGGAGATAGAAGAATGGGTGGCTACCTGCACACCGTGCCAGGAATCCAGACCAGCTCCCCCCAGAGGCGCCCGCTAAGGAGTGGGAGCGAATTCAAGCACCCTGCTCTAGGGTGCACATTGACTTTGCTGGCCCAGTTTATGGCCAGACTTTCCTCGTAGTTGTGGACGCTTACTCGAAGTGGTTAGAGGTAGTCCTGATGACCTCCACCATGACAGAAGTGGTCATCAAGGTGCTACGGAGACTTTTCTTCACACACGGCCTGCCCGGCATCTTGGTCCCTGACAACGGGCCCCAATTCACGGCCATACAATTTGAGACCTTCTTAGCAAGTTAGGGAATCAGGCATGCCCTGGTTGCGCCATTCCATTCGGCCTCCAATGGTCAAGTGGAGAGACTGGTAAGATCTGTAAAAGAGGCCCTCGCTAGGATGGGCCCGGGAGATTGGCAAACACGGGTTGATCACTGTTTGTTAATGCAACACATCACGCCAAGTGCCACTACAGGGAGAAGCCCCTCCAAGCTTCTCATGGGTCACCGGCTAAGGTCCCACTTAGACTGGCTACACCCAAACCATTTTGCCACATCATCCCCTGACTCCATAAGCAAGATTCGGTACTTTAGCATAGGGGACTCGGTATACACCCACAACTACGCCAAGGGCACTCTGTGGGTTCCAGCCACGGTGATAGGCATCACTGGGCCTCACTCTTATATGTTAGAGCTTGAGGATGGTAGAAATTGGAGAAGGCATGTTGACCAACTCCGTGGCTACCTCTCCAACTCCACACTTAGATCACCAGAGGTAACTCCTGCATGAGTTAGCCAAAGCCCTACCAAAATGGAGCAAACGCTCACTCCTTCTACAGCCAGCTCAAGCCCGAGGGTAACGGAGGACTTATCTGATTTTGTTGCAGGCCCACAGCGAGCTCCAAACGAGCCAGTCCCAGAAGCTCCAGCCACGGCCTGGGAAAAGTTCCTGGAGCTTCAACCAAGCGGAGCTGTGGAGCAAACAGGTCCGTTCAACCTGTCCAAGGAAACTCTTCCAAATGAACTGCACAGGTCAGGCAGAATAAAACAAAAGCCCACCTACCTGCGTGATTACGTGATCAGTAGGATTATCCCATCTAAGAGGGGAGGGGTGTTAGATATTCACCCTGGCTACTGTGGTTTCCACCAAGGTTCTCTGTTCCGGTGGGAACAGAGGTTTAATCCTATTGGTTGAGAGGTCTGACAGCTCCCTATAAAAGGGCTGCTGTCAGACCAAACCATTGCTGGATTGTTCACACTTGTCACTTGTTAATAAAGAGCTGTTTTTGTGATAAGCCTGTGTCTGCCTTTCTCAATAATCAATCTAACAGTACATGTATAATTAGATAAAGTGCATCTTTCTTATACCCATCCGGTATTATGCCTAGGAGAAAAATTTCTGGTTTGAACAAAATTTGATCTCCCACCATTTGTTCCAACCAGGATTGTATCATTTTCCAGAATGTTTTTCCCTCATTGCATGTCCACCACATAAGACAGCGATGGCGAACCTTTTTTGGCTTGCGTGCCATAAGTGAGGGGGAGTGCAGGGGGGTTGTGTGCAGGCATGCCGCACCCATAGTGCAATGCGCGATCCCCCAGTGCACATGTGCGCACTACAGGTGCGAACCCCCCCATTTTTGCATGCTTTTTTCGCCCTCTCCAGGCTCCAGAGGCTTTATAGGAGCATGGGGAGGGCGAAAACAATCTCCCCTGCCCCCCTGAAGCCCTCTAGAGGCTTCAGGGACCTTCAAGAGGCTTCCCTGAAGCCTTCAGAGCGCTCAAAACGACCCTCTGAGCAAACCGGAAGTCCATTCCCGAGTTTCTGATTTGCCCGTAGGGCCGGTTTTTTGCGCTCCGGAGGCTTCAGGAAAGCTCATGAAGCCTCCGGGGTGCCTCCGGGGGGGAGGCTCTTTTCACCCTCCCCAGCTCCTATAAAGCCTCTGGAGCCTGGGGAGGGCGAAAAATGGCTTGAAAAAAGGGTGAACTGAGCTAGGCCAGCGCGCGCATGCGCACTGGCCAGCTAACAGGGCAGCATCTCATGTGTTCTGACAAATGGCTCCGCATGCCACCTGTGGCATGTGTGCCATAGGTTTGCCATCACTGACATATGATAAAATGTGCCTGGTGTTTTTTTGCACTTCCAACAATTTGGGGCCAAATTTTTAAACATTTTGGAGAGCCATGCTGGGGGAAGAAGCCATTTGTAGAACATCTTATACAGATTTTCTTTATAAGCCATGGCCATTGTTAGTTTCCAATTAAGTATCAAACATTTTTCCCATTTAGCCAAATCCACATTTATAACCAAATTTTTTCGCCCGGCCGACCATAGTTTTTTTGACATGTTCTTCCTCGAGTTTATATTCCAGCAAAAATCTATACAGCAGTTTGATTAACCTGTCTTCTGTCTCTATCAGAAGTTTATCTAATATTGTGTAACCTTTAGCAATACCTTCCTTTTCCTATCCTGTGCAAACTTTGATTGTATCTGTAAATAAGACCACCATTCTAGTTGTACCCCTTGTGATGCCAATTCTAGTCTAGTTTTTATCTCCCCCTGTCTGTTCAATAACATGTTAATTAAATTTGGATGTATGTATGCTTCCATCGTAGATAGCCAAATGGGTATTTCAGTATAGTGGTCCTGTTTAATTTTGTTCTATACTAACAGGGACTGCCTGATGTAGTGTCTTTAAAAATGTTTATGTGCAGATCCTTTTTCATACCCTAGGAAGGCATGCCATCCTGCTTGGAGATCATGAACTTCCAATTTGAGTAATCTTTTCTTTCTCAACATTATCCATCCTTTTAACCATGTTAGAATGGCCGCAGTATAATAAAGTTCCCAATCTGGTATGCCAAATCCTCCTTTTCCTTAGTATCTCGCATAGCTTTGAGTTTTATTCTTGGTTTTTTCCCCTGCCATATAAATTTAGAAACCAATTGATTTAAAATCTTTAAAAAACCTTTTTCTAATTTAATGGGAATGTTCTGAAACGGAAAAAGAAATTTTGGTAGTACATTCATCTTTATGACTGCGATCCTACCCATCAGGGGCAATTGTAGGTTTTCCCACCTTTCTAAGTCTTGCTTAGTTTTATTGATCAAATTAATTTGATGGACACACACCTCACTAATAAACGTATACCTAGATATTTCACTTTTTTGACAATTTGAATACCCAATTTCTTCATTAACTCCTCTTTCAATTCAGATGTCATATTTTTAACCAACATTTTAGTCTTTGTCATATTTATCTTTACACCCGCTACTTTCCCATACTCTGTCAATTCCTCAATAAGTTTCATACCAGACTTTAAAAGATCCTCTAACATGAAAACTAAATCATCCGCAAAAGCCTGTAACTTAAATTGTTCCTTTTTAATTTCTAGTCCCTTTATCTGTTCCTCTTTATGCACTTTTCTAGCTAAAACGCCTAGGGTTAATATGAACAGCAGCGGGGATAGGGGGCAACCTTGTCTTGTACCTTTCTGTATTGCTACACTTTGCGTTACTTCACCATTAATTATTACTTTGGCTTTTTGATTTGTATATATTGCTCTAATAATGTTTATGAATTTATCCTCAAATGCCATGTGTTCCAATTGTTGATGTAAAAATCCCCAGTTCACATTGTCGAATGCCTTTTGGACATCGAGAAAAAGTAGCACAACCTGTTTTTCGTTATGCACTTCATAATATTCAAGAATGTCCAGCATCCTCTTCATATTGTTTTTAATTTGTCTTCTGGGAAGGAATCCATTTTGATCTGTGTGGATAAACAATGTGAGGAATTTTTTCAACCGTTCTGCAATTATCAGAGCAAAAATCTTATAATCAGCATTTAGCAATGAAATTGGTCTGTAGTTTTGTATAGACATCTGATCTGTGTCCTCCTTAGGTAATAAGACAATGTTAGCCTCCGTCCATGATAGCAGTGTCTTCGCCTCTTTCAACACAGAATTATAAACCTCTATCGGTGTTGGGAAAAGCATATCCTGGAATTCTTTATATATTTCTGCTGGCAGTCCATCTGGCCCTGCTGCTTTATTATTCTTTTGTCTTTGTATGACCTCAATTATCTCTGATGTTTTTATTTCCTCATTGAGCATATCTTTCACTTCCTCTGGTATCTTTGGCAGATCTGACTTTTCCAAATATTGTAGTATTCCTTCCTTTGTATAGTCTCAGTTTTCTCTCTATAATTGTTCATAGAACTTTTGAGTAATCCCTTTCTTTTCCTCTAGTTGATAGCAGATCTCCCCTTTTTCATCTTGTAATTTATTGATCCAATTTTCTTGCTTCTGCTTCTTCAACCTATAGGCTAGCCACTGCCCTGGTTTATTTGCATTCTCAAAGAAATTTTGTTTTGCTTTTTTTATAGACTGTGCCAGTTTTGCTTTTTCAAATATAGCCAATTCATGTTTAATCAATTCCATACTTTCTTTTATACTTCTATTTTATGGTTTGTTTTGAAGTTCACTCTCTAAGTTTCTATACCTTTCTTTCAATTCTCTTGCTTTTTGATTCTCAATTTTTTTCTTCCTAGCTGTAGCTGATATCGTGACTCCTCTTATAAATGCCTTACTTGTATCCCATAGGTTTTGTATGGATGTGTCTCCTGGCCAGTTTTCTTTGAAGAAAAATCTCAGTTCCTGATTGACTCTTTTAATATATTCCTGATCTTTTAGGATTATTCTGTTGAATGACCAATGATAACTGCCCTTTTGTTTTTTCCATGTAATCCTCATGGGACTGTGGTCAGCCTATAGATTGGGTTCTATGTCTATCTCCTTCTCTTCTGAAATTAACTCTACCAACATCCAGACCATATCTATCCTTGACCAGGATTCATGTCTATTCGAGTAGAAGGTATATATTTCTCTGTCTGGACATCTTTCTCGCTATACATCATAAATATTTAATTCTTTGGCCATTTGGAAGAACGACCTGGGCAAAGTTCTCCTAACTCCTTTTCTCTTCTTTCCACTTTTATAGTCCCATTTCTGGTCAATTATAACATTGAAATCTCCCATTAAGCAAACATTTTCATTTCCCATCTCTCGAATAATGCTATGTAATCTATAATAAAATTTTTCCTGACCTTCATTAGGTACATATATTACAACCAGTAACAACCTTTTTTGGTTTAATATTATTTCTGCAATTAATATTCTCCCATCCTCATCATTAGTCTGGATTGTGTCTTTAACATATAATGCTATTCCTCTTTTCTTTTGATCAGCTAATGCCGTGTAAAGTTTACCCAATCTAGGATATTCCAAGGTCTGGATCTGTCATTTGGTTATATGGACCTCTTGCAATGCAATTATATCATCATTCAGACGTTTTAATTTATTGAAGGTTGTTTTTCTTTTCTGGGGTGAATTTAGATCATTGATATTCAGTGATAGGATCTTGACTTCTCCCAACATGATTCTATGTGTATTTAGGTCGTGTGCTTCTTGTTGCCCTTATCACTCTTGCTTCTTTTGGTTCCACCCCTTTTTTCTCTAAAACAGCTTCTTTCTCCTTTCTTGTCTCCGCTTTTCTCTTCTTATCTGTGCCCTGAGTCCTTGCATCCTTGTTTCCAACATTTCTCCTTTGTCTTCCTCATCCTCCTGACCAATAAGTTGATTGTAGAATTCTTCCGCTTGTTCCACCGTGTCTATTCTGAATCTTCTATCTCTCCACATTGCCAGTATGCTCTCTGGCATCAACCATCTGAAGTTAATTTCATATTTATTCAGCACTGATGTTAAAAATTGATAGGGCCTTCTTAGTTCTCTGATTCTCCTTGGTACCTGTTTTAGGATTGTTAGTTGTCATTGATTGTGTACTATCAGGTCATTTCTTGTTCTATTCAGCACCTCGTCAAGTATTGATTTTTTAAAGAACTTTACATGAACTTCCCTTGGGAGATTGTTCCTTTTTGCATAATTTGTCTGGATTCTATATGTCTCATCAATCTTACTTGCCATCTCATCCTTTCCTATTCACAAAGCCTTTGCCATGAGATCTGTCATCATATCCAGTAGATCTTCTCCTTTTTCTTCCTTTACGTTCTGAAACCATAGAAATTGGGCCGCTCTCTCCGATTCTAACGTGAGGACCATTAGCTCAAGTTCTTTCTTCGCCTGGATCAACCTAGAACTCAGCTCCTCCATTCTTTTCTCTTCCTTCTCCATCCTTCCTTCTATTGCATTTATTCTTTGTTTGTTTTTATTCATCTGTTCCTGAAACTTTTCAAATTTACCATCCATCTTCTGCATTTTCCCCTTTAGTTCCCCAATGTCATTTCTTACTTCTCCGATATCCTTTTTCAATTCCTCATGATTTCTAGCTATTGTTTCTTGCATAGCCTGTAATATCATCTGAAGATCCTTCATTGAATTAGATCTTTCTCTCTGGATCATATCCTCAAAGGATCTCTGGTTGAGGGGGTGGTGGCTGTTAGAGATGTCTGGGATGCTGGCTTCCTCTCTGTGCCAATTTTGATTAGATTTGTAATGCTTGTTATTTTTTTTTAAAAAAATGGATTCCTAATATAGTTATTTTCCAGAACTCCCACTTTCTTCTCTCACTCCTAACTTTCTCCAGTCCTTCTCTCTTTCTTCCTTTCTTTCCCCCCTTCCTCTCCTTCTCCCTCTTCCTCCACTCAATAATCAATTTTAAGGAGTATTAAGGGATAGTATCATTTATATATCAGCAGATTAGTATACTATATGTAAACAGCTATCAGAGGATAGAAAGAAAATGAGAGAGACTTATCAATTTATCGCTAGGTGGAGACGACTTCCGGCAGCCGAAGGTGACGGTCACGTGCGTCTGCCTTCTCGGTGTTTCGGTGGGCTCCCCTGAAGTCTAGGGGGAGCACAGGGTGCCTTGGAGGGGCGCCCTGCCATAGGGACGGCTTGCTGGGACCCCCTGGAATGGCGGCGGCCGCAGGGGGGTCTCCAGCTTTGCCCCAGGAGCCGGAAAGCATAGGGAGCACTCGGAATGCCACCGCGCGCTTCGCCGAACGCAGCCTGGAAGGAAATGATCAATTTGAATGAAACAGCTGAAGTGCGGTGAGGTGAGGGGTCTCCCCAGGTCCTTTACTGTCTTTACTCTATTGACTGTTTTGCAGTTTTTTGGGGGGACTCTGTTTCAATCTTTGGAGGAGTTCAGATTGGAGGGGGGGAAATTTCCACCCCCCTTGGAAAAGCGGCACTTGGAAAATCTCTCCCTTTTATGGAGGAGAGAGAAAGTTTAAAATCTACTTTCACTTCCCTTAAATAATGAGGGGAAATTTTCTTTTTGACCACAACTGCAAGAGAAAGGATGGCTGAACTGATTCTTCTCTAAACTATGCATGGGAGCTTTGATTTTGTTGTTTCCTGACCACCTGTACTGGCTGAGCCAATATGGCCAACTTCCTCCTTCTTCTTTGTCTTTATGAATGAGACTCCTCCCTTGGAAAACTTTATGGCTTTCAACTAATTTCCACCCCAGAGACCTCCAGGAGCCTCTTCAAATATGTTTTCCCCCTGGATTTGGAATATTTTGACCCACCTATTTGCTCTAGTTTTGTATCAGACGATTTATTCTCCTTTGGACTTGCTTGCCTGGTGATCCCTACCGGCTATGCTTTCCCACAGACACCATTTCTTTGTATAGAACAATAACTATCTCTGAGCCTCATGATGGGTCAAAAGAAGTTACCGCCTGGTAAGGCCTCATCGGCCCCAACATCTTCCATGTCCAGCCCCATTGCTCACCAGTCACAACTGGGATCTTTTTTACAACCTAAAGCCTCTGAAGAGAGTGCAAAGGATTTGTCTATTCATCAGATGCTTCAATCTATCTTAAAGGGACAGGACGAAATGAAAAAACAACTGCAGGACTTAAATGAACAGCTCAGAGAGATGAAACAACAAACCATATGGAATGAACAGAGGCTAGGTGTACTGGAGGAGGGTGCGGTTGGGGTGAGGGACGAGATGAAGACAATCCAAAGGGGGAATGTAGAATTTGGAAATCACATGATAAAAATGGAATTTGAAAGAATGTCTTTTTTCCTTAGGTTCCAAAACTTGCCAGAAGTTGAGAATGAAGATTTTAAGGAGATTATGACCACAATACTAACAGAATATATTAACAGAGATAAACAACAGCTTTGGTGGGATATTGACCTGATCTATAGGATTAATTCAGCCTATGCAAGAACACACAATGTTCCAAGGGAAGTTCATGTTAAATTTCTTAGAAAAACTACAAGAGATGAGGTTCTAGGAGCTCAAAGGGGAGGACCATTAAAATATAAGGAGAAAGAAATAACCATTCTTAAATAGATCCCAAAGAAAGTAAGAGATAAGAGAAAGAAATATTCCTTCTTAGCAAAAAAAAAAAATACAATAATGGGGTCTGGTTTAGGTGGCTGTTACCAGAAGGCATGTTGATTTTCTGGGAGGGCAGTAGAATTAGAATCAACACAGTAGTGGAAGCAGAGGCTTTCACTAAAAAACACAATGCTCTCTTAGGTGAAATGGGGGATGTTACACAAGAAACAAAGGAGGGAGGGGCTGAGGCTCTACCAGTGCACGGGGGGGGGGAGGATACGACAACTAGAAGACTCAGATCACAAAAGTGATTTGAAACATTATTGCAATTGTTGTTACAATGTACCTTTATGGAAGTGATACAAAACAAAATGATTGAAACATACTGATGATTTTGTGTTAAACTCAAAACTGCTAATACCTATGTAAATGTTGATATTTTTCTATTCTTGTTTGTAAAAGTTGTGAGACCTGGGGGGGCTTCCCCCCACCCGCACGATGTAGCTGTCAAAATGTTCTATATCCTTTTAATCCCTTTTCCCTGTAAAACTTTTAAAATCAAAATTTGAACAATAAAAAAAATTATCACTAGGTGTATGTGTGTGTGTGTGTGTGTGTGTGTGTGTATGTATGTATACAAAATGTATGTATATGTATCTATATGCTGGTCTTGTTGTATTTGGATCTTTTCCCATGTAAGATTTATATATATATAAATTCTAAGAGTGAATTCCTTATAATTATTAATTATATTGTGATCAATCCATCTCCTTAATCAATAATAATGCCAATAATATCAAGTGGAATTAATAATCTTATAGCAATAGCAATGACAATAACAATGTTTCTTTGATAGTAGTATTATAACATTAATTCCTAACCCTTAAGTTCAACTTTACATATGACCCTCCTATATTAAGTAGCTATATAAATATTCTGAATCCCCTTAGTCCATTCAATCTTCTTTCTCTCTCTCCAATCGTTTCTTTAATAATTTCCAAAAGTTATCATCAATGTCCTCCAATAGTCAGGCCTCTGCTATCCAATAGTCACCAAATATTCTGCTTTCTCTTGAAGTATACCCTAGGGGAAAATTCCACATTTCGCCAGTAGATGTTACTCTTCTATAAGCTATCAAGATACAGACTAACAAGGTGCACAGTCAGTGCAAGCCATTTTAACTGTATCCTTTTTCAGACCTTCAATAGTTAACTTATTTCCCCCTGGAGGCTTCCATGTTATCAGAGTTATCCACAGCCAGCCCTTGTTATGTTAACTAATTAGATTAGATTCGGTTTCCCAGAGAGTTCAGAGAAGAAAAGTATCCAGCCTCGGCTTCAACTATCTGATCTTCTTGCTTGCTTGCCGACATCCAACTTCGCTCAGCACTTTTGTCTCACCACTACAGAGGGGGGGATAGGAAGGAAAAATCCACCCCCAGTCCTAGCTTCGAGCCCCTCAACCTCCTGGGCTACTTTGGAATAAAATACCTTCCACCAAAATCAGGAATCTGATCAGACACTCGCAACTCCCACAGCTTTCTCTGTGCAATCCCTGCTTGCTTTGAACAGCTGTCAGTACTCTGGGATGCCGATTAGAGATTGCCTTCTTCCACGCCCAGGAGATGAAGGAGATTTCAATCCCAGACCACAAACTGCCACCCTATGGTCATGCCAAACCAACCTTTTCTTCAATTTTCCCTTCAGGAAAACATCGGTTTACAAAAGTCTTTCAAGGAAAAAAAAACCTCCCAGATGCCAAACCTAGCTGCTCTTCACAGAGCTCTCTGTTCAAGCAGCCATTCATGCTGGCAGCTAGCCCTGCCTCGCCCTGAGCTATGTATTCTTCCTGGTGCTTTTTTTTCTTCCAAATGCTAAAGCAAATGGAGCCTGACTTCCCTGGATGCATTTGTTTTGAATTAGGGCTGCTGGGTAGATGAACCTTAAAAGGCCAGGTCAGTTTTCAAACAATACAGATTGGTATTTGGCCCCCAGCAAATAGATGGCAGCAGAGAAGAACAACAGTATATATGCTGGGGCATGACATCTCCATTGGCTTTAAAACTAATGTTTTAAAAAAGTGGAATGGGCAATATTACTGTTGGGATTTGAGGATTATATTTCAGTACATCAACATGTTTTAAGAAACTAATGGAGATAGTGTTGTTTTTGCAGAGAAAGCAACTTTTGAGAGATGTATGTTTAAAAGTTCAGTAGGACATTGGGATATTAAAGGTAAAAAGGTCACGACTGGAAAACAGGAAGTGTCTGTAATTCTGAAAAGTGAGTCAGCTTGTGTAAGCAGACTAGCTGATAACTTTATCCAGTAGTGGGATTCAAATAATTTAACAACTGGTTCTCTGTCCTAATGACCAGCTGGGTAGATGTGGCTGGGTGGTCATGTGACTGGGTAGGCGTGACCAACTCGATGCCACTCATGTTGAGAGGCACTTCGCCTTGCCCAACCTCTTGTGACCGTGGGGATGCTGCAATGACTGTAAGTGCAAAAAATGGTCATGTCATTTTTTTCAGTGCCATTGTAACTTTGAATGGTCACTAAATAAACTGTTGTAAGTCAAGGATTACCTGTACAAAAATACAAAAAGCTTCTTTCCCTGCAAAAAGCTGCCCTAAATACCAATCATTAGATTAGAAATGGCAGAATACACACTGAAGATCAATGATAGCCACAGCCATCATAAAAACCTAAACCATTCTGTCTGAATACCTTCCTTTTCATCAGCAATACCTGCAGCCCAGAGTTACAATTCAGGCAGGGTATCAGAGCACCTTGAGGAATTAAAATAGTAAAAATGCAACGATAATGCTATCAGCAGCCAACTCTTGTTCATGAAATGAACCCCTTTAGCAGAGAGATCATTTACGCTCTCCAGAAAGTGGGTGGGCATATTTGAGCTACAAAATGCCAAGCTAAAGATAAATTAATGAAGTATATAGGGGATCCAGGTTCAAGCCTCCCAAGTTTGTCAGGATCCCAATAAAATTAGTACATAAGATATTTAAATAAACTTCAAGCCTGGTGCCATGTTACTAAGCCTTATTATCATGAAAGAAAACTAAAACGAATTGGAAGATCCACATCCCTACCTACTTTTTAAAAAAATCTTACTATAGTGAGCAATCATGTGCCTTGGCCACTCCAAAGCAATGCAAAAGCACCAAAGATGCTTTTTCAAGAGGCAAGTGGACTTTCTGGAAACCAAGGAAGTCCAGTTGCCTCTTGAAAAAAAGTATATTTGGGACAACCATGACTTAGATGACTGAAGAATCCCCATAGACAAGAGACTCCTGTGCTCAGTGAACTGACAAACACCCTTTCACACTCAAGAGAAGCAATCCTTAGATCCAGCTGGTCTCACATACCTCACAAGATATCCTAAAGAAATCATCCAAATTTAAGGAACGATCACATGCCCCCAGAAAGGCAGTAAAAAAATCAGTGCCAAGCTTGTATCCTGCCTCTTGGAAGTACATCCCAAAAGGACAGTGCTAGGAACCACTAAAGCAGTGTAAAAAGCTTAAAGCAACTCTTCCCTTTTAAGAAAGTCAAGCCCCTCCAGAGAAGCAGCTCAGGTGACAGAAAGTCTGGTCATACTGCCAAGCATTAACTATTGTTAATAACAAGGCTTAACCTGAGAGACAGTTTCTGAAAACAAAAATAGGCAGGATTAGGCTAGAAACACATCAGAATGTTTCCTTCCTGCCTTCCTGCCTTCCTGACAGAATTAGCCAAGTAAAGGAAAAACAAAAGACTGTTGGAAGAGATTTCTTCCAACAACCGGTTTGCCAGACTGCTCAGAAAGTTGACAAACGGTTCTCCCGAAGTAGTGCAAACCAGATGAATCCCACCCCTGGCTTTAACCACACAATCTGGCACATAGTAGAGAAATTAACCACTTGCCTCAATTTATTATGCTTATGCTGCTAAGATTGTAAGGAAACAAGAACTGTAGGTTAATAAATCAATTTAAAAAGGGGGAAACATAGTCTAGACAAAAAGGAGAACTAGGCAAAAGGTGAGGAGACAGATAAAACATAGGGAAGTTCATGAAGAGGGGAAGAGGCATTCCAAAAAGATTGTGACTCTGCAGTCTTTGTCAAAGGGGGCTGCAAGGGAGGGATTTGTGCTTCATGTTGAGGTAATAAAAAGTTGGTGAAATCTATTTCTGGGTATGTCCACATAGCTGACCACCCCCTGTTGCAAGAATGTATTTTATAATAAACTGTTTGCTACTTCACTTCATGACTCTATCAAATTTCTGACAAGTGAGTCTGTTTCTCACAATGTGAATATACTCAAGTATCTATAAGATTTATAGATTCCCAAACTGATTGTTTAATTGAAATAAAATAATTCACTATTAATCTAGGGAGAACCAGTTTCAAAACCATTTCTTTCCTATGAAAATTTCCAAATGATTCTCTTTCAGCCTAGCCAACTTCACAAGTCTAGTATAAAAAATAAACAAATGAAAAGTCACACTGAACTCTTTAAAGAAAGGCATAATATAAATAAATCTTACCATGACTTCAGCTCACAGTAAAATGAAATAGCAAGTTATTTTAGTGGTCTGCTATTATCTGGTTTTTCAAGTAAATATGCTTTATAATTAATTAAGGTGCAAAGACATTATGTTGATGCCAACATTTGGATTTTTTCAATAGAAAAAATGTGCAGCAAATTGCCTTAGATACTTGGATTATGAAGATATAAAGAAAGCATAACTGATTTATTTTTAAATTAGAACTAACAAAAGAAGACCAGATATAGATATAGCACAAACAGGCATAGATCTCAATATTGTGGCCCCCAGTGTTGATCTCAAAATATTCTTTGGCTCTGAAATTTGATGCAAAAGTATGTATGCATTAGTGAAGATTGCATGAAAAACTGCATCTAACATAAACATTCTGATATTTTTTATGTCTTAAAAAGGACAGCAAGTAATTTGACAGATTGAACACTTGAGTGCATACCATAGTGAAATAGAAATGATTAGCCATCTTTAATATAAATCTGATTCTTATGTGGGAAGCTACACCCCTCCTAGAAGAATGAAATATTTTGAGAAATATTTAAAAAGCTAGAATATTATATTTCCCTAAAGGAAAAACATGTCTTTAAAGACAGAAAGCAGCCCCCAAGTCTTTCTTAATAGCCCCAGCAGGACTGGGCCAGTTATCTACAAGACAAAAGACCTTCAATTCCAGGGTGATGGGATTAAGACATAACACAATAGGATTATCACACTACGTTGCACAATATCCTAAGGACATTGCATCATTCAGCAAATTTCATCCAAACGTGACTCAGACAAACTCCTAAAATATTTCCCCTAAATGAGAAATAAAGATGTTAAGGAAGACAGATTCTCAGGCCCAAGTCCCTCCCCTCAGCAGATATTTTGTGCCCATTAAGAGACACTGGGCCATCCTATCTACAAAATAAGAGACCTTCAACTTCAGGATGTTTAGTTTAGTTTAGTTTATCTTAGTTTATCTTAGCTTAGTTTAGCTTAGCTTAGTTTAGCTTAGTTTAGAGCTCACTACATTGCACAATCTCCTAAAGACATTGCATCAGCCAAACTTCAAGCAACCTTGGCGCAGACTCCTAGGATTTCTACATGGCACCATGGGAGTCTAACAACAGAAACGCAACAACAAGCAACACAAAATAAACAGAGAATAGGTGTACTGGAGGAGGGCGCGGTTGGGATGAGGGAGGAGGTTAAGACAATTCAGAAGGGGAACATAGAATTTGAAAACCATATGATAAAGATGGAATTTGAAAGGCTGTCTTTTTTCCTTAGATTTTAAAATTTGCCAGAAACCAAGAATGAAGATCTCAAAGAGATTATGAGCACAATTTTAGCAGAATACATTAAAAGAGATAAACAGCAGCTGTGGTGGGATATTGACATGATTTACAGGATCAACTCAGCATACGCTAGAACACACAATGTTCCAAGGGAAGTCCATGTTAAATTTCTTAGAAAGACCACAAGAGATGAGGTCTTAGGAGCTCAAAGGGTGGGACCAATAAAATATAAAGACAAAGAAATAACCATTCTTAAACAGATTCCAAAGAAAGTAAGAGATAAGAGGAAGAAATATTCCTCTTTAGCAAAGAAATTATATAATAAAGGAGTCTGGTTCAGATGGTTATTGCCAGAAGGTATGCTGATTTTCTGGGAGGGCAGCAGAATTAGAATTAATACAGTTGTGGAGGTGGAGGCTTTCATTAAAAAACACAATGCCCTCCTAGACGAAACAGGGGATAGTACACAAGATATGAAGGAGGGAGGGGCCGAGGCTCTGCCAGAAGACAGGGGGGAGGATCCAACACTTAGAAGACTCAGGTCACAAAAATGAATTGAAACATTATTGCAATTGTTGTTATAATGTAATTTTTGGAAGTGATACAAAAAATGATTGAATATACTGATGATCTAATGTAAAATCAAAAACTGCCAATGTTTATTCAAATGTTGATGTTTTCCTATTTCTTTTTGTAAAAGTTGCGAGATTTGGGGGGATTACCTTCCCCCGCATGATGTAGCTGTCAAAATTTTCTATACCTTTTTTTTTACCCTTTTTGCTTTAAAAAATTTGTAAAAACCAATAAAATTTAAAACAAAAAAATCCTCTAAATGTTTCACTCTGTTCACGAACACATCCTCGGGTGCGATCAATCACAGCTACAGCAGTTTTCCCTGCCACAGCAATTTCCTCTTCCGCGCCTTTTATTTTTTGTGTGCACATGCACAGTCAATCTTGCTTCTGGTCACAACCAAATCAGGTGCCAACTGAAGTCTTGGAATGGATTACGGTTGTGACCAGAGGTTCCACTGTATCTGCTCAGTATGGATAATTGATTTTGGATTATTTTTTCTCATTACTGATAAGTAATTGATTTGGATGGTATATATGGCTAAGGACCAGGGGTGAAATCAACTTACCTTTACTACCAGTTCACATATGCAAGCTTACATGCCACCTCCATGCATGTGCAGAACCTTCCATGCATGCGCAGAGCATCAAAAATGGGACGTGATGACATCCGGGTGGGTGGGAGGAGTCTCCCACTGCCACCACTACCAGTTCACCCGAACTGGATAGAACTGGCTGCATTTCACCACTGCTAAGGACATGTTTTACTGGCTCTTGTATTAACATCAAAGCAGTATTTTTTTTCTAAATGCATTCAAAAGTATTCCTACGTATTATATTTTAATTAATATGAGGACATTTCTTCTGAACTCAGTGGTAGCTCTGGGAGCAGTTTTCTATTCTTATCAGCAGATGCTACTACAATCAAGATGAATTACTTTAAAAGTATAATATATGCAATATGAACATTTTTAAGAACACTTGCATTTTAGATACGTATGATAAGGAAACATAAGCATATTTTGTTCAGATGTAGAACTGTAAATCTTATTTTATAAATATATAAAACATTGGACACAAATTACCAGATAGAAAAACCAATCTGCTTGTTGGCTGCATAATCATAAGAGTAATACTAAAATGAATATATGTATAACCAACACTATTAAAGCTTATCAAACTACATGCCAATAAATTTTCTAAGTTTAAAACCATGAAGACAAATCTAGGTTAAAGATTCAAGCTGAGATGTGTTTGCAGTTTTAAAAAAATCATTTTAACTTATTTTCACAAACCATAAAGTTGGATCAAGTTCCAGCTGTCTGTGCATTCGTGCTACAATATATGTGATCAACACCCTCTCTCCCTGAACTAGTACACTAGCACATGTGTATTACATACAAACATTGGCATAGATGATTTAGATGAGGAAATAGAAGGGGAACTCATCAAATCTACAGATGATACTTAAGATGGCAGGAATAGCCAACATCCCAGAAGACAAGGTCAGGATCCAAAAAGATCTTAATAAACTTGAACAATGGGCCCGATCCAACAAAAGGAAATTTAATGTGGAGAAAGCACCTGGACAGGAAAACCCAAAAGTACAAGTATAGATTAGGTGAAACCTAGCTCAAAAACAGTAACTGAGAGGGGACTTGGAGTTCTAGTTGACTTTAAACATCACTTAAACATATCAGCAGTGTGCAGCAGCAGCCACAAAAGCTAATACAATCCTTGGTTGTATAAACAGAGGTATAGAATCAAAATCACGTGAAGTATTAGTACCACTTTATAAAGCCTTAGTAAGGCCACACCTGGAATACTGCATCCAGTTTTGGTCACTACATTACAAAAAAGATGTTGAGACTGCAAAAAAGAGCAACTAAGATGATTAAAGGCATGGAGAGTAAAACATGAAGAATGGTTGCCGGAATTGGGAACGGTATAGGGCAGTGAAACGTTGCGCGGAAATGTCATGGGCACGCATGTGTGCTCATCGGGGCTGCTGTGTGCTCATTTGGGTTCTAGCACGCATGCGCTATCAGTTGCCAGCACACATGTGCACACCAGTTTTTGGCACTGACGTGTGCGTGAAGGGATCGTGCTCTGGAAAAGCTGAACTACCGGATTCTGGCGTGCATGTGCACCCAACAATCAGCTGGCTGGCGCACATGCACACACCAGTTTTCAGATTGCCACACGCATGAAGGACAACTAATTGTTGTGCGTGCATGCACACCAGAAACCTGTAAGACAAACAGGCAAGGCTGCGTGTGCCAGGTGACATGGCTTCACATGCCACTTTGGGCACGTGTGCCATAGGTTCACCATCACGTGTATAGGGTATCCTGCTTGAGCCAATGTCCCTTTCAGCTCTATTCTGTTTTATTTTCTTTAAAATATATACTTTTACTTTTCTGACAGGATTTACAGGCCTTTTCACCCTTCATCTTGTCTTGCTGGAACATATTTGAACATATGTGGAATGTCATAAATACCTCTAAGAAAAAGCCAAGTTGTGTCTTCGCAATAAGAACTGCTGAGTTCAGACAACCTTTTAAAACCATGTTTTGACGTTCCCTGAAAAATGTCGCCGCTAAACTTAAGATTGGCAGCACAGAGATTCAGGTTCAAATCATGGAAACCCATTGAGGAGCTTCAGTCCCTCTCAGCCCATCCAACTTCACAGCTTTGTTGTTGCAGGAGAGAAAGATCACAAACAAACAAATAATATTTGTGCTTCTACAAATAAGCAGAAGTGGAATCCTGCCTTTCTTTTTTTTTTAGCTATTATAGTCTGTGACACTTAATTGTTTCTGACCAAAAGTGAACAATTGAGAAAAGAGGACAGGAAATGTCAAGAACATTTTTTTCCATACGTTTATTTTATAGAGCAAAATAATAAGCAAACATGCATGACCTGATGGCAAACCTGTGATGATGTGCCCTTAAAATCAAAACTTCTAATATGGAAAGAGACAAGCTTTATAGAGGGAAATGAGGGTAAAGGGGCTAGGAAGGCCCCTTTGAGGAAATGACACTAGCTTATCTATCTGATCAATTTTCATAGCCCAAGCTGCCTGGAGCTGATTATTATTCCAGACACAGGTTCTTGTTGCTGCTGTGGCACCCACTGGAAAAATCTACCTGGCACCCTCTTTGACGACTTTGAATAGACCTGCCCATCCTTCTCTCCATCCTCCCCCAGAAGATGACCTGCCTTCGGCCAGATTCTCCCTTTCCCTAGTAGGTTACTTTTCAGACACACCCTTCCTGTGAATGACAGCATTCCCTAAAAAGCTCCTGGCTCATTCCCTAAAAAGCTCCTGGCTCATCTGCCACCACCGCCGGGCTTAGGCAGGGTTTCAGCCTGCTAACTAAAGCGGCTCTTCAGGCCTCCATTTATGCAGCGAATAACAAGAAAAAAGCATATATCCTACCTGTGAGGTGGCAGCTACTGGTAGAGGGATGGATGCGCACAGCTGAGCTGTCAGCTGAAGACTTCCCGCCTCAGCCGCAAGCACCTGGGTGTGCCCTGCCCGCACGCCTGTCCAGCCCGCCTTCTCCAACCCAGCGCGTCCGCCCCACTGCCTTGACAGTTGCCCGCCCTTGCCGGAGGGTCTGTGGGCGGACCAAGCCGATCGGGACAACAGACTGGGAACCGAGGTTGGGAACTGAGGCAAAATCAGGACCGATTGGACGAGGGTGATGTCACTCTTGGACCCGACAGAGCGGCAATGTTGGGTCAAAGTGGGGCTTTGCGGGCTAAGAAACCGCCGCAAGCTGCCAGCAAAAAAGCCACGGACTGGAATGGGAACTGGTGGGACTAAACCAGCCGACAAAATCGTTAGATCTCCTGGAGAGACAGCGGTGACGGCAGAGAGTCAGTGCCCCCCTCCATCCATCCCGCCCATCTCTTCTCTATTCGCGGTGACACATTATTGCAGATGCAAAAGCGACGCAGCAACCCCACCCGCCGCCTCAGTGCTGGGGGGGGGGGGCGAAGGAGGAGGAGGCGGCAGCTCTTCGCACATGCTCAGTCTCACAATGAAGCCCTAGCGAAGCATCTGGCTTGTACCGGCCATCGATCTGGGTCTCCCTAAGGAATTAGGGCGTGGAGAAATTTAGGTCGCCGCGCTGCGAGGAAACTATAGCGACGGCAATAAGTAATCGACTCCGCTGTTTGCTCTTAGCGGACTAGCTGGATACGGGAATCAGAAAAACCGTGCACAGAAGAGTTGCACGTCGAATTTCAGGAATAGAAAAATTAGCAGTAGGAGAGAAAGAAACCTATAAAGAGAGAGAATTAAATATTTGAGCTTGTATATTATTGTGCTGTCACTTTAAAAGAAAATTCACTATCTCCGTCATTTTCCCTATTATTACTTGCACCCTAGCATGTTTATAATGGGTTTAAATATTTAGCTACAAATTTCAACTATATTTTAGTTTTATAGTCTCCCTTGTGTAGAAAGGAAGCAGATAAACAATTAAAACAAAAATAGTAATTATAAGAAAAAGATAAGCTTCAATTTTGGATGCTACAATAATACACAGTTGATATTTCAATGTAGTACTTTTTTTAGTTTGTCTTTCTCTTCTACACTGTATAATTGCACACCATCCTTTACTACAGTATGTAGGAAACACAAAAAGCCAAAAATTGATTTACATTCAGTACTTTCTTGTGTTTCAATGTAACTGTGGATTTTACTTGGAAGGTGCCATTACTTTCAGGTGGTATTTTGCTTATTAAATAAATATAGTAAACTATGTTTACTATACTTTTCTGAAACTGACTGCATGGGTAAGGTGACCAGACTTCCTGCTTTTGGCGGGACAGTCCCGATTTTTAACAATTTGTCCTGCGTCCCACGGCGTTTTAAAAAAGTCACGATTTTTGGAAAGAATGCACAACAAGGTAGGGAACGGCATGAGCCACGTCCCCCCGGGCGGTGGTGGAGCTGAGGCCGAGCCGGGCATCGCGGTCTTCACACGGTGGTGGCAACGGCGGCTTTTGCCCCTTCTGAGGAACCAGCTCCACCGCTTCCCCACGGGCTCCGCGTGGCTGAGACGAGGCGGAGGCGCGCGGAGCCCATGGGGGAAGCGGTTTTGGTGGACCCCGTCTGTTGGTCCCCCCACCCTGGCAGGCCGAGGAGGGGGGCTTCCCTGGATCCTGCCGGGTGCTCAAGTGGTGCTTCCCCCGTGGCTCCGGCCAGGATCAGTGCGCGCGCAGAGACAGGCAGGAAGAGCCTCAGCTGGCTGGGCTGGACTGGCTTGCCTTACCTGGTGCACCGCAGAACGGGCGAGCCAGCGATGCACGCCCCGCCTCCCCACCCTGGCTGCGGGCTGTCCGCAACGCTGCTCCGCTCGCTCGGAGGCCTGGAGAGGCAGGAGCCCGGCGCTGGCCTGCCTTTTGTCCCCCGCCGCCTCCGCCCGCTGGCTGTGAGTGCTCTGCCAGGCGGCTCCCCCCGCTCCGCGCCTCCTTTCTGTTTGTTTTGTCTCTGGGTCTGCGGAGGGAGGGAGGGAGAGCGTAGCGGCAGGAGAGGCAGCGCTCTCTCTGCTCGCCAAGCACTGCGGGGAGAGAAAGCACGGGCAGCAGCCGCAGCGGAGACCAAGTCTTGCTCTTGGCTGTGCCCCCTCCGAGCATCCTCCCTCCCTCCCAGTCAATGGTGTCCCGCTTTACCAATGTTAAAATCTGGTCACTTTATGCATGGGAGATACATGAATGTTCATAAGTCAATTTGTCCTGCTGGATTCAAGATATTTATTATTAAAATATTTTATAAAAGAGTGGCTGAAGGATGAGGCAGGACTCGTTCTGAGGCAACTCAACATATTTATTAAGATGCAAAAAGTCAAAACTATATATAGACGGAGTTCAGCACGCTTCCCTCCCTCCCCACTCAAGCGGACTTCTTGCACGGCTCCAGCCTGAGGCTCTGATCAGGATCCACGGTCCGGAGTGCTGCTGCTTCCAGCAGGGTATATTCTGCCAGGCCCTTGGTGGCGTCTTTCTGCAGGTAGCTCGCCTCCCCACCTGCAGCTCCTCTAGCATCCCGGCTGGAAGCAGCAGTGCAACAGTCGCCATTACCAGGGGCGAAGGGGTGGTGGTGGCAAGAACAGGTGACTGCCACCCCTTCCTCCCTTCCCCAACAGCAGCTGTTGCGCTTCCACTTCCAGCCAGGATGCTGGCGGAGGAGCTGCTGCTGAGGAGACGAGCTAACCGCATAAAGATGCCGCCAAGGGCCTGGCAGAATATATCCCGCTGGAGGCGGCAGCAATCCGGACCGCGGATCCTGATCAGAGCTGCAGGCTGGAGCCGTGCAAGAAGTCCACTTGGGTGGGGAGGGAGGGAAGCCCTTGCCCGCCCATCCTTACCACTGCCACCCCTTTGGCCCTGGTACCAGGACGCCTTGGTAACGCTCGCCTCACGCGGCAGCAAATTGTGTGTGTGCGTGTGTGTAACGGGGGGCTGGCTGGGACCGATCAGCTGAGAGGCTGGCAAAGAAGCGGCTCTCGGAGGAAGAAGGCAGAGATGCTGGCTGGCATTCGCTTCCCTTTTTGCCACCGCCACCCCGGCTGGAAGGAGCATTACCACCCCCTCCCTGCTGGTTGCAGCCCAGGCCCCGCCTGCTTAGCTGAAAGTGGCGAGGGAGCAAGCCGCGATGGGCAGTAAGGGAAATGAGCGCCTGACACACACACACACACACACACACACACACACCGCTTGTTGCCATGCAAGGTGAGCGCTGCTGGGGAGAAATCAGAGGGAGAGGGGAGAGAAGCCCATCCCTAGCAGAATATTGTTTTCTTCTCCCCCTCCCAGATTTCTCCCCAGCAGTGCTGGTCTCGCACGGCAACAAGCGGTGTGTGTGTCTGTGTGTGTGTGTGTAACGGGCTGGATGGGACCGATCACCTGAGAGGCTAGCGAAGAAAAGACAAATATCTAAGGACTTAGAAAAAGACTATAGAATACTGGAAAAAGAACTACAGAAATTTCCACAAAAGAAAGAGATTAAAATAAAAATGGATACAATTAAACACAAAATGGACTTACTGGAAAAGGAGGAACTGGCACAAAAAATTTGAGGCGCTAAACAGAATTACTTTGAAAATGCAAATAAACCAGGCACATAATTGGCATATAAACTGAGAAAGGAGAGAGAGGCCAAGAAAATACAACAACTAAGAGATGAACAAAGACAAATGCACTATGGAAATGCGGAAAAGAAGAAAATCACACAAGACTATTATGCCAAGTTGTATGAACAAGAGAATATAAAAGAGGAAGAACTTAAACAATACTTACAAAATGCCAATCTTCCCCAAATGCCAAATGATACTAGAAAACTATTAGGGCCCCGGGACCGGATGGCTTACCGGTGGAATTTTACAAAGCACTAGAGCCGTGATGGTGAACCTATGGCACGCGTGCCACAAGTGGCACGCGGAGCCATTTGTCAGGGCATGCGATGCGCTGCCCTGTCAGCTGGCCAGCGCGCATGCGCACTCTGGCCAGCTGAGGTCACCTTTTTAAAAGCTATTTTTTGCCTTCCCCAGGCTCCAGAGGCTTTGTAGGAGCCTGGGGAGGGCGAAAAGAGCCTCCCCCGCCCCCTCGGAGGCTTCAGGGGCCGTCCCTGAAGCCTTCGGAACGCTTAAAACCACCCTCCGAGCAATCCGGAAGTGACTTCCGGGTTGCTCGGAGGGTCGTTTTAAGCATTCCGAAAGCTTCAGGGACCGTCTGAGGCTTCCCTGACGCCTTCGGAGCACTTAAAACGACCCTCCGAGCAACCCGGAAGTCACTTCCGGTTTGCTCGGAGGGTGGTTTTAAGTGCTCAGAAGGCTTCAGGGACCGTCCAAGGCTTCCCTGATGCCTTCGGAGCGCTTAAAACGACCCTCCGAGCAACCCGGAAGTCACTTCCGGTTTGCTCGGAGGGTGGTTTTAAGTGCTCAGAAGGCTTCAGGGACCGTCCAAGGCTTCCCTGATGCCTTCGGAGTGCTTAAAATGACCCTCCGAGCAACCAGGAAGTCACTTCGGGTTTGCTCGGAGGGTGGTTTTAAGCGTTCCGAAGGCTTCAGGGACTGTCCGAGGCTTCCCTGACGCCTTCGGAGCGCTTAAAACGACCCTCCGAGCAACCCGGAAGTCACTTCCGGTTTGCTCGGAGGGTGGTTTTAAGTGCTCAGAAGGCTTCAGGGACCGTCCGAGGCTTCCCTGATGCCTTCGGAGTGCTTAAAACGACCCTCCGAGCAACCAGGAAGTCACTTCGGGTTTGCTCGGAGGGTGGTTTTAAGCGTTCCGAAGGCTTCAGGGACTGTCTGAGGCTTCCCTGACGCCTTCGGAGCGCTTAAAACGACCCTCCAAGCAACCCGGAAGTCACTTCTGGTTTGCTCGGAGGGTGGTTTTAAGCGCTCCGAAGGCTTCAGGGAAGCCTCCGGACAGTCCCTGAAGCCTCCAGAGGGCCTCCGGGGGGTCAGGGGAGGCTCTTTTTGCCCTCCCCAGGCTCCAATATGCCTCTGGAGCCTGGGGAGGGTGAAAAAAACATATAAAAATGGGGGGGGTCGCGCGTTGTGCGCGCATGCGCACTAGGGGGGGGTCGCGCATTGCATTATGGGTGCGGCACGCCCGCACTCGACCCCCCCTATGCTCCCCCCCACTTGTGGCACGCGAGCCAAAAAAGGTTCGCCATCACTGCACTAGAGGAATCCTTGGTTCTTCCCCTGTTAGAAGTTATGAACGAAGTAATGATTGAAAGTAAAATACTAAACTCATGTCTGGAAGCATACATGCTACCTAAAGAGGAGGCAGACCATACGCAAATTAAGAACTATAGACAAATTTCCTTGTTAAACTATAAGTTATTTGCATCTATACTGGCAGAGAGACTGAAAAAAATATTTAAATGGGCTTATCCACCTGGACCAAAATGGTTTTCTACTAAAGAGACAAATTAGAGATAATATAAGAACAATTTTGGACACCTTGGAATATTATGAGGCCCACCCTGAAAAGCAAATGGCTTTGATGTTCCTTGATGCGCAGAAGGCCTTTGATAATGTGAACTGGCTATTTGTGATACAACAAATGGAACAAATGAACTTTGGCAGGACTTTTATTCAAGCTATACGAACGGTATATCACAAGCAAACAGCTTAGATAATGATAAATGGATATCTGACAGATCCTATTGAAATAAAAAAGAGGTACGAGACAAGGCTGCCCACTATCACCGCTACTTTTTGTCTTAATGTTGAGGCAGCAGGAAGAGACCATACCTATGTTAGCCAGTCAACCTGTAAGTAGAGCAAGCCCCTGCTTTCACCTGAACAATAATCCGAAAGGCAAGTAGGTATATTAAGTGTAGCTGGCATATTAAAGGACTAATGATATCTTTTGCTTCAAGCTTATTACAAAGTTTACTGGAATATTTTGCAATCCGCCGCTTCCATGGAAGGTCACAGTAAACTAATGTCTGTGTAAGATACATTGCGCCGGAGGAAAACATATTAATAGATCATAGCATGTCTAGTTGCTGACACAATCCTGCTGTTGCTGCTGAGATATCACTTTTACTCCCTTTATTGTAACTTCCCTGTAACCTTGCAAAATATAATTTCTGTATCTTCAGTGAAATGTATGTTTTGTCTATGGACAAAGATATAATGTATACTCCTTTCCTTTGATGAACAAATATCTGTTTGAATGCCCCCTCTCTAGGAGGGTATAAAACTTCTGTCCTGAACAAAGCAAGGACAGTTCAGACTTTGGTGTATTAACACACTGAACTCAGATACATCAATAAACCTGTTTCTCTTGCACCTTCGTGGTCTCACGTCCTGTCTTTGGCGTGCATTGAGGTACAGGCCCCAATCCACCGCAACAATGTTAGAAGTTTTAAATAGAAGGATCAGAGAGGAGGAAGAAATAAAGGGAATGACTATTTAAAAAGAAGAATATAAGTTGCAAGCATTTGCAGATGATTTAGTTTTTATTCTTGAGGAGCCACTTGAATCTGCACCTAAATTGATAGGAAAAATCGAGGAGTATGGAAAAGTTGCAGGCTTGAAAATAAATAAAGATAAAACAAAGATTTTGACAAAAAATATACCATCAAAACAAAAAGAAGAATTGATGGAAATTTTGGAAATGCAAATTACAAACAAGGTTAAATATTTGGGGATTTCTCTAACAGCTAGATGTAGTACCCTTAAAAAAGATAACTATCTCAGATTGAAGCCACAAATTGCAATGGATTTGGTGAAATGGGAAAATCTTCAACTATCAATGATTGGGAGAATCTCAACAATAAAAAAGTACAAGGGACTTTTTATCACATATGGTGGACCTGCCCAGAAACACAAAAATATTGGACAATTTTAAACAAATGGGGCCTAAGAAGCCACCGACGGGCAAGTCACTTTTGGCCTCTTCATCTGCCTCCTCCAGTCCCAGTATGAAACAAACAAAAATCACATCATTGTTACAGCAAGAGGGGACTGGAGAGGGACCAAAAGAACTATCTGTTTCTCAAATGTTTCAAGAACTTATGAGGGGTCAAAATGAATTTAAAAAAGAAATGACAGAGCTTAAAGAAGAACTCAGAGATGTTAAAATCATATTGCAGAAAATAAACAAAGGATTGTGGTGTTGGAGGAGGAAGCGGCTGGGTTGGGGGAAGAAATCAAAACAATCTGGAAGGGAAATGCAGATTTGGAAAACTTTTTGGCAAAAATAGAATTTGAAAGAATGTCCTTTTTTCTTAGATTCCAGAACCTACCAGAGACAGAAAATGAAGACCTTAAGGATATCATGAGTACAATCTTAGCAGATTATATTAAGAGAGATAAAAAGCAACTGTGGTGGGATATGGACCTAATCTATAGGATAAATTCAGCATATGCTAGAAGTCATAATGTTCCAAGGGAGGTACATGTTAAATTTCTCAGGAGGACCACAAGGGATGAGGTGCTTGGGACCCAAAGGGAGACACCATTGAAATATAAAGATGAAGAAATCACCATCATTAAGCAGATTCCAAAAAAGATAAGAGAGAGAAGGAGGAAGTATTCCTCCTTATCAAAGAAACTATACAATAAAGGAATTTGGTTTAGATGGTTATTGCCAGAAGGAATGTTGATCTTTTGGGAGGGAAACAGGGTTAGAATTAATACAGTGCAGGAGGCAGAAGCCTTCATTAAAAAAAAATTCCTCCTCCTAGAGGACAAACATAGCGAAGGTAGTGGGAGGGACAGTATGGTGCAAGATAAGAAGGAGGGGGCGAGGCTTCCTCTGGGGACAGGGAGGAAGGAGCAATATCGAAAAGGCTCAGATCACAAAAATAAATGTATTTGAAATAAATAGCAATTGGTGATATTCTAGAAAGTGACAAAGGAAAATGAATGAACACATGGTTGACATTATAGAATAAGACTTGTTTTCTGCTTATCTTTTATATTTTGTTTTTAAGATTGTAAAAATTGTGAGTGCTGGATGGGTTTCTATCACTAGTGTGGGAGCTGCCAATTTTTTTTGTATATCCCTTTACCTTTCCTCATATATGTATAAAAACCAATAAATTTTTTTGGAAAAAAAATATTGGACAAAAATCTGGAAATGGGTGCAAGAAATTATAGGAGAACAGATAAAAAAGAAACCTGAAATCTTTCTGCTGGGAATAATCAAAGGAATATATACAAAGAAAATTAAGTACATATTAACACATTTGCTAACTACAGCTAGAATAGCATTTGCCAAATGCTGGAAACAAAATAATACCCCCTTGGGGTATTATATAAAAGATAAAGAAGAGTCAGAATATTATGAAATTTGGAACAATTGGTACAAATGGCTGCAAAACAAGAAAATTAATTAAGCCGAAAAACATATATAAATACATATAGAACTGTGTATAAAGGTGTGTAAATATAGAAGCAAAATATTATATACATGTACAGATATGATGACATAACAATGTTGATATAATGACTGTAATGTGTTGTAGAAGGGAAACAATAAAAAAAAAATCTGCACATAAAATGAACAGCCTACCTAGAATCCTATGCTTGTTGCAGAAAATCCCAATTAGGTTGGGAAAAGACTATTTTGAAGATCTAAATAAAATGGTGTTGAAATTTATATGGCAGGTGGGAAAAGCAAGAATAAAAGGCAAAGCACTGCAAGATGCTAAATCAAGAGGGGGGCTGGGCTTACCTGACTGGGAACTATATTATCAGGCAACTAGTCTGATGTGGATCAAGGAATGGATAATGTTAAGAAATGTTAGACTTTTGAACTTAGAGGGTCACGACTTGCTGTTGGGATGGCATGCATTTTTATGGTACAAGGGAACTAAAGCACATGGTTATTTTAGAAGGCATTATATACGAGAGGCTTTGTTATTAAACTGGGAGAAGGTTAAGATGTTACATTATTTAAAAATCCCAGTCTGGATATCAACCATTGAAGCTTTTTCATATTCAATAATATATATAAAGGAACAAACAGTTAGATATGCTGAATTATTAAATACAGAGGGTGAACTCAAATCCATACAAGACTTGAAACAGGAAGGTATTGAAGTTAATTGGTATTCATATGTGCAAATACATTCTAGATACAATGAAGATCGAAAAAAAGGAGGGTTTTTATGATAAAATGACTGAATTAGATAAAATCTTAACAGGTACCGATGAAAAAGTAATTTAAAAACTCTATGCCTACCTATTAGAGGTGAAACTATGGGAAGAACAAGTTAAAGAAACTATGTTAGCTTGGGGGGAAAACTTTGGACATGGGATTGATTTAGAAAAATGGCAACAACTGTGGACTCAAAACTATAAAATGACAATGTCAACTGCATATAAAGAGAATTTGTGTAAGATGTTTTACAGGTGGCACTTATCCCCAACGAGAATAGCAAGAATGTCTAAGAATAAATCCGAAAAATGCTGGAAATGTCATCAGACACCGGGCACATACTACCACATGTGGTGGACTTGTACTGAAGCTAAAAGATACTGGACTAAAATCCACATGTGGCTGGAGAAAATGATACATAAACACATAGACTTAAAACCAGAACTCTTTTTATTGGGAATAATATCAGAAACATAGAACAAGGACGTGAAATACATGATTATAAATGTTTTAACAGCTGCTAGAATTGTATTTGCCAAAAATTGGAAAAATGAAAAATTATCAACACAGGAGGAAATTATTCAGAAAATAATGGAATGTGCTGAAATGAGTAAGCTTACATTTGAAATTAAAGAACTTGAGGACGAGCAATTTTATAAAGTATGGGATTTGTTTTACCAATGGTTAGATTAAAAAAACTGGAAATGAAATTATTTTTCTTATGTAGTAATAGAAAATTATACTTATTGCTATGAAAATTTTCTTATTATGAAATAGAGTACTTATTTACATGATACATGAAGAACAATAACAAATAGAATGTATAAAAGTGGGATGATTTGAACATCTAGGTATAACTGTAAGTCAGTGACGTGTGGTGAGGTTTATGACTGGTGAGACTGGTGATGTCATCAGGAAGGCGGGGAATGGGACCATGTGTGCTGGAGGCTGAGGCTCAGCCTCCAGCACACCTGATCCCATTCCCCGCCTTCCTGAGCGTGCTCTGCTGGCTCGCGCTCCGCAGTCCCCAACAGTAGCTGCTTTTCAGTGCTTTTCTGAGCGTCTGGTGTTTAGGACATCCAGCTATCAACCTAAACGCCAGACGCACAGAAAAGCACTGAAAAGCCACTTCGTCTTGATGACGTTGCCGCAGCTGCTGGGCGCGGCGGGACGGAGGTAGCCAGAGCGACGCCGAGGCGGTCCAGGCAGACGAAAGAGCGAGCGAGCGATGGAGGATCCTGATCCTCGGTTGCTCGCCCGCCGGACTGCCTTGGCACCACTCTGGCTACCTCCGTCCGTCCACGCCAGGAGCTGTGGCGACATCATCAAGACGAAGTCCAGCAAAGGCAGAAATGTTGTCGGCGCTCCTGGACTTCGTCTTGATGACGAAGCCACGAAAGTGACTGGGGAATGACGAGAACCTTCCTGCCTCTGCTGTCGCGAGGAGCGCGCAAAGTACAGCGGAAGCAGGAAGGTTATTGGTGCTTCCGAGAACCCTCCTGCCTCTGCCGGTTGCCCAGCTGGCACTGCCCTCACGCGCACCTCCTCCTCCTCCTCCCTCCTCTTCCTCTTCACTCCCCAAAGGCTCTTCTCCTTACTGGAGCTTAGCAGGAGCCGTGTAAAAGGGATGGGAGGAAATATATATTCTTATTATATATTATTTCATAATGAGAGGTGAGGCTCTGCCTCCCCTGCCTCCCCTGACCGCATGTCCCTGCTTACCACTAGCAGATTGGGGAGTGAAGACTACAAATAGACTTACAATTGCCAGGATAAGATTTATGACTTATGACTTGTTATGTAACTGTGCTCCTCCCACCCACCTATATTACACCCACTTTACTTGAAAGGAAGATTAGAAACCATAGGGACTGTGAAGTATCCAGAAAGCATCAGACAAACTATCAACCCCTTACCTGATTCGATGGATTCTAGTCCCTCAATAATGCCCTGTATCGTTTACAGGCAGTGGTGGAAATTCTAGCTAATGAGACTGGGGAGCTTTTTATTACTGCAGCAAATGAACAAGAAGCCATACGGCAAACGACAGTTCAGAATAGGATGGCTCTGGATATGGTATTAGCATCCAAAGGAGGTGTGTGCCCATTACAACAATGCTGTGTGTATATTCTAGACAATCAGAGGAATTCCACAGCTGAGCTACACACATCACAAAGACAGCTGCAAAGCTCCCCCCCATGAAAGTATGGGAAGGCTTGTGGCATTGGCTGACAGGATGGTTACCTAATTTCAGCTGGTTAAGAACCCTGATAATGACCCTGGCAGGCATAGTCCTTATTCTCTTAACTATCTGTTGTGGATTACAATGCCTTCTGCTTTGCCTTTCTACCTGTAAGCAAACTACGAGGTATATGCTTGGTGAATCTTGGAAAATTAAAACATTTTCAGGTTCAAAGGGGGTGGTGGAATGATGTGCTGCCTGCAAAAACAAAGCAAGATTATGTCATACACTTGAAAGGAGATTGGGAAACCTGTAATTGTGGAGTCTGTCTGGCAAGAATGAAGAACGCTTATTCCAGATAATATGCACGTGTAACACTTGTAGCAATTCTAGGAGGTTAGAAGATGATAACAGTAAGGAAGAATTAGACTTCCTGCATAGCTCAGCTAAAAATTAGAAATAGAGATGGCCTGGAACAAATAGAATGTGTATTAGATAACTCCTGGAGCACTGGTGGGTTTCAAAAAAATTTGGCCTGCTTTGTGGGAGAGGCTTGTCGGCCATGTGATTAGGTGGGAGTGGCTTGTCGGCCATGTGACCGGGTGGGAGTGGCTTGTTGGCCATGTGACTGGGTGGGAGTGGCCAAGATGATGTCAGCATTCCCAGTCAAGATAGAGGTATAAATTACACAGAAAAGAAAGAGGCATCCATACACCTCAATTTAACTTCAAAGCAGTGGCAACAACTTAAATTCATTAAATAGTAATGTTTGTTAGGACTATGCACTGTTTTTGAATATATAGGAATATAAAGCCCACAGCATCTACTTGGTACTTTTTAAAGCAGCAGCACCTTTTTCCTGTATTCATGAAATATCTACTTTAAAGAGTTGTGGGTGGGGTACTATATTTACAGTCTTGTATTTTCTTCAGTACTTTGTTTGGAACAGAATCCAAAGTACCATGCAGTTCTAGCATTTGTACTAAAGCTAGGTAAGTTATTTTACAGGGCTCTGAGCACTCCTCCAGATCTGATCAATGAAGCAGATGTTCCAAAGTACTCCCACAACTTTCCAATGTTTTGAAATCCCACCAAATGATTTATACAGGCTATTTCATACTTTCTTCTATATGTCAATCAGGTTGGTTTTACATATGGTTCACAGGTGTTCTATTTTCCAAGTACTTAGAGGACCAAGAACTGCCTTTCCTAGATTGCAGCTTTAGCTTCCTTGAATGTTAGCACACATTCAGGCCATTCAAATATAGACTAGCTCTGATCCTGGAACCATATAACATGCTTTATATATTAATATCATATTCAATGTAATCATTATTGCTAAAAAAACAGGGAGCAGTTAAGAGTAGTTTGTAACAAAACATGGGCAAGAAACAAGAAATTGATTACCCCCCCCCCCCTATTTTAGCTTATTTCTGTCTTATCTAATATTTTCCTGCAATTCTTCCATAATCCAGACTACTAAAAAGAGTTCTACATAATGATACTTTTAAAATAAGTTTGATGTCCAACAGATTTCCTACTTATTAATATGAACAGGTTCTGGCCTGTTGCTTAAAAAAATAAATTCATAAATATATCCCCAATAAAAAAGAATAGTATGTTGGAGTACTGAAAAACTCAGCCAAATGGGGAAATCCAAAGAAAGTAACAATTTATATATAGCATGCACAATTTTTTTAGTTAAATTATTGCTGAACAATTTATAATAGTTGCACCAAAGTATTATTCTAAGATATTTGCCAGTACTACCCTACTTCCTAGATGTTCACTATTGTCTCTCCCCCACCCCCCAAGATTTAAGGGCATGTGAAACAGTTTTGATGAAAGTTGCATGATATGAAACTTCTCTCCTTTGAAATAATGTTCTGTTTCAATTCTCCAATGAATCAAAAGGAATGTATAATGCTTGTTACACAGCATTTGTTTTAGCTTTCCATAGCTCTCCCCAAAACCAACCAAGGAAGATAAAACCACAGAAATTTAATACTGTTGTGCATACCTTTGCACTAAATTATCTGTATAGTAAGTTTGTCAAGATCCTTCTGTATCTTAAGCCTATCTTCTGAAGTGTTGGCTATCCCTGCCAGCTTGGTGTCATCTGCAAATTTGATGAGTTCCCCATTTATTCCCTCATCCAAATCATTGATGAAGATGTTGAAGAGTACTGGGCCTAAAACAGAGCCTTGGAGTATTCCACTGCATACTTCCCTCCATGTAGATGCAGTTCCATTGAGGACTACACGTTGAGTGCGGTTGGTCAGCCAGTTATGAATCCATCTGGTGGTGATGCTGTCTAACCCACATTCTTCTACTTTATCTAGTAGTAGGTTATGGTCTACCTTATCAAAAGCCTTACTGAAGTCCAAGTAAACTGTATCAACGGCATTCCTCTGGTCCACTAATTTTGTCACATTATCAAAGAATGCAATAAGATTAGTCTGGCATGATCTGTTTTTGACAAATCCATGTTGGCTTTTGGCTATTACTTTGTTTGCTTCTAGGTATTCGCAAATTCGTTGCTTGATTATTTTTTCCAGAATCTTTCCTGGTATTGAGGTCAGGCTGATAGGTCTGTAGTTTCCTGGATCTATTTTTTCCCTTTTTTGAAGATGGGAACCACATCAGCTCTTTTCCAGTCCTCTGGTAGTTCTCTTGTGTTCCAGGATCTCTGAAAGATATAATTCAGTGGTTCTGAGATCTCGTCTGCTAGTTCCTTCAGAACCCTGGGTTGTAATCCATCCGGTCCTGTTGATTTGAACTCATCTAGGGTAGACAAGTGCTCACTTACCATTTTCTTCCCTATTTCCATTTGTGTTCCTAATCTGATTTTTGTGGTGCTGCTTTTGATGTGTTGTGGTATACAATATTGAAATGAAACTACTAGAGAATGACATCTTCTGGGAGCAGGGCTGAAATTGGTAAGAGTTCTGCTGCTTTCCCCTTCTACTCAAGTGAGAAAAGAAACTATCTTCTCAATCTTCTGTGGATCTTTATTCAAAATAACAAAAGTAAGAGGTGGGTTTTCTAAATGATGCTTAAGAGTTTCTTCACTTCTCCTCCTCCACTTGTCTGCCAACTTCTCTGTTTATTTTTTAAATAGTTGTGTATCAGTCTTGCAAAATAATGTTAGACTGATGGGCAGATTTATTGTCACTTAGGATTCTGGAAAACTAGTAGACCTCTGTTCAGAAGTAGTCCAAGTGATAAATGAACCTGCTCCAGCAGTCTTTCTGGCAACTTTGAAGGTGGCTACAGCTTCCATCTCAGGAACCCAAGTCTTACTTGAACCAGATCTGTTGTGCTTCAGGGAAAGCAATCAGTGGTGGCTTTTTTCTGATGGCTTCCCTCAAGAGAGAAACAAAATTGGGCAATCTTGCCATAAGTGTCAGCAAAAAGCTGCAGAGGGGACAAAAATGCTATTTTCTCTCATCTCTGTACCACCATCTGTCGTGCAATGCAGAGCAGGATTAAGGGGGAAAGAATGGAATAAACCTGTTTTTACTGCTAGTTCTTTCATTCTTCTGGCATTACCAAAGATTACAGATTAACAGAGTTCAAAGCAGTGGTGGGATTCAATTATTTTTACTACTGGTTCGGGATCGGCTCCCCTCCGGCTTCTATGCCTCTCCTCTCAGCCCATCCTGCCAGCAGGAGAAAGACTGCTTGAGAGAGAGCAGGATGACCTCTCCCAGGGGGAAGAAAATAAAGACGGCACAGTGCTCACCTAGCAGTAAGGAAGGTGGAGCTGGGTTGCAGGGGCAGCAGAGAATCGACGGATACTGTCAGCTTATTCCATCAACTGTGGGTCGTGCATCCTTCTCCCTTCCCCGGCTGGACAGCTGCGAGGTTTTGGCACTGTTTGGGGATTTTCTCCTGGAATGGGATCAACAGGCACAGACCGAGGAGAGTCAGATGGGAGGCCTGTTGGGAGGCTCGCAAATCCCTCCGCGTACTCGGAAGACAAATGACTCAGCAACTTTAAGTGAGTCAGCTCCATGCTCCATAAGGAATTGGAATTGGAGCTTCACAACTACAGTGGACCAGTTTTAGGGCTTGAAAAACAGTTAAGTGATAGTACAAAGGAGTTTATCAGCCACACAGCATGCTCACTTCTCAGACAGTTTGAAGAAGTGCATTTAAAGTTGGACTCCATGATCAATCTTATTGCGGCGGAACAGGTGGAAAAGCTGCAGGTAATATCGACTGGTTGCCAGACAGAAAGATCTGGTCAGATATCATCAACAAATCAACCGAGGGAAGCAGAGTAAGCAGATAGCATTTTGACTGTAATTGTGGAAGAAAAAAAGATGGTGAGCTGGTGAGGACCAAAATCCTATGGTATAGGAGTGGGGGAGGGGAATAGGCAACTGTTGAAGGAGCAGATTGTATTGAACATATATAATTCTGAGATAAATGCAGGTAGATGGACTTCAAAAAGACGGATAGCGTCTTCTTTGTAGCAGCTTACGCGGAGTGATAAGGGGGCAATAGATTTGGCAGCATATGACTATCTTCCACAATGCGATAATTATTCCAGAATCCTTCTTAAGTTCAAACAACAGATCTTCCCAAGCCTGCTCATGTGAATGAGAGGATTCTTGGCTGTCTTCCAAATTTTACCAACTCGAGTTTTTTCTAGTAGTGAAGTCAGCCTGCTGATCCACAGAGTCTCCAGGGAGAGCATTGCAGTGCATGGAAAAGCTGACTCGAAAAGTAAACCAAATAGGGAAAGCAAGTCAACTGAAATTGGGAGGAGACCTAGCATTACAAAAGAAATGTTGGTTGAGATCCTGGATCCAACTAATGTGAAACTTCCTTCAGTTGGCTTAATGCAACATGAGACATTCGACTCTGCTTGCTTAGAAACTTTCTCTACTTTCAATATCAGAGCAGCAAGAAGTCTTAAAAAAACTCAAAGAGATGAGAAAGCTGCTGAAGCAGACCATTTCCTCTGCTGCTCCTTTGGGGTTGTTTGTTCTGTCCCCTTCAAGGCATGATACAATTCCAGAGAGTCAGCAGTTTAAAAGCCCAGGAATCCTGATGCCCACATTTATACAGCACACAGTGCTAGAGACAGTTGACCTAACAGTACAAAGTGCTTTCAGATATGCACCGGAATTGGAATGTACACAGGAAGAAATTTCCCAGTCCTCCTTAGTGGCGAAAATTATATCAAGGAACGAAGTAAGAGTGGTGCTGCAAGAAAAATCATTTATTGTGGAGGAAGAGATTAATAGATCTTACAGATCTGCAAGCCAGAAAACAACAAGCAGAGAAATGATGCCTAAACAGTCTTTTATGGAGTTCAGGCGATTAAATGGGTGTGTGAGCGCAAATGGGGAAGGATGGGTGGAAGAGATTACTCAAGAAGTCTGACTAGGAAATAGCGTACAATCACCTTCTTCAAGACTACATTTCCTCTCATGGAATGTGACAGGATGGAAAGGAAGTTGGTGTACGGATGACTGTATTAAATTTCTAAACAGGTATCAGGTAATCGCCTTGCAGGAGACTTGGGTTAGTGGTGATGAGGCCCCCATTGAGCTCCCTGGGTTTAATATTTGGCAGCTACCAGCAAAGAGGGTAGCTATAAAGGGAAGAGCCTCAGGAGGGCTGTGCATTTTGGTAAAAGCCGAATTAGGAAGGAAGCAAGATATGCTCGGAATCTGGCCCTTTATTTTTTCAAGCAATCCATTTGGCATATGGAGGGAAGTCAATAGTATTTATAAATGTGTATGTTAACCCAGCAATGGGCAACCTGTTAATATCTAACAGTTTTTATAATTTTTTTCCGTATATCTAATATCTTTACCTCCAGTGTGGGAGGCACTGGAGGTAAAGATATTAGATATACGGAAAAAAATTATAAAAACTGTTAGATATTAACACTAGCTACTATGGTTTCCACTCCGGTCCTCTGTTCCGGCGGGAACAGAGGTTTAATCTGATTGGTTAAGAGGTCTGACAGCTCCCTATAAAAGGAGAGTTGTCAGACCGAACTGCTGCTGGATTGTACATACTTGACTGTTACAATAAAGAGCTGTTGTTGCGTTAAGCCAGAGTCTGCCTTCTCATTGCTCTATCTAACAAAAACACCTCTAATTTTGGACTTCCAGTTCCGGCGGCTGATCGCGACAGGCAGGCTCTGCTCGCCCCACGCTCTCCTGGTGGGCCCCTCACTCCTTGGGGGGCACAGGATGCCCCATAGAGGCAGCACCGCAGGGATCCCCTGAGTCGGCAGCGGCCGGGGGGGGGCTGCATCGCCCTAGGCACCGGGAAGCATGATGGGGAGGCGCTCCAGCGCCTTCGTGAGGAGGCTGCTGGAAGAATGAGCAATCCGAAGGACGCGGTTGCTGTGCGGTGAGGCGGAAACTTCTCCCCATTCCCTTGTTTGCTTTTAAAGAAACTGCCAGCTATACCTAAAACTGTTTTCAACTTGGTTTGGAGAAGCGTGGCTGGAGGGAGGAGGATTTCCCCCCTCCCTCGGACAGGTGGCTGTAAACTGTTTTTGCTCTCAGCCCTGGAGGAGGAGGAGGGAGAGAGCCAATCAATGATTCCACGCTCATAGCAAAGGCTAATTTTGGATTATAACCTTATAAATGAAATGATGATCTGAAAACTTTTGGAACTTTGAAAACTTTCTGTTATGCCTCTTAACCCCGAAGCTGGCAGGGCAAGATGGCACACTTCCGTTGTCTTTATAAACAGTGAAAACTGACTCCACCTACAGAACTTCAGGCTTCCTGCCTTTGTCTCTGTGCGACTCAGATAAATCTCTTGCTGGTTTGGATTCCCTGGAGTAAGGACTTATTACTCTAATGCCAGAAATTGTGACCAGAAAAATCTCCTTCTGCCTGGACCTTTAGTCTCTCGAACTCTCTTGGCGGTTTCCCCTCCCTGATTGATCTCTCTCTGTATTGACTTTGAACTCTTTATTGCTCATACAATGCCTCCTAAAAAACCACCCCCAGGGAAGCCGGGCTTTGCTTCCTCTGCCCTGACATCTGCAGCATCCAGTCCCAGTACACAATCAATGATAACATCCCTGATGCAGCCTAAAACTACTGAGATGGACTTTCAACAAATGTTTCAACAAATCTTAAAAGGACAAGAGGAGATAAAAAGTCAATTGAAGGAGATGAAAGAAGAGCTTAAAGAGAACCAGGACCAGACCAGTAAAAATTCACAGAGACTGGATCTTTTGGAGGGGGGGACAGCTGAGATGAGGGGGGAGATGGAAGGGGTGCAGAAGGGGAACAAAGAACTTGAGATCCACCAGATGAAAACAGAATTTGAAAGAATGTCTTTTTTTCTTAGATTTCAAAATGTGGTTGAGACAGATGATGAAGATTTAAGGGACATTATGACAAACATCTTGGCTGAATACATTCAGAAAGAGAAGCAACAGATGGGGTGGGAATTAGACCTGGTTTATAGAGTAAATTCAGCATATGCTAGAACACACAATGTACCCAGGGAAGTACACATCAAGTTTCTCAGAAAGACTACAAGAGATGAAATTCTGAGTGCACAAAGGGGGAAAGTTTTGAAATACCAAGATAGAGAAATAACCATTCTGAAACAGATCCCCAAGAAAGTGAGGGAGAAAAGAAAAAATTATTCGCAATTAGCGAAGAAACTTTACCAGAAGGGGGTGTGGTTCAGATGGCTGATGCCTGAAGGTATGCTAATATTCTGGGAGGATACAAGAGTTAGAATTAATACAACCATAGAGGCTCAGGCCTTTATGGAAAAAAACAAAGCACTCCTAGATAAACCAGATGATCTTACAACAGACATATAGGACACGGGAGGGGCCGGAACTCTGCTGGCGGGGGGAGAAGGGGCAATACCAAGGAAACTCAGATCACAAAAATGAACAAGAAAATCCGGTTCCGGCGGCTACGGAGACTTCCGGTTCCGGTGGCTACGGCGACAGGCAAGCCTTTGCCTGCTCCCGCTCTCCCGGTGGGCTTCCCCCGTTTCTGGGGGGGCACAGGACGCCCCGGAGAGGTGTCCTGCCGAGGGAACGGCTCGCGGAGGGTCCTGGCGTCGGCGGCGGCTGGCGGGGGCTTCTCCGCTTCGTTCTAGGCACCGGGGAGCAGTCTCGGAGGGCGCCCGTGTGCGCGCGCCTCGCCCCATGCCGATCGGAGAACGCGCTCTTGAACGAAGCAGCGGCAATGTGGTGAGAGGCTTCCCTTCTCCATTCCCTCTATCTTGAATTTATGGACCTTTCAGCATTTTTTTTTTAAAAAAGTTAAACTTTCGGATTTCTGCTAGAGGTGCGGCTAGAGGGAGGGGGATTTCCCCCCCTCCCTTGGACAAGCGGCTTGAGAAGATTTTGCTTTCGCCCTCAGGGGAAGGAGGAGGGGGGAGAGCCAACTAATGATGCCTCACCCTCATAAAAGTGACTTTCATTGGATGGGGGACAACAGACTCAAACTCAACCCCTCCAAGACCGAGTGGCTGTGGTTGCCGGCACCTCGGTTCAGCCAGCTGACTCCATCGCTGGCCATAGGGGGCGAACAGTTGTCCCCTGTGGAGCGGGCGCGCAATTTGGGTGTCCTCCTTGATGCCCGGCTGTCAATGGAGGACCATGTGACAGCCGTGGCAAGGGGGGCATTCCACCAGGTTCGCCTGGTGCGCCAATTGCGCCCCCTACTGGACCGGAGTGCCCTGCGCACGGTCACTCATGCGCTGGTGACGTCTCGCCTGGACTACTGCAATGCCCTCTACATGGGGCTTCCCTTGGGACGCATCCGGAGACTGCAGCTAGTTCAGAACGCAGCCGCGCGGGTTATTATGGGAAGTACTCGTTACTCCCACGTAACACCTCTCCTGCGCGAGCTGCACTGGCTACCTGTAGCCTTTCGGGTGCGTTTCAAGGTATTGATTACCATCTTTAAAGCGCTCCATGGCAGAGGACCTAGTTATCTGCAGGATCGCATCCTACCACACACGTCCCTGCGACCTATCCGCTCACACAGGGAGGGGCTCCTCCTGGTGCCGTCTGCTAGGCAATGCCAGCGGGCGACACCTAGGAGTAGATCCTTCTCTGTGATGGGCCCAACCCTCTGGAATGACCTCCCCCCAGACATTCGAACCACCACCGACCTCTGCTCCTTCCGGCAAAAGTTAAAGACTCACCTATTTCAATCAGCTGGCCTGGCACTGTCTTAGTTTGACCTCCCGGGATTTATTTATTTTAATTGGGTTTTAAGGGTTTTATAGGCTTTTAACGTATTATATTTATTATTCGATTACAGTCTCATAACCTCCTTCACTAGTATTAATTTAATTGTTTATGTATGTATTCTATAATGTATTTTAGTGACTGTACACCGCCCCGAGTCCTCTCCGGGAGAGGGGGCGGTCTATAAGTGTGAATAATAAATAAAAATAAATAAATAAATAAAATAAATTCATTGGACTTAGCTCCAGAACTTATGGGTGAACTGAGAACTTTCTGAACTTTTAAAATTTTATTATGCCTCTGAGCCCAAAGCTGGCAGGGCAAGATGGCACACTTCTGTTGTCTTCATGAACTGTGAAACCTGACTCCACCTTTAAAATTCAGGCTTCCGGTCTTTGTCTCCGAGTCACCCAGAGGAATCTCTTGTGGATTGTTCTTTTCTGAACTCTTCGGGGAAAAAACTTTCATCTATTGCTAGACTGACTAAAGAAATCCCCATCTGTTTGGATCCTCTGCCTTCTGGATTCGCCTGCCTGCTCTACTTCTCCAGCTGCCCAGTCTCTACTTTGACTGACTTCCTTGCTTTAAAAACCATGTCTCCAAAAAGACCACCTCCTGGAAAGCCTGGATTTGCTACTTCTGCCCCAACGTCTGCAACGTCTAGCCCAGCTACACAGTCAAAGATAACAGAACTGATGCAACCCAAGACTACAGAGATAGACTTTCAACAAATGCTTCAACAAATTCTACAGGGCCAGGAGGAAATTAAGAAACAGTTAAGGGAAATGAAAGATGAAATTAAACAGAACCAAGCCCAAATCTTTAAGAACTCACAGAGACTGGACCTTGTGGAGGGTGGGGTGGCGGAGGCGAGGGGGGGGGGTAGAGGCCTTACAGAAGGGGAACAAAGAACTTGACATCCAACAAATGAAAATAGAGTTTGAGAGAATGTCTTTTTATCTTAGATTTCAAAATGTAATAGAAGCAGATGGGGAAAACATAAGGGACATTATGACTAATATTTTAGCTGAATACATACACAAAGATAAACAGCAGATGGAATGGGAGATAGACCTAGCCTATAGAGTGAATTCAGCATATGCCAGAACACATAATGTACCCAGGGAGGTTCACATTAAATTCCTTAGGAAAACCACAAGAGATGAAATTCTGGGTGTACAAAGGGGGCAAACATTGACATACTGTGACAGGGAGATAACCATTCTAAAGCAGATTCCCAAAAAAATTAGGGAAAAAAGGAAAAGCTATTCGCAATTGGCGAATAAATTATACCAGAAGGGGGTGTGGTTTAGATGGTTGATGCCTGAAGGTATGCTGATATTCTGGGAGGAGACAAGAATCAGAATTAATACACCCATAGAGGCACAGGCCTTTATGGAAAAAAATAAAGCCAACCTAGAAAAAACAGAAGACACTACAACGGTCATACAGGACACGGGAGGGGCCGGAGCTCTGCCAGCGGGGGGTGAAGGGTCAACACCAAGAAAGCTCAGATCACAAAAATAAATAAGAAAATCACAATGTTATAAACAGACCGAAAGTAAAAATGAATTTATAACTAGACTATATATTATAATTATATAAACTGATTGAAAATTATTCTTTCTAGAATTAATATGCTGACTTTTTATGATCATGTATTAAGATTTGATATTTTGATGTAACCTAGGAGTTTGGAGGGAGGGGGCGTCTGCCACACTTGTAACTGCCAAAATTTGTAATTCCACCTACCCTTTTCCACATAAATGTTTTTAAAAAAACCAATAAAACTTTTTGAAAAAAAAAAAAAAGAAAATCTGCTTGATATAAATTGATTGAAACTACTATATGAATTTATATGCTGACTGAATATTGTTATTTTGTACTGAATTTTGTTTAAATGTATACTATGAGTATGAGGGGAGGGGACACCTGCCGCATATTGCAACTGCCAAAATTTGTAACCTTTTCCATCACCCCTTTCCTTTTTATTTCCTAAAAACCAATAAAACTTTGTTTAAAAAAAAACACCTCTAATTTTGGCAGGAGATTTCAATGCCCGTGTTGGCCCCTCATTGGAGCCTTTTGTTGAAAATGATACAATTCCAGATGGTTATTTACACAACCAACAATCATGGGACTCCCAAGATAGGAAAAAGAATAAAGATGGGGGGAAATTTCTAACAATGGTATACAATTGTAACCTTCAAATTGTAGGCCAGTACTCAGAGGTTAGAAGGTACCCCATAACCTTTTTTAGTCCCAAGGCATGTAGTTCTATCGATTACTTTTGTGTTTCTCACAGCTTAGTCTCAGGGGCTACTTCAGTCATGATGTTACCGAGGCCTGAAAGTGATCATCTTCCAATTGAGATGTCCCTGGTATTTCCTTCTGATTTAAAGAAAAGGAATCAAATAATTCAACAAATAGGCCACAACTTGGAAATCTCCCAGAAGAGAAAGCTAACATGGAAGAGGGTTGACGGGAAAGTAGTGACAGAATTTTTGAATTCACCATGTATGGAAACCCTAGTGCTTATATGCTCAAATAGTACAGGTGAACAAGAGCTTTTAGTATATTTTGCAGAAATATGCAATAAATTGAAGCATTTTTTCATGACTACTAAGCCAAAGGGCCAGTCTGATCATAGTCACTCAACATGGTTTGATAACGAATGCAAAGATAGGAGAAAACAGCTCAGGAAATCACTTAGGAAATACTTAAACAGCCCAAACATGGAATTATAGAAGGAGTATATCACCATGAGGCAGAAATATAAGCAGCTAATTAAAGAAAAAAAGGCATCTTATACTAATAATTTATGGGCTGGTTTAGAACAGGCAGCAAAACTGGCCTCACCTACACTCTTCTGGTTGGGGGTCTCAAAAATTATTAAAGATAGAAAATCAACAAGTGACCCAAATATTACCGCAGTAAGTTGGGAGAGGCATCTGGCCACTCCAGCAGTAGTGGAAAGTTCTGACGACATGATATCTTCTCTTAGCCTGAAACAGGGATATGAAGCCTTACCCCAGTGGGCAGAAGTGTCAAACATGGAGGTGATGCGTTTAATCTCTTCCCCGAAGTCAAATAAAGCTCCAGGACAGGATGCGGTCCCGGCATTGTTTTTTAAAGAAAACATAACCTGGTGGGTGCCTGTCCTGGCGGGTCTCTTTACTTTTATTAATAGAACAGGGCAAATTCCTGCTAGCTGGCGCACATCAATCATTATTCCACTACATAAAAAAGGCTTTAAAGATAACCCAGATAATTTCTGGTTAATTAGTTTAATCGATATTTCAGCAAAACTTTATGCTAAGTACTTACTGCATAAATTAGAAAATTGGATAAAGAGAGATAACATTCTAGCTGAAGAACAGACAGGCTTCAGGAGCGGAAGATCTACTATGGACAATTGTTTTGTATTGGACCATCTAATAACAAAGTTAAAGTTTTGGGGGGAAAATCCACTGTATGTGGCATTTATAGACCTAAAGGCTCCCTTCAATACAATTAATAGACAAATATTATGGGATAAATTAGAGACCATGGGAATAGAAAATAAATTGCTATATTTAATTAGATTGTTATACATGGAAACCCAGGTTAGAATTTGAGTGAACAGGACAGGATAGGTAACAAATGCAATTCCAATAAATAAGGGCGTAAGACAAGGTTGCATTTTAGCTCCAACACTTTTCAATTTATACTTAAACAACTTGCCAAAATGTTTGGAAGACATATCACTCCATGGGCCTAGTATAGGAACAAGACAGGTAAATTGCTTGTTAGGGATATAATTTTGAGGTCGGCCTCACAGGTGGGGCTACGAAAGTCACTCGGGAGGTTGGCAGCATATTGCATAAAGAATTGCTTGATAATTAATGTAGAGAAATCAAAGGTAATGATATTTAGCAGGGAACAAAAGATGAGGAGATAGATTTTAAATGGCAGAAGAATAGAACAAGTTCAGTCATTTACCTACTTAGGGATAGTATTCCAGACAAATGGTAAATGGAATAAACATGTAAAAGCTGGAGCTCAGAAGGCTCTGGCTCGGATGGCCTAATTAAATAAATTTATCTTAGAGAAAACTCCATCTTCATTAACCCCAGTGTTAAAGGTCTTTCAGGCGAAAATTGAACCAATACTTACCTATGGGGCAGAAATATAGGGGTTAGTTAAGTTGCCTAGGTTGGAAATCTCTCAAAATAAGTCCTTGAGGAGAATCTTGGCTGTGTCCCCTGGAACCCCAGCATGTGTAGTGAGGGTAGAATTGGGAGTACATGTGATTGGCACAAGGGCCATGTTGAAGACTGTTTATTACTGGCTAAGAATAATCGAGATGGAGGAAGGGAGGTTAGTAAAGATAGTGCTAATGGAGCAGATTAGCTCAAGTAATAAAAATAATTGGCTATCAAGAATTTTGAAGCAGGTATCAAGCTTTGGTATTTCTTTAAACTGGCAGCAGTATGATTTTAGGCAGATCAGATCTTGGATTGCACAGAGATTTATGAACATAAGTGCACAATCAGACATTGCACAAGTAACAGCAGCAAAAGTTTGCCCCGGCTATCAGTAAATAAACAAATTTTTAAAATAGAAAAATATTTAACTTCGCCTTTATCTCCCGTCATAAGGAGATTTTTTTCCAAATTGAGATTGGACCAACTTCAAACAAACATGCTTTGGGGCAGGTATAAGGGGATCCCTGCAAGTGAAAGAGTCTGTTTATGTGGGACGGGGAAAGTCAAAACAATATCCCACGTAATTTTTGATTGCCCCCTGTACTCAGATTTGAGGGAACACCAATTGGGTAGGATCTTTTATACCAGTACTCCTAAATCCAAAGAGCGCTTTTTGCAACATTGTTTGTTAGGTACTAATTTGCAGTTAGTGAAATGGATTGCCAAATTTACTGTAAAGTTGATGGAAACAAGGACAAAGTTGGTGCAGCAGAACGCGGTAGATTGTAGGAAAGACCACTTGACAGGTTAGACGTAGGGGTGACATTGTAATATAATTTTAAGCATTGTAATTTAAATTATTGCACTCTATTCTGTTTATATTTTAAATTGTATTTTATTCCATTTACATTTTAAATTGTGGTTTATTTCAATCTCATTTTAAAATGTAGTTTTTGTCTCTGGAACTTAGTACTTTGATTTGGCCCAAGGGCTAATCAATAAAGATTGATTGATTGACTACTACTGGTTCTGTGGGCGTGGCTTTGTGGGCCTGGCAGGGGAAGGATACTGCAAAATCCCCATTCCAGTGGTGGGTTTCAAAAATTTTTGGAACCTCTTCTGTAGGTGTGGCCTGCTTTGTGGAAGTGGCTTGCCAGCCATGTGACTGGATGGGAGTGGCTTTCCTCCCATGTGACCAGGTGGGAGTGGCTTTCCTCCCATGTGACCAGGTGGGAGTGGCCAAGACAATGTCACTGAATTATTTGCCCCAATGGATAAACTACAATAAGATTAAAATAAGTACACAAAACAATAAAAGAGCTACTTACAGAAGGAAGATGACTGTCCTTGCCAGTCTTCAGTATCACTGACTCCAATGAATGGCCTGCGCAAAGAAGTGACACAGAAATGAACTCTTCCATTGCATGCACTGCATTAGGATGAAGCAAGCACACAAAACAATAAAGACATCTATTTACAGAGGGAAGATTACTGCCTTGCCGGGTCTTCTGCACACCACCACCTCACCACCTTGCTCCAATAACCTGCACAAAGAAGAGACACAGAAAGGAGGATTTTAATCGCATGCACTGCATTAGGATGAAGCAAGCACACAAAATAATAGAAAAGGAAGATTACTGTCCTTTTGTGTGTTGAAGTCACACACTGACCACCTTGCTCCAATGAATGGCCTGCACAAAGAGATACAGAAAGGAAGACTTTAATTGCTTGCACTACTATATTAAGGATGAAACAAGCACACAAAGCAATAAAACAGCTACTTACATAGGAAAGATGACTGTCCTAGCAGTCATACTCTGTTGCCTCTTCATCCTGTTAAATAATACTAACTGCAGAAGAAATAAAACAATATTGGACTCAATTGTGGTTGTAAGCTGAGGACTACACTACAGGTAACAGAAGGGACCTCTGTTTTCACCCAAAAATGTACAGTCTTTTCAGGAAGGATGTCCCCCAACAAACAGGAAAGATATAGTCTTTCATCCAAGAAGTTAGATCAAGAATGGATGTCATAGGTAGATTCACAAAGCAATACAGATTTCTTTTTCTGAAATTTAGTTCTCAGTTCAAAAAAACAGAAATATATGAATTAGGTTCAGTACTTAGGTCGGTCCAAATAGCTATTCAAGAGTTAGTGGTTAGGAGCAATGGTAAAGCAAGATATGGAATTAAAATCAGAAATATTTTGTTGGCTATTTGAAAGGGAATACAATTCATATTTAATTTTACACATGTTAGCAGCTGCTGGAATTGTGTTTGCACAACAGTGGAAAAACAAGAGATATGAAAATGAATAAATATTAGAATGTGCAGGAATAAATAAACTGAAAATTAAAATCAAGAAGGCTTTGAATACTTTTTCACCAGGGATTTGTTTTAGCAATTGCTAACTAACAGAAACAGAAATTAGAAATCTAAAAGTATGAAAGAAAACACCAATTATGTAAGGAAAGGTCACTAAAATGTATAAGGAAATATTATTAGTACTTGATCATTATTAATGTTTATAACTGCGGGACATTGCACAACCACAAACTATGACAGTGCAAGGAAAACGCCAAAAAATAACAATTTCCCCCCAAAAGGCAGCAGATGAAACCAGTTTTTTTCCCTAACCCTAAGGACAGGAAAGACAAAGCCACTGGAATAAAAACCATCAAGGCATTGTGGGAAATTATAAAGGACAGTGCCAGGAAGCTCACAGAATGAGCAACCACCTCACAATTAGCTAAACAATCAGGTATCACACAGAAACACACAAAATCTGGCAAAGCTGCCTTGCACCAACCTGGCCTGCCCATAGAAAAGCAGCCACTTTGAGACTCATAAACAATGCACCAACCTGCACACTTAAAAGCAATATATTGCATCACAAATAAACCATTTGCAAAAAGGAATAACATTTCTTGTAATAAACATATTCTACTGTACAAACAAACAATAAATAAAAATTCCCTAAAATAATTCAAAAAAAGATATTCTACAGACAATAAATTAAAATAAAACCATTAAAAATGTTATATACAAAATAAATTACAACAAAACCATTTTAAAATATTCTATCCACAATACTTTTAAATGTTGTTGATAGAATATTTTTTAAAAATAGTCTAACACAATTTTAATTTATTGTTGATAGAATATTTTTTTTAAAATAGTCTAACACAATTTTAAAAAAGATTCTACACACAATAATTTAAAATGAAAGCATTTCAAAATATTCCACACACAAAAATTTAAAATGAAACAATTAAAAATATTCCATACACAATAAATTACAATAAAACCATTTTAAAATATTCTATACACAATACATTTAAAAGTGTTGAATATAGAATTTTTAAAAATGGTTTATTTTAATTTATTTTTGATAGAATCTTTCTTTAAATAGTCTAAGACAATTTTAAAAAGGAATCTACACACAATAAATTGAAATAAACCATTTTTAAAAATTCTATACTCAATACTTTTAAATAAAATGATTTAAAAAAATTCTATACATGATAAATAAAATATTCTTTTTTGAACTTCTAGTGGCACCGCTGGCCTTGGAGGATGCTCCCTCGGGAACACCAGCCTCATGTTTGAGTAACAAGCTGCTAGGATAGCATAAATCAGCTGTCCAGCGGTTTGAAACCCCCCCTCGGGAAAAGAGGGGGAGGTGAGCTGTCTGGCATAGAGTAGAGGTCCCCAGCAGCCCCAGAAGTAATTCTGTGGCGTGAAGGGTATGAACTCCCCAGGAAGCCCGAGAATTTCCTCATCTCGGGATGCTTCTGCCTTTGCAGAAACAAAAGGCAGCAACCACTCCTGCTGTTCCAATGTTTATTCTACATTTGAACAAGACACAGGCAGAGCAAATCAGGAGGTGAACATAATGCAAGTACAAGCCTTAACTCCGTAGATTATATCTCCTTCTGTAAACTTAAAGGGAACTTTAAAAAAAATGGCGCCAGAACAATAAAGGGTGTGGTGAAAACGAAAGTGCAGCGGAAAGCAGAATAGCACTTGTTAAGTGCTTGTTAGTGTTGTTGGAAGACTTGAGAGAATAGGTGGATTTTCTGCACTGAACAAATTGGTTGTTAAAAAGCTTGATTTGAATACTTTGAAATGGCTTCAAAGCAAACAAAATTCAGTGTCTCAAAAAGCACTGGCAGTTCTCCAGCGCAATCGCAAAAGCTGCAATCTTTACTACCTCCGGTGGAAACACAAACACAAACCTTGACACTGGAGGCTCTACAAAATAACTTACAAAATGCATTAAAAGAACAGGCAGTTGTCTTGGAGGGGTAAATCGAAAGTGCCTTTAAAGATGTCTCTGATGAAATATCTGGAATTAAGGATTTAATCCAAACGCGTAACCAAGAGATAAGGGAGGATATAGTTGAGGTATTTAAAGGATTATTTGGTTACGTAACATCTCTTGATGAGAAGGTGGAAAAAATTAATGAGTCTAATATAAAGTTGGACAATAAACTTATGGAGGCACAAAGTAAAATTGATAAGTCGGAGGCGGAGCTTACAATGATGCAATATAGAACAATGGAATTTGCCTTGAGGATAAGGGGTTTGAAAGAACATAACCAAGAAAATTTAAGAGAGATTTTTGCAGACACTTTCACTCAATTAACTTGGGAACCAAAGGTCGAATGTGCCTGGCAAATTGACAAAATTTACCATGTTAATTCATGGATTGCCAGACAAAGACAACTGCCAAGAGATATTGTAATCTGTTTTGTCACCAGGAAAATTAGGAATGAAATATTGCAAGCAACCTATAAAAATAAACTGCAAGTGGCAGGTCAAGATGTGATAGTATTGAAGGAAATCCCCCCCCCCCCAAATGTGGAGAGATCTAGAAAGGACTATGCATTTCTAGTGGATGAACTTAGAAATCGCCAGATTCAATACAGATGGGAGACCCCAGCCAGATTGGTGGTGAACTACCTGCAGTGGTGGGTTCCTGCCGGATCGCACCGGATCGCGCGCGCTCCCTTTCGGCGCTACACCTGGATCGCGCGCTCCCTTTCGGCGCTAAACCCGGAAGTATGGTCTTGCCCCACCCCTGGCGATGCGACGATGCTTGCCTGCGCTCCACCAGCTGGGCTGGGAACGGAGACGTTTCCTCAGCGGAGCGGAGGGCCTGAAAGGGACGCAGGCTCAGCCTGCCAGGCTGCCACCACTCCACTGAAGACATTGCTGAGCAGAGAAACGTCTCCGTTCCCAGCCGAGCTGGTGGAGCGCAGGCAAGCGTCGTCGCATCGCCAGGGGCGGGGCAAGACCGTACTTCTGGGTTTAGCGCCGAAAGGGAGCGCGCAATCCAGGTGTAGCACCGAAAGGGAGCGCGCGATCCAGGTTTAGCGCCGAAAGGGAGCGCGCGCGATCCGGTGCGATCCGGCAGGAACCCACCACTGACTACCTGGGAGAAAGACATCATCTCAACTCTGTCTGGAAGGCAAAAGATTTTTATAGCATAGTATTAAAGGCAGGATGCCCCCCATCTCCAGGTCCCAAAGAAAGAAAAGAGACAGAGGACCCCAGGCAGCAAGATAGTCAGGCACAAACTAGGGTTGTGAGTTTACTGCAGGAAACAGAAGAAATTATGGAACAAAGCAAACCCGTGCGGCTACTAAACATAAAGAACAAGAATTAAAGTCTCAACAAGCCCAGATGATAGTCCAAGAAAATATAAATACGAGCACAGAAGCTGTGGGAGGAGCTAGACCGAAGGTGAAATCTCAGCAAGATTTCCAGGCACCTCTTAGAAAGCTTCAGCGTGCTGAAGATGACAATTAAATCTCTAACTTGGAGCGTTAATGGCTTAAACTCACCACAAAAAAGGAAAAAATATTTCACAATTTGAAACAATTTAAAAATGATGTAATTTGTTTACAAGAAACACACATTAGAACACAGGATCAGAAATACTTGATGAACGCAAGACTGGGACCACACTTCGTAGCATCTGCACCGGAGAAGAAAAACCGTATAGTCATATATTTAAGAAAATACTTAAAGGCTGAATTAATTGAAGCAGATCCTGATATTGCAATTGAACTATTAATAGAAGGAAAGAAAATACTCTTAACAGGAGTATATGCTCCCAATCAACAACAAGAAAAATTTTATAAGTTGCTTCACACTAAATTAATACAATGGGGTTATAGATCCTGTGTTTTACTGGGTGACTGGAATGGAGTATTGGATCCCGTTCAAGACAAGAAGAGGCTTTTGCAAAATACCCAAACATAAACAAGATTACCTAAATTCTTTTTTTTTTTTATTAAAAGAGTTTTGTACAAACAAATTTTCCCCCTTTTCACCCCCCCTCCACACAATATAAATCTCATACAAATGCTATACCCCCCCAACCCCCCCGCAAAAATTCACATTCAGATATTATACCAAACACTTTACCCCCTCCTCTCCCCCCATCTTAAAATAGATTACTCATAACCCCTCTCCTCCCAACAAAAACTATATAAATTACTCTTAAATTAATAATAACACATTGATCATTTTCTAAGCTAATTTAACATCTATAACTCTTAATATAAATTTCTCCTAGCCTAACAATGTTTCATTAGTCCCATCTTCTAATTTATTCATACATATATATTGCCCCACCCTCCACCCTAACCCTCCCCCACCTCCCACACAAACCCACCCCCCTGACTTCCGTTGTATACCACTCTAACAATTCCAAACATCCCATATACTATTTACTCAGATCATCTATCGGTCTAAACATTCTTACCTAAAGGCTAGGTAATAACTCCTAGTCTGGTATTTATTCTGTATATAATCAATCCATTTTGCCCATTCCTGTGTGTAATCCTCCTGTTTCTGAGCTTTTAAGAAAGCTGAAATTTTTGCCATTTCAGCGAACCCCGCCACCTTCTGAATCCATTGATCAATTGTCGGCAAAAAATCTTTTTTCCAATGTTGCGCAATCAACAACCTAGCTGCTGTAACCATATACAAGGCCAATTTTGTTTCCCCTTTGGTAAAATCCTTAACTATACCCAATAAAAACATTTGTGGAGTGAATTGTATTCTTTTCTTAAATACATTCTGCATAACCCACCATATTTTTATCCAAAAAGCTTTAACCTTGTTACAAGTCCACCATACATGAAAAAAGGTAGCATCTAGACACCCGCATCTCCAACATTTTGGTTGAACATTTGGGTACATGCATGATAATTTTTTAGGATCTAAATACCATCTGTAAAACATTTTATAAAAATTCTCCCTTAAATTCTGTGACTGTGTAAATTTAACATTCTGAACCCATATTTTTTCCCACGTTTCCAACATAACCACTTCACCAAAATTCTGAGCCCATTTAATCATACAATCCTTAACCAATTCACTTTCTGAGTCTCTTTCTAACAGTACATTATATATTCTTTTAACTTGTTTTGGACCAGTCTCTTTTATCTGCTTAATCAGTTCCACTTCTTTATCCATAAAGCCGACCCTACGATCTTCTTCCCATCTCTTCTGAAGCTGTATGTAATGTAACCAATTTAAAGTAATTCCTTCTTCCAACAGCTGTTCCAAAGTTTTTAACTTCCATTCGCCCCCATCAGCAATAAGCACATCTTTATATAAACACCCCCCGAGTGACTTAATATTCATAATCCCCATGGTGTCTGCAAGATCCAACCAAAGCGGTATTTTATAATCCCAATTGGGCCGGTGCTTCTTCCATATTCTCATCAAGGCACTACGGAGAACATGGTTGTTGAACACTTTATCCACCCTGTCTTCATAAAAAAGATATGCATGCCATCCCAGAACAAGATCATGGCCTTCTATATTGAGCAATTCCATTTTTGTTTTCCCGAACCAATCTGCTACATGCGTTAATACCGCAGCTTCATAATACAATCGAAGGTTTGGGAGTCTAAGGCCGCCTCTTTCACGTGTATCTTGCATAATCTTCATCTTTACTCTCGGTTTTTTCTCCTTCCAAACAAATTTATTTAATGTTGTTTGCCAATTTAACAAGGTTTTATCTGACTTGAGCACCGGAATCATCTGGGATAGAAAGATAAATCTAGGTAGAATGTTCATTTTAATTGCTGAGATCCTTCCAAGCAAAGACAATTGTAACTTTTTCCACGCTTCAAGATCTTTCTGTATCTTTTGCCACAACACTTCATAGTTATTTGAGAAAAGTTTTGTGTTTGATTCTGAAATTTGTATTCCTAAATATTTAACTTTAGAAACTATTTCAAAACCTGCTAAACTTACAAGTCTCTTTCTTTGAGTCTCTGTCATGTTTTTAACCATCATTTTCGTTTTGTTTTGATTTAGTCTAAACCCAGACACCATGCCAAATTCTATTATGATATTTTTCATCTGGATTATTGATTTCAAAGGATGTGAAAGGGTAACAACCAGATCATCGGCGAATGCTCTAGTTCTGTATTCCTTTTGCCTGATAGCTATGCCATCTAAGGATTTTGAGTCCCGAATTGCGTTCAACAAGACTTCCAAAGTTAAAATAAATAACAATGGGGATAATGGGCAACCTTGTCTTGTGCCTTTTTGTATCTCGAAAGTTGTTGACAAATTTCCATTAATAATAAGTTGTGCATTTTGTTGCTGATAAATTGCTCCAATCGCCTGCCGCAATCGTGGTCCCATATCCATCTTTTCCAAAGTCTTGGTTAGAAAGTTCCAATTCACTCGATCGAAGGCCTTCTCTGCATCCAAGAAAACCAGCACTGCAGAGATCTGCTTATTCTTATCAAGATAGTCAATTAAATCTATGAGTTGCCTTACATTCTCCTTCATATGTCTGCCTTCAATAAATCCTGCTTGATCATGATGAATAATCTCTTGAATAACCGGCATCAATCTGTTGGCTAATACTTTAGCAAATATTTTATAATCTGTGTTCAGAAGAGATATCGGCCTGTAATCCTCTGGTTTCTTAGGGCCCTCTTTATCTTTAGGTATCAATGAGATAAAAGCCGCTTTCCATGAGGGAGGTATTTTACCTCCTTGTTGTATATTACAAAATAGTTGTGTAAGATATTCAATCATTTCCAGTTGTAAAGTTTTATAATACATTGCAGTCAAACCATCAGTCCCTGGAGCCTTAGCTAATTTAAGTTGATTTATAACTAAAGTGATCTCATCAGCGGTTATAAGACATTCCAAATTTGCCTTTTGAAGCACAGAAATTTTGGCAACCCTTTTTCCTTCCAAAAAATCATCTATTAACTTATTCTGTATATTATCCTGTACATATAGCTTAGTATAATAGTCCACAAATGATTTTTTAATCAACTCTTGTTGATATACCATCTTCCCTCGAAACTCAATTTTATCAATAATTCTGTCATTCATATTCCTTCTCAAAGTATATGCTAACCATCTACCAGGTTTATTAGCGTTGGCAAAGGTGTTATGTTTAGCAAATTGCAAATTGGTTGCTGTTTGTTCTGCTATAAGCATCTGAAATTGATCTTTCAACAGCTTTAGCGCCATCTGGAGCGCCTGGTCATTCGGGTTTATTATAAGCAGCTGTTCTTTACGTTTTATTTCATCTTCCAATTCCATTCTCCTTTTCTGTCTAATTTGTTTGTGTTTAAAGTTCATATGTATCAGGACCCCACGCATATAAGCTTTACTTGCATCCCAAACTATTTCAATGGGAGTGCCCTTCTTCATATTAAAACTGAAAAATTCCTTCATGTGTTTTTTAAGTTCATCAACATTTTTTTCATATCTAAATAAATTTTCATTTACTCTCCAAGACCTTCTTGGCCTCATCCCTAATTCAATTTGTAACCACACCGGACTATGATCGCTAAGTGACCTGGCGAAAATCTTGGATTTCTTGGCTTTAGGAAGTAGATCCGGTGTTAACAAAAAGAAATCAATCCTTGAAAAGGATTTATGTCTATCTGAATAGAAAGAAAAATCCATCTCATTTAGATGTTGCGTCCTCCAGACATCTTTTAATTTCAAATCGTCTTGTAAATCAAAAAAAGCCTTTGGTAATTTGGTAGTGAATTTCGTCTTTGTACTCTTGTCTATCTTTGGAGAAATCACTCCATTCCAATCTCCCATTATTAGAATACTCTTAAAGTTCCAGTCTAAAATTTTTAAATGGAGCATCTTATAAAAACTTTCTTGGCATTGGTTAGGAGCATATATTCCTAGCACCAAAATGGAACCGAAGTCTGTATCAAATTGAATTGCTATATATCTACCAGCGTCATCTGCCTCTATAACTTTAGTTGAAAATCTTTTATTTATATATATCACCACACCATTTTTCTTTACCAAATCAGAGGCAGCATAAAATGTTCCCAGTTTTGAATTCACTAAGTACTTCTGGTCTTGCAGCCTAATATGAGTCTCTTGAAGGCAAACAACATCATTATTAAATTGCTTCAAATAATAAAATATTTTTTTCCTTTTTTGTGGGGAGTTCATTCCATTCACGTTCCAAGATAATAGCTTAAGCATCTTTAGATCTGGTCTGGAGCGCTGAAAGCATTTGCTGAAGATCTCTCTCCACAAGACCAATCTTCGGCCCTGCTCCTCCCATGGCTCCGGTTTGCTTCTTAGCTTCTTTCTTAGCACATTGTGTTTGAGGGTCGACGCGCTTGTGAGATTCTAACATTTGTCTAGTCGTGGATCTGGTAATACGTTGTTCGACAGGTTTAAATATCGGCATTTCAGTGAGAGACTTAGAAGGTCCTTCTTCCAAGAAGGAACACAACAGAGATCCAGAGGGGTCGACTCCACCTACAGCACCCTGCCCCTCCTTCTCTTTTTGTGTCTGCATTCTTTGCTCTTCTGTCTCTTTCTCAAACATCCTCTGCTCTAAGACATCCAAATCTACTGGTGTTGG
>NC_138553.1:57301879-57430860 GCF_964273705.1 Natrix helvetica
ATTTCTAAGATTTCTCTCAGTAAAGTATATCACAACATCCCTTGGTAGTTGCCTTTGTGATGCAATACGTGAATTAACTCTGTAAATTTTGTCAATCCTTGCAAAAATCTCAGAAGAATCCTGGATCTTCAATAACGTGGCCAGAGCATCAGCACAAACTTTTCTTAAGTCCTCTCTAGGGTTTTCTCTGATACCCCTCAGTCTAACAGCGTACTCCATAGATCTAAATTGCATCATGATAATCTCCTTATCCATCCTCTGCATATTCCCCTCCATTTCAACAAATTTCAAATCTGTTTCCTTCGTTTTAGTTTCCAAATCCAAAGCCAGATAATCAACTTTGCTGTCCACCTTAAGAACAACTTCTGACAGACCTGTGGCTAAAGTGTGTAATTTTTTATCAAGTTGATCATGTTTTTTAATGGTATCCTGAACCATTTCTTTAACCTCCTTAATTTCTTTGCGTAAAAAAGCATTTTCTTCCCTTATAAAGTCCTTGAGATCCTGATAATTTATTGTAGCACCCGGTGAAGCTTTTTTTCCCGTTGCCATAATTAATAATTCTTACAGCCGCCTCTAGCTGTCACCATTCAATTAACTTTCGTTTTCCTTAGGTATTCAGCTGTAAATTAATACTTGCAAATGTTTCTTTCTAAGTTGCTCGAAATTAAAACTTTGACATTTAAGTAGTTCAGGTTATGTAAACTGGCTTAAAGATTGTTAATAGTTAGGGTTGTTTCAGCCGTTCCGCCTTTACTGCCCCGGCTATCAGCAGGTAATTAGCTTTCGTTTTCTGTAGGTTTTCAGCTATAAATCAACACCATTTTGAGTCCTTTGTTCTAAGCCCCCGCCTCTCGAACTCAGCAGTAGCGTTCTTTTTAAAGAGATTTTTTTTTCTTCCCCCAATTAAAACTTAAAATACTTGTAAAAGTCTTGCTTCCTTCTTGGGATGTTAAGATGTTAAGATGTTAAGGCTGCTCCCGGCGACTGGCTCTGCTTTTTATAGCAGAGGTTATCAAAAAGGCAGGAGAATACAACAACTGCGAAGGGGGGCAAACCTCGTCTGACTCCGGACTCCGGAGGGTACACGAGGGCTCAACCCAGCAGCTGAATCTCTCCCTCATAAATTCCAAGAATTTACGAGTGTCCGAGGTGTTAAAGATCGTAAAAAAACACCTCTAACTGTCTCTTGATCTGACAGGCTCAAAGAAAAGCCTGCCATCGGCACCAGGAACAACTGGCCTAAATTCTTTTTTGATATGATGGACAATTTTGAATTGAGAGGTATCTGGAGAGAACAGAATGTTAAAGAACGGGATTTCACATTTTTTTCTGATAGGCATCAATCCTATTCTAGAATTGATTTTATACTAATTACAAATGACTTTTTTCCAGGGTGAAGAAGACTAAGATATGCCTGAGAACTTTAACAGATCACAACCCAGTTTGAATGGAATTTGAATATGGAGACCGACCTAGGAGGTCTTGGAGATTAATTGAAAATCTATTTAGATATGAGAAAAATGTTACGGAATGTAAAAAGCAATTGAAGGAATATTTTGCTTTTAATATGCATAAGGGGATATCTATGGAAATGGTTTGGGATGCAAGTAAAGCATACATGAGAGGTGTTTTAATGAATTTGAATAATATTTATAGGCGCAGACAAAGGGAGAAACAAAGGGAATTAGAGGAAGAGATTAAAAAAAAGAGCAGGAGTTATTGTCTAAACCAGATGATAAGAAGACAAAAGAGGTAATTACCTTATTGTGAGGGCAGTTTAATATGTTGATGTTGGACCAGATAGCCACTAATCTTCTATATGCTAAACACAACACTTTTTGTAATGCCAATAAACCAGGTAGATGGTTAGCATACATGTTAAGGAAAAAACAAAAGTCTCATATTATAGAGAAAGTAGAATACAAAGGGAAAGAAGTTTTTCAACAGGATATGATTAAAAAGACTTTTTTAGAATTTTACACCAGATTGTATGCTGGTGACAAAATACAAGGTTCAGACATAGACAGATATTTGGAGAAAGAGAAAATTCCTATACTCACAGATGAGCAAAGGGAAAGATTAAATCAACTTGTAACTACAGAGGAAATCTTCCTGGCAATTAAGCAGTTAAAAATTAGCAAGGCTCCTGGCACAGATGGTTTGACAGCAGTTCATTATAAAAAGTTACAACTAGAAATGGTGGAACCTCTTAGGGAATTATTTAATAAAATCCAAATGAAAGGCAGGGTTCCACCATCCTGGAAAACAGCATTTATTTCCTTGATTCCAAAAGAAGATCAGGATGTTACCCAGCCAAAAAACTACAGGCCTGTTTCATTACTTAATACAGATTATAATTTTTTTGCTAAAATACTGGTAAACAGGTTAATGCCAATTGTGCAACAAACGATTCATAATGATCAGTCTGGTTTTATACAGGGGAGACAAATGAAAAGTAATGTAAGACAAATTATCAATATAATGAAATATTTGGGAAAGAATAACCAAGTCCCGGCAGTGCTTTTATTTTTAGATGCGGAGAAAGCATTCAATCAAGTCAATTGGCAATTTTTAATAAAAATATTACAAAAGATGCAGTTCGGAGAGCATTTCATGCAATCTATTAAAGCAATATACCAGAAACAGACAGCACAAATTATAGTTAATGGAGGCTTAACAGAATCTTTTAAAATTGAAAAGGGAACAAGACAGGGGTGTCCCTTGTCTCCATTATTGTTTATTTTAACCTTGGAATTGTTGTTGAATAGAATACGTGGGTCTGACGAACTACAAGGAATTAAGATTAGGCATTATGAATACAGAGTAAGAGCTTTTGCAGATGACTTGGTTGTAACTTTAAACCAGCCGGGGGAATCAGTTACAGGTTTAATGAATATAATTAATCAATATGGTCAAGTATCTAGTTTTAAAGTAAATCTAGGGAAGACAAAGATGATAGTTAAAAATATGATTATAAACCAAAAAGAAGAATTAGAAAGAGTAACAGGATGTGAGACAGTAAAAAAGGTTAAATATTTAGGAATTTATATTACAGCTTCAAATGGGAAATTATATAAGTATAATTATGAACCATTATGGCATAAAATACAGACAGAAATGAATAAATGGAAAAAACTACAATTGTCTTTGTTGGGAAGGATAGCAACAGTTAAAATGAATGTTTTGCCTAAGTTTCTATTCTTCTTTCAAATGATACCAATACTTTAAAAAGACATAAATTTGGAAGAATGGCAGAAAGCTATTAACAACTTTGTTTGGGCAGGGAAGAAACCGAGAATAAAACTTAAAATAATGCAAGATATACGCGAAAGAGGAGGCTTAAAAATGCCCAACTTAAAATTATACTATGAAGCAGTAGTTTTAACAACAATTAGCGATTGGATTAACCTAACAGGATTGAATATTGAATATTGAGGGTTATGATCTGGTATATGGTTGGCATGCTTATCTAATATATGACAAGAAGGTGGATAAGATTTTTAAAAGTCATATTTTAAGGAATGCTTTATTGCGTGTCTGGAAAAAATATCAATATAGGTTAAATGATAAGATACCTATGTGGGGGGTGCCCAGACACGCTATAGAGAACATAAGTATAGAACAAAAATAAGATGTAATTACATATGCAGAACTTCTTAGTATGGATAGAGGTGTACCACAGTTAAAATCTTTGAATGTACTAAGAGAGGAAAGGATAACTCAAACTTGGTTTCAGTACGGACAGTTACAGGCTAGATGGAAAAAAGACCAGAAAACTGGTATTATCCAAAATAAGGATAATTTGATAAAACAAATTAGGGACCAGGGTCAAATGCATATAAAAAGGTTGTATAATGTATTGATAGAAATAGACTCAGAAACAGAATTAGTTAAAGATTGTATGATAAAATGGGCACAAAATTTTGAAGAACCAATAATGATGGAAACATGGGAAGAGATCTGGGTAAGAAATGTAAAATTTACACAAGCTCAGAACTTGAGAGAGAATTTTTACAAGATGCTGTACAGATGGCATTTAGATCCAAAAAAGCTAGCCTTTATGTATCCGAATCTACAATCTAAATGTTGGAAATGTGACTGTGTTAGTGCCACATATTACCATATTTGGTGGACTTGTAAAAAAGTTAAAGCATTTTGGATAAAAATATGGTGGGTTATTCAAAATATTTTGAAAAAGAAGATAAAGTTCATGCCCCAGTTGTTTTTGTTATGTATAGTTTCAGATTGTACTGTTATAGAGACTAATTTGTTTTTGAACCTAACGACGGCAGCAAGATTGTTGGTGGCACAGTATTGGAAGAAGGAAGAGTTGCCCACTATCCAGGAATGGACATTAAAAGTAGTAAACTTAGCAGAGATGGCCAAAATTTCAGCGTATCTGAAGGACAACTCAGATGAGAAGTACAAGCTGGACTGGAGAAGATGGATTGACTATATTCAAAACAAATACCGGACTAAAAATTTTTAGTTAGCTTATGAATGAAGGCATAAGGCATGCTACAATTTATTCAAAGCGAGTTTAATAAAGGGGCAGTTAAAGAACAAGAATAGTAACATGTTAAAATTAGTTTGCTTATGTTAGCGTATGGTTGTTAAATGTTTATACCCTGTATTCTGCTCTGGGAGGTCGGGGGGAGGGAGGGAGGGAGGGAAGAGGGGTAGGGATGGGCAAGAAGGAGGGAAAGGGGGGTAATAATGGTAAAACTTATTTTAAAAAATAATAAAAAATATTCTTTTAAAAAAACATTAAAAGCATACAAGAAAAAAAACGAATCACTTACCAGCAGGCAGAATCAGCAGCTCTCCGATGCGATGGATGCAGCAGGGAGCAGACAGGCGACGAGGCAGCAGGTAAGCTGGACTGAAGGGACAAGGGACAATCGGGTCAGCTAGGCCCGCCGCCTGGCAGGCTTAGCCAGCCATGTGAGGCTGGAGACCGGTGTGTGTGTGGGGGGGGGGAGCAAGAAACCCTCTTTGGGCCACGTGGCGTACACCAGCTCGCTGATTTCGCACTTGCAAAAGCAGTGAGCTGGCGTAAGCTAGCCTCTCCCCACCCCCTACCGCCGCCACCCACCTCTGAAAGGCCACGTGGCATACGCCAGTTTGCCGCTTTCGTGAGCGAAGGCCTGAAAGCCTTCCCTCATGAAAGCGGTGAGCTGCCGTAAGCTAGCCCCCCCGCTGCCGCCCACCTCCGAAAGGCAACGTGGCGTATGCCAGCTCGCCGCTTTCACGAGCGAAGGCCTAAAGGCCTTCCCTTGCGAAAGCGGCGAGCTGGCATAAGCTAACCTCCCACCGCCCCCACAGCCCCCCTTACAAGACGGAAGCAGCAAGCTTCTGGAAGTCGAAGGGGAACAAAATGAAACGAAGGGAGGACCCAGTCAGCAAGCGTGATGCAACAGCTCCTCGGGAACAGAAAGACTTACTTCCTGATCCACCGGTAGAACCTCTTCTAACCGGTTCGGTCAATTTGACCAACTGGTTCTACCGGTAGGAACCCACCTGTGCCACATTCCCTCCCCACTCTCAAAATTTCTGCTACCGGTTCTCCAGAACCTGTCAGAACTGGCTGAATGCCACCTCTGGTTGGAAGGGATCTTGCAGGTCATCTAGTCCAACCCTCCACCCAAGCAGGAGATCCTATACCATTTCTGACAAATGGCAGTCCAATTTCTTCTTGAAAGCTTCCAGTGATGAAACTCCCACAACCTCCGAAGGAAAGCTGTTCCATTGATTGATTGCTTTCACTGTCAGAAAATTTCTCCTAACTTCTAGGTTGGATCTCTCCTTGATCAGCTTCCATCCATTATTCCTTGTCTGGCCATTGGGTGGTTCAGAAAATAGCTTGACCTGACGTCACTTCCGGGATCGGATGACGATGGACATGTTTGTCCGCTGCTCGTCTCCCTGGTGGGTCCCTTAGGGGACACAGGAACCCTTGTATGGGGGGTCCTGCCAAAGGGCAGCTGGCCGAGGCACCCCGCATGTGGCGGCAGCCAGCTGGGGTGCTTTTCGGCTTTGCCTAGGAGCTGGGGAGCAGAGGGGGGGTGAGAGACAGCTTCACGCTGTCTGCCCTCTCGTCGGATGGCTCCGGAGGCTAAAAGAAAAGTTGGAGAAGTGCAGCTGGAGACTGAAGGTGGGGATCCTGACCGATGCTCTTGGAGGACTTAGGAGAAAAGCAACTATCACTTTGTGAGTCTTTTGTGTTTCTGTCCTTGAAGAGAGATTAGAGGGGGGGTTACCATTCCCCCCTCGGACTAAGTGGCTTTGAAAATGGACCCTCGGGAAGAGAGAGGTTAAAAGACTGATTTATTTGACTTTTAATTGAAAATGACTTTCACAATTGCTGGAAACGACTCTGAACTGTTGTTTTAAAACAAAAAACTTTTGGCGACTTCTTTCCCTGCGAAGGGGAGGGCCAAGATGGCGCTCGCCCCTCTTTCTTTGTCTTTATGCAAATGAAGTCTGTCCTCTGAAGTTACTCCCAAAGAGAGAATAAAGAAAAGTGGATTGCTTGTTTACTCTCCCAAAGGGAAACTGGGACATCCTCCTGTGTAGGATCTTCTGATCTTTGGCTGACTTTTCTCTCCATTCATCTTGGTGTATTTTACTCTTGGAACTGCAAATTGGGTGCCGTTGCGATTGTTTTCCTTTGGAGACCAGCGTAGCTGTGAAACCCTCTGACACCACTTCCCTTGGCAAGGATTTGCATCTCTGAACTTAAACAAATGGCGGCAAGGAAACCCCCTACCGGCAAAGCGCACTCAGCCCCCTCATCGGCTGCCCCAAGTCCCACGATGCAACAGTCTAAGATATCGTCAAGGTTGCAGAAAGCAGTGGCTGGGGAGGATCCTAAGGAATTATCTGTTACGGAAATGTTTAAAGAACTTATGAAGGGACAGAATGTAATGAGGGCTGAGATCAAAGAAGAACTCAGAGTGGTTAAAGAACATATAGCTGGAAATACACAACGAATTTTGGTGTTAGAGGGCGGAATGGCAGGGCTGGGGGAAGAAGTGAAAGCAATGCATAAGGGAAACATAGATATGGAAAACATTCAGACAAAAGTAGAATTTGAAAGAATGTCCTTTTTTCTTAGATTCCAGAACTTACCAGAAACAGAGAATGAAAACCTTAAAGATATTATGAGTACAATTTTAGCAGATTATCTCAAGAGAGATAAAAAAACAAATATGGTGGGATATGGATCTAGCTTATAGGATAAATTCAGCATATGCTAGAAGACACAATGTTCCGAGGGAGATACATGTTAAGTTTGTCAGGAGATCTACAAGGGACGAGGTACTTGTGACCCAAAGAGAGGGACCATTGAAATATAAGGGTGAAGAGATCACCATTCTCAAACAGATCCCCAAAAAAATAAGAGCTAGAAGGAGGAAATTTTCCTCCCTAGCAAAAAATTTATATGAAAAGGGATCTGGTTTAAATGATTCTGGAGGGGATGTTAATCTTCTGGGAGGGAAACAGGATCAGAATCAATACAGTCCAGGAGGCGGAGGCCTTCATTAAAAAGAATTTTCCACTCTCAGAGGAGGAACAGAGTGGGAGTAGTGAAAGAGACAGTAAAACACAAGACAGTAAGATCCAAGATGGGAAGGAGGGGGGCACTGAGGCTCTCTCTGGTGACAAGGAGGAAGAAGCAATATGGAAAAGGCTCAGATCTCAAAAATAAAATTATTTGGAACAATAGCAGTTAGTGATATATTAGAAAACGACAAAGAGAAACATGTAGGAACACAAGACTAACAATATAGAGTAAGATTTGGTTTACTGATTTTTTCTATAAATTTGTTGTACAATGTTATATAAATGAGTACCGTGCTGGGATCTCTACCAGCAGTATGAAAGCTGCCAAAAAATTTTGTATACCTATTTACCCTTCCCTATATATTTGAAAACCAATAAAACTTTGTTTAAAAAAAAAGAAAAGAAAATAGTTTGACCCCTTCCTCTCTGTGGCAGCCTCTCAAATATTGGAAGATTGCTATCATGTCTCCCCTGGTCCTTCTCTTCACTAGACTAGCCATACTTAGTACTTGCAACCATTCATTGCATGTTTTAGCCTCCAGTCCCCTAATCATCTTGGTTGCTCTTCTATGCACTCTTTCTAGCGTCTCTACATCTTTTTTACACAATGGCGACCAAAACTGGATGCAGCATTCCAAGTATGGCCTTACCAAGGCATTATAAAGTGGTATTAATACTCCACATGATCTTGATTCTAGCCCTCTGTTTATGCAGTCTAGAATTGTGTTAGAATCACCCACAAATTTGGTAAGTTCCACTTCTATTCCCTCATTGAATTCGTTTATGAAGATGTTGAAGAGTACTGGACCTAAGACGGAACCTTGTGGTACTCTCCTGCTTACTTCTCTTCATATAGACGTAGACCCATTAAGAACTACACCTTGAGTATGGTTTGTCAGCCAGTTATGAAGCAATCTTGTGGTGATGCTATCTATCCCACTTTTTTCTAGCTTACCAATAGGTAGGTTGTGGTCTACCTTGTCCAATGCTTTTCTAAAGTGTAACTATACTATGTCCACAGCATTTCACTCGTCTATTTAGTCACTGTGTTGAAGAATGAAATAAGACTGATTTGGCATGATCTGTTTTTAACAAACCCATGCTGCCTGCTAGTTATTACTTTATTCATTTCTATATGTTGGAAGATCTGTTTTTTAAATTATCTTTACCAGTATCCTCCTGGATATTGGTGTTAGACTGAATGGCCATAGTTTCCTGGGTCTGTTGTTTTTTTTCTTCCTTTTTTGAAGATGGGAACCACATCAGCACTTTTCCAGTCCTCTGGTAGTTCCCCAGTGCTCCAGAATTTTTGAAAGATGTGGTATAGTGGTTATGAGATGACATCTGCCAGCTCTTTTAGAACTCTGGAATGTAATCCATCAGGTCCCAGTGATTTGTATTCATAAAGATCAGACAGAGTGTTCTCTTACTATGTTTTTGCTTATTTGAACTTTTATTTTTAGTCTGTCTTTTACAGTTATATTTTTGGTAGGTTGGGCTATAGCTTTTGTGTGTGAGAGAGACCAATGCAAATAATGAGATAAGCAGTTCTGCTTTCTCTCTGCTGCCTGTTATTTCCTTGCCATCTTCTCTCTTTCATGTATCTGTTCATGAAAAATCATGCTGCTTTGATTTTTTTTTTGTTATTTATATGTTGGAAGAAACTTTTTTATTATTATTTTTGACTTTTGTTGCAAATCTTTGTTCATTCTGAGTCTTTGCTTTCCTGATCTTTGCAGATTCTGGCTATCTGCTGATATTCTGCCTTAGTTATGTGTCCTCTTTCCAGTTTTTGCACTTGTTCTTTTTGTCCTTTTGTCAGAGAGATCTTTGTGCAGCTATTTGGTTTCTTCTTGGATTTCTTCTTTTTCTTTTTCAGTGGCATTGTGCTGGACTCTGGTGTTATTATCATATTGTTCAGAGTTTCCCAACCTTCTTGAGTTGTTTTTCCCTTTAGGATTTTCATCCAAGGAATCTTTCCCAAGTTCTCTCTGAGTTTGTCAAAATCAGCTCTTTTAAAATCGAAGACTCTGACATAATTGTGTTCTATTGCTTGTGTTTGCATTATGTTGAATTCTAGTATGACATGGTCACTCTCACCCAAGGTCCCTGCAGTTTCAACTCCCTCTATCACTTCTTCTGTTTGTAAGAATTAAGTCCAGTATAGCAGTTCCTCTAATTTCCTCCTTTACCTTTTGGACAACAAAGTTGTCAGCTAGATTAGTCAGGAACCTATTCAATATCTTGACGGTGCGGAATTAGTCTTCCAATTGATGTCAGGGGGATTGAAATCCCCCATTACTATTGTGGTGTATTTCCTACATATATTTGTTAGTGGGTTGACAAAAACTACATCTATTTTTTCTGCTTGTTTGGTGGCCTATGTATACACCTATAACCATGTCATTCTTTTTTTCTTTTACTCTTGAATACATACCCATATGTAAGCTGTTCCATTGACTGATTGCTCTCACTGTCAGAAAATTTCTCCTTACCTCTAGGTTGAATCTCTCCCTGATCAGCTTCCATCCATTATTCCTTGTCTAGCCTTTGGGTGCTTCAGAAAATAGCTTGACCCCTTCCTCTCAAATATTGGAAGACTGCTGTCATGTCTCCCCTGGTCCTTCTCTTCACTAGACTAGTCATACTTAGTACTTGCAAGCATTCATTGTATGATTTAGCCTTCAGTCCCCTAATCATCTTGGTTGCTTTTCTCTGAACACTTTCTAGAGTCTCTACATCTTTTTATAGTGTGGTGACCAAAACTGGATGTAGTATTCTATGTGTGATCTTACTAAAACTTTATAGAGTTGTATTGGTACAACACTTGATATTGATTGTATCCCTCTGTTAATGCAACTTAGGATTGCATTGGCTTTTTTGGCTGCCATTGCACACTGCTGGCTCATATTTAACTGGTTGTCCACTAAGACTCCAAGATCCCTCTGACAGTTACTGGTATTAAGTTTGGTTTCACCCAGTTTATATGTGTACTTTTAGTTTTTCTTGTCTTGTATAAGACTTTACTTTTCTATACATTGAATTTCACTTTGTTAACTAGGGCCCAGTGTCAAGATCCATCTAGATCTTGAGCCTATCATAGGGTGTTAGCTATTCCTGCTAACTTTTTTGCTTGAAAGATCTCACATATAGTCTTGTTGCCTTTGAATTAGTATTACAATTGGCATGTTTTTAATTATCCAATGTCTTTCTAAGGCTGTTTCTCTTCTTAATTCCATCATCAAATCCATATCTTGACAGGGGAGGTAGAACTCCAAATCTTCAAGTATGTAATAATAATCAAATTCACTTTTCCGTGTTCCCTCCTTTCCACTTTCACTCTTAGGTGCTCCATTATTAGGTTCATCTGTTATCTTGTCTTTATCTTCTATATCTTCACTCTCTTCTTTAATTTTTGAGGCTCCAGTCCCTTCATCTTTTATTGAGCCAGACAATAATCTATCTAGCTTCTTATCAAACCTCTCAAATCCTTCCAATATCTTTAAAATTCCACCCAAAAAATCCTGGTATCTTAGGGTTTCTTCATCTGTATATGAATGCATATTTCCCAGAAAAAAAGAAAAAGTTTTAAGTCCAGTGCCACTCTCGCCTTCAATATCTCTTTTATGTATTAAAAAATTTTTGTTTTAAAATTGCTTAAACATAAGATCCTTTTAATTTTTTCAAGAAGAAAAAAGAAATGAGGGTTCTATCTTTTCTTTTCTTTCCCTTCCCTTGTCCAAAATATTCCACAAGGACACCTGCAAGAAAAACAGTTCATGTCCTTGAGCCAGTATCAGTCTCTACAGACAAGCTGCAAACCCTCTAGTTACAATGTCAACAAACTCAGAGAAAATAGAGCAAAGGATACTTTGTTTTAAAAGGAGAAAAAAAACCAAGTTCTGGCTTCTGAATGGCAGATTCAACTTTCTCTTATTCATATCAAGTTTAAGGAGAACAAAGATCTCTATGTGTCTTTAATAAAATTTAATAGTCAGAAAGAGGAAGGATTATTAAAGTGAAAAAAGTTTTAGATCAGTCAAAAAATAAAGGTAGCACAAATTAGGAGGAAAAATCAATTCATTCACTTAAGAGGAGAAGCAGGAAGCATTCCAATCACTTCAATCCACAAAGCGCTGTTACATAGAAGAGGAAAAAAAACTTTCTAAGGCAGTCCAATAAAGATAAATTTCGCCGCTTTATTCTTTTGCTTAAAGGACTAATTTATCTTTTTAAAAGAAGTTTCTTTGGGCAATCATTCTCAAAGAAAAAAACCTCACCAGCTGGACTCACTTTCACCTTCTTTCCGGAGCCGTCTCCGACTTTGTCAGCCTGGGGGCTGTCTGTTTACCTCCAGCTTGGAGAACTTCCCTTGGGTCAATTAGGGACTTTGCGGTGTCCCTGAGACCAGCAAGGATTTGTCTCCCTGTCACTGTCTCTCCGGGATGGTTTAGGTCCCTACGGACCATGCAGCAGGTAAAAGAATCAACGCCGGTCTCGTTCCTAGACACTTTTAGAATGTTTTCTTTAAAAAAAAATTTGTTAATTAATAATTCATTATGATAGTAATAATAATAATAATAATAATAATAATAATAATAATAATAATAATAATAATAATAATAATAATAATAATAATAATAATAATAATAATAATAATGTCAAAATCTCAATTAGTAAAAATAATTTGGATATAAACTGTAAATTGCGACCTGGGGAAAAGATTTATCAATTCCACTAATATATTTTTGTTTAGATTTTATTATAAAGATGCAATTTTTCTTGGGCACTTATAAACTCTACTAACAAACTTTTGGTTAGACTTTATTATAAAGATGAAATTTTTCTTGGATTGGTGGGGAGGAGGTGTGATATAAGTGTAAAAATATCTGTTTTTTATAATAATAAGAAAATGTTAATGGATAATGTTTAATGATTTTTATATGTCTTGGCATTGGTAAAAGCAATTAGATATAAGCCTTAGATAGTGAGTTGAAAAAAAGGGAATATGCTATAAAAGGGTAATTATTGGAGGTTTATATAGGAATAGCTAATGAATGCCAGTAGATGGTTGTGTCTTCAGGTGCAAATGATTCTAGATAAAAGCATATTTAAATAATTACAGCTAAATGAGAATGATGGTATATTGATGGTAAAATACATAAAGATCTTCGATTTTAAAATGTAAATTAAAAATATGAAGGATGAATAGTAACGCACGAAATTCATTTGTAACTAATCGAAATGCTTTCTACAAGATGGAAGAATGGTTTTTTTTTGTATTTTTAATTAAAACAATAAAAAAAAATTCAAAAAAAAAAAGAGTCCCCGTCCTAAGACGGTCCCATCCTCTGGTAGTTCCCCAGTGCTCCAGAATTTTTGAAAGATGTGGTACAGTGGCTCTGAGATGACATCTGCCTGCTCCTTTAGAACTCTGGAATGTAATCCATAAGGCCCCAGTGATTTGTATTCATCAAGATCAGACAGGGTGTTCTCTTACTATTTTTTTGGCTTATTTTAACTTTTATTTTTTGTTAGATATTCACTCTAACTACCATGGTTTCCACCAAGGTCCTCTGTTCCGGTGGGAACAGAGGTTCAATCCTATTGGTTGAGAGATCTGAAAGCTCCCTATAAAAGGGCTGCTGTCAGACCAAGCAGTTGCTGGATTGTATGTACTGTTCTACTGTTAATAAAGAGCTTGATGCTTTAAGCCTGTGTCTGCCTTCTTAATACCCAATATAACACTGGCAATGAAGGTGGGATTGGAAGGCAAATAGGCGAAAAAGAAGAACAACGAATCCAACAAGTAGATCCAGCCCGGAGCTATCAGTGCAGCATCGAGCGACCATTTTGAGCAGCAGACTCAAATCGCCTTCTATACGAAAATGGCCATGCATGCCCCACCAACTCCATATGACCCCGGTGGCCGAACACTGGGAATCGTATATGTTATGATTTGAATGCTTCATCGAGGCAAACAACCTTACAGGCGTCCCTGAAAGTCGAAAGAAGAACCTCTTTCTGGGGTTTGTTTGTTTGTTTGTTCGGATTTATAGGCCGCCCTTCTCCAAAAGGCCTCAGGGCGGCGTACAACATTAAAAAACACACATCCCAAAAGTTAAAAAAATTAAATCCATATCCAAAATAACAAACCGAATTTTAAAGACAATACATTTAAAATAAATTAAAATTAACAGGCCAGGGCGGCTTGCTGAAAAAGCCAACTTTTTAGGGCGCGTCGGAAGGACCGGAGGTCGGGGATTATGCGAAGCTCCGGGGGCAGCTCATTCCAGAGGGAAGGCGCTCCCACAGAGAAGGCTCTCCCCCTGGGGGTCACCAGCCGACACTGTCTGGCCGACGGCACCCTGAGGAGGTGAACTCTGTGGGATCGTACTGGACGGTGGGAGGCTATTGGTGGCAGTAGGTGGTCTCGCAGGTACCCTGGGCCTAAGCCATGGCTTTAAAGGTCATAATTAATACCTTGAATCGCACCCGGAAAACAACCGGCAACCAGGGCAGGCCGCCAAAAAGGGTGTAACATGGGAGCACCTAGGTACCCCCATGACAACCCGCATGGCCGCATTCTGTACCAGCTGAAGCCTCCGGGTGCTCTTCAAGGGCAGCCCCATGTAGAGAGCATTGCAGTAGTCCAGGCGAGAAAGGACGAGGGCATGAGTGACTGTGCACAGAGCATCCTGATCCAGGAAGGGGCGCAACTGATGTACCAGGTGAACCTGGTAAAAGCCCCTCTGGTCACGGCTGTCAGGTGTTCTTCTAAACTAAGCCGCGTATCCAGGAGGACTCCCAGATTGCGAGGGGTAATGTGGCTGAGAGGTTTTTGAAACAGCGAAGAACTTGTCAGAGCCAACCCTGCTCCAAGCGGTTCACTGGGTGGCATTACAACAGACTTTGAAAACCCACTATGTGCCTAAACCATCGAGGCATGTTCGCCGCCATAAATTCAATATTAGGAACCAGAAAGAGGGCGAATCAATCAATGAATACCTGGCAGCACTTTGTAAGGCAGCTGCCTATTGCAAGTTCCGTGACCTGGACGACTTAATATTGACCGCATAATCTGCGGTGTGCGGGACATTAATCTGCAGAGAAGATTGCTTGCCAGATCAAATCTGTCTCTGCAGATTGCACTTGATGAGGCCAGAGTGTCTGAATCAGCAGACAAGTCAACAGAGACCTTGCAGAGCCAACAAAACATGCCACAAGCCATGCAGAAACAAACGTGCATCCACCACGAGGCCACAGAGCCTGAGCACTCTGACAGCGAAGAAGATGACAGCTGCCACGTGCGCAGTAGCTACACGAACCCGGTGCAAAAATTAAACTCGCGTTTGCCGCCTTGCGCAAGCTGTTGAGGAGACCATGCCCTGTCTACTTGCCATTTCTGAGACACAAGTTGTCAGCGTTGCGAATGAAAGGGGCACATTGCCAAAGTGTGCCGGAGCGAATTCCCTGCCAACACATGGCAGCCTAAAACTACTCCGAGCCGCCAACAGAGACCCACCCCAGGGGCCTGGCAGAAACCACAAAGGCACCCAGAGAGAGAAAGAAAGGTTACCTATCACACTGCAATAGGACAAGTCCGCACTAGGCGGCCAAAAAACCTGAAGATCACTGTCCTTATAGAGGACGCTCCCTGTGAGCTCAAAATAGACACTGGATCGTCATTAATGATCATGTCATGGTTGACCCTGAAGCAAGCCATCCCGAGCTTGAAAAGGCAGCACCTTCGGACCCCAGACATCAGCCTGCGAGACTACCAGGGAAACCAGGTCTCCATTGTAGGCCAGGGCACCTTCCCGGTGAGATTCAAGGAGTTCTGCACAAACCTCCCGTGACTGTGGTCAGCAACAACCTGCAGAGCCTCCTGGGCCTTGATTGCTTTCAAGCCCTGGGGTTGGAAGTGACCGGAATCAACTCCGTGAAGGAAGACGGTGCCGAGGCCATCTTTAAGGAGTTCGAGGAGGTCTTCGGTACCGGTCTCGGTAAGTATGTGGGGACGCCAATCTCCTTTAGCTTGGACCCCAACATAGCACCAATAAGGTTGAAACCCAGGAGAGTACCTTTCGCTCTCCGCCCTAAAATTGACAGGGAAATTGACAGGCTCGTGAGCAAGGGAATCCTAGAACCAGTCGACCATGCTCACTGGGAGACCCCTATTGTGACCCTGGTCAAGCCTGACGGGTCAGTCCACATCTGCACGGACTATAAGTGTACAATTAACAACGCGCTACAACAAAGTGCATACCCTGTACCCATTGTACAGCACCTACTACATTCGCTTGGCCCAGGAAAAATATTTGCGAAATTAGACATGGCACAGGCATACCAACAGTTGCCTGTAGATGGCCGTAGAGTGGAGGCTCAAACCATTGTGATGCACAGGGGTGCATTCAAATGCCACCGCCTGCAATTTGGCGTTAGTATTGCCCCTGAACTGTTCCAAAGCGTCATGGAACGACTTTTGCAGGGGATACCAGGAGTCGTCCCCTATTTTGATGACATCTTGGTATCGACTGCAAACGAGGCGCAACTTTTAAAACGAGTTTGAATGGTTTTGGCCAGAATTAGAGAAAAAGGCCTCCAGCTCAAAAAAGAAAAATGCAAAATTAATGTACCAAGGGTTGAATTCCTGGGGTAGATGATCGATGGCTCTGGGATTCACCTGACATCACAAAAAATAAAAGCAATCCAGGAAGCCCCCACACCCCACACGCAAACCGAGCTGCAGGTGTTCCTCGGGCTCCTTAATTTCTACAGCGTCTTTCTTAAATAGAAAGCCACCGTTGCTGAACTGCTTCATCATCTCCTGGCCAAGAATGCAAAGTGGTCCTGGGGCAGAGCCGAGGCTACCGCATTTGCCGTGGTCAAGCGACTACTGACAGCTGACTCCCTTCTAGTCCAGTACAGCCAGACCCTGCCATTGGTGTTAACCTGCAACGCATCTCCATTTGGCGTTGGTGCTGTCCTCAGGAAAGAAACTACAGCCAGATGGACTGCGAGGCTCTGACTGCAGTGGCGAGAGTCAAAAGGTTCCATGAGTACCTTTATGGCCGGGATTTCAAACTTGTGACCAACCACAAGCCGTTGCTGGGAATACTGGCTTGGGACCAACCTATCCCAGTTTCATTATCACCTCTCATTACCAGGTGGGCTGTTTTCCTGGCTGCATACTCCTACAAACTAATCCATCGCCCCGGCTCCATGCTAGGACACGGAGATGCATTGAGCCGCTGTCCCCTACCAGAACTTCTTGTCGACCCCACTCCCGAGACACCGGTCCTGCTCATTGACTGCCTGGACACTAGACCTGTCTTGTCCAATGACGTTGTCCATCATTCCGCAAAGGACTCCACCATCAAACAAATTTTGAACTGGGTGTGGAGGGGGTGGCCCAAGGGCCTGTTGGGGCTGATTTTAAATTGTATTTTACAAAATGCGATGAGTTGTTGGTAATCAATGGTTATCTATTGTGGGGGGACCGAGTGGTTATTCCAAGCAAACTGCGCAGGGCAGTATTGGAGGCTTTACATGTGGGGCATCCTGGCATTGTCAGGATGAAGTCTTTGGCTAGGAGTTACGTGTGGTGGCCTAACATGGACAGGGAGATAGAAGAATGGGTGGCTACCTGCACACCGTGCCAGGAGTCCAGAGGCACCCGCTAAGGAGTGGGAGCGTCCTCAAGCACCCTGGTCTAGGGTGTACATTGACTTTGCTGGCCCAGTTCATTGCCAAACTTTCCTCATAGTTGTGGCTAGAGGTAGTCCTGATGACCTCCACCATGGCAGAAGCGGTCATCAAGGGGCTACAGAGACTTTTCTCCATGCATGGCCTGCCCGATGGCTTGGTCTCTGACAACGGACCCCAATTCATGGCCATACAATTTGAGACCTACTTAGGAAGTCAGGGAATCAGGCATGCCCTGGTCGTGCCATTCCTTCCGGCTTCCAATGGTCAGGCGGAGAGAATGGTGTGATCTGCAAAAGACGCCCTCGCTAGGATGGGCCCGGGGGATTGGCAAACATGGGTTGATCACCATTTGTTAATCTAACACATCACGCCAAGTGCTACTACTGGGAGAAGCCCCTCCAAGCTTCTCGAGGGTTGCCGGCTAAGGTCCCAGTTAGACCGGCTACACCCAAACTATTCTGACACATCGCCCCCTGACTCCACAAGCAAGATTCGGAACTTTAGCGTAGGTATATGCCCACAACTACGCCAGGGGAACTCTGTGGATCCCTGCCACGGTGATAGGCATCACCAGGCCTCGCTCTTATCTTTTAGAGCTCGAGGATGGTAGAAACTGGAGGAGGCATATTGACCAACTCCGTGGCCACCTCTCCAATTTCTCACTTAGAATACCAGATGAAACTCCTGAACAAATCAGCCAAAGCCCTACCCAAAAGGAGTAAATGCTCACTCCTTCTACAGCCAGCTTAAGCCGGAGGGTACCGGGGGACTTATCTGAATTTGTTGCAGGCCCACAGCGAGCTCCAAATGAGCAAATCCCAAAAGCTCCAGCCGCGGCCTGGGAAAAGTTCCAGGAGGTTTCACAGAGCAGAGCTGGAGAGCAGACAGGTCCGTCCGACCTGCCCAAAGGTTCCAAATGAACTGCGCAGGTCTGGTAGGACTAAACAAAAACCTGCCTACCGACCCATAGAAACATCCCAACTAAGAAGGGAGGGGTGTTAGATATTCACTCTAACTACCATGGTTTCCACCAAGGTCCTCTGTTCCGGTGGGAACAGAGGTTCATTCCTATTGGTTGAGAGACCTGACAGCTCCCTATAAAAGGGCTGCTGTCAGACCAAGCAGTTGCTGGATTGTACATACTGTTCTACTGTTAATAAAGAGCTGTTGTTGCTATAAGCCTGTGTCTGTCTTCTCAATACCCAATCTAACATTTTTAGTCTGTCTTTTACAGTTATATTTTTGGTAGGTTGGGCTATGGGTTTTTTTTTTGTGTGTGAGACCGATGCAAATAATGAGTTAAGCAGTTCTGCTTTCTCTCTCTCTAAAAGAGGGTGAAAATTTGGGTGCATCTTATACACTGAATGTAGTCCCACAGGCCCCAACTCTTTGGCCTCTGCCTCCCAGCAATTTACCTCTTTGCAGCAAATGGGGCTTGCTGAGGCTTCAATAAGCTATAGCAATCCCTGCAGCCTGTAACAGCTGATGATGGGGAGAAATTGAAAGTGAAACTTGCTGTTTGCTCCATGTGGCAAATTGCTGGGAGGCAGATTTTTTTTCTTGTGCTAATCAGGCTGTTTGCTGCAAGGAGGTAAGTCAACAACTATAAATGCCTATAGAAAGTTCAAATTATTAGACTTATTTTTTACAGACAGCTTTATTATTATTCTAGACAACTTAACAAAATGAAGAAGCTTTTTAAAATAAATGCTTGATCTGAAGAGGTCCTGTGCTATTTTTTAAAAAGGGCTATTCTTTTAAATAGCAGAGAATAACTATAATTCCAGAAAGCACATCAATTTTAACAGCATCTGTACAAGTATAGTCTGAAATATAACATTACAAATAGTGTATATTGTCTGTACTGTTTGTTGCAAGGGGCCAAATTGCTGAGAGGCAGAGGCAGATATTTTTCCCTTGTTTTCCTCCCCAACGTCTAGGTGCGTCTTTTACTTCGGAGCATCTTATACTCCGAAAAATACGGTAAGTCCAGTATGCCTGTCCCTCTAATTTCCACCTTTACCTTTTGGACAACTGTAGTACCAAACAGTTTCTGTAACTCTATAGAAATAATGTTGATGTTGGAAACTACAATTCAGAGTGTGTAGCAGTTAGAATGCTAAAGTAGAATCAGGAGACTGACATTCAGGTTTAATCTTTTCATAGGGTCACTTTAGGCCAGTCAATATCTCATACCTCAATTCATCTCACAATATGCTGTGAAATATGTCCCCCCTGGAGAAAGATCAGATAGCAATCAAATGAAGAGATCAGTAAGAAATGTAGCTATTTTTATGTCAAATGCATTACAAGTTATTATATGAACATAATGATTTAGGTGAATAAAGTGCAGTTTATTAGATCTTGGCATTAGTTAATAACCATATTTTTCCAAATTATGGCAAACAAATTACATATCTCAAGAATCTCCATCATATGCACACTATGTAAGGAGGGGGGGAAAAGGTTGGCTGGCAATATAAAGGTTAGGCACTCTGGCATTCACTACTGCTGGTTTGCTCATGGCTGCTCCGCATGCGCAGAAGCAAAAGCCAAGATGGCAGCACCTTATAGTACCACCCGAGAACCAGTTCAGGGGTATGGCAGGCCTGGGTCACTGCTGGTTCCAGTGACCCAGGCCGCCAAACCACTACTGGTTCAGCCGAACCAGTCCGAACCAGTAGGAACCTACCACTGATTCTGTCTCTCTCTCTTACATCTATATATTTGTATCTCTTGGACAAAGAATAAAACTATAGATATGTTGCATTTGACTCAACTTGCTTCTAATATTGCTACATTTAGGTTGTTTCCACAGCAACGGAAGAATCTCCCTTGGCAACATATCAGTTCTCTGCCTGTTCTAATGCTTCATATGTAAGATGTGGATCCTTATTAATACAAGCAATCTAATGAATTTTCTAATTTAAATATATATATGACTATGAACATACAGTATATGCAATTACTTTATCATATTTTATTGACAGTTATGAAATTTTCATGTTACTGGGAAGATGATGATGATGATGATGATGATGATGAAGAAGAAGAAGAAGAAGAAGAAGAAGAAGAAGAAGAAGAAGAAGAAGCAGAAGAAGCAGAAGCAGAAGCAGAAGCAGAAGCAGAAGAAGAAGAAGAAGAAGAAGAAGAAGAAGAAGAAGAAGAAGAAGAAGAAGAAGAAGAAAAAGGAGGTGGAAGAGAAGGAGATAACATTGATACATTACCTCCTCTCTTAGCAGTGAAATTAGCTTTTCCCTAGATGGCTATTGTCTTGGGCTCTTTATATGCAGCAAAATGAGATGAAAGTTGTAAAACTATATGACTTTGAAGAAAAATATGATAATGATAAAGATAAGCCCTTCTGGGGATATTTTGTAGGACAGTGCATTCTCTGAAAAAGATTGGAAAGAAGTACTTCAGATTCCACAACAGTGAAGCGCCTCTCTACTAGTCATCAAGCAGCCTGTCTTATTGAGGCTTATGCTTGAAGTTTGAAAAAGTAGAGTAACATTTCTGCTTGAAGAGTTACTTAATGAAGTATTTCTTCCAAATCATTTTTGAAGCCTGTAGAGCACTAAAAATGCAGGTCATACTGAAAATATGAATTCCATTCTAAACTTGTGTTCTGATAGATTTTGACAGAATCCTGATTAGGGCATATGATGAGGAACATTGACATTCCACTTGCATGTAACATTATCCTATAAGTCTGGAATCATGATATAATTTGTTTGTCAGTGTTCCAAATATCATGTAGAATTAAATCAGAGTCCAAGGCAGAGCTATCCTTAAAGTTCCAATTTAATAAGACAGATATGTTGGCACAAACTGTGGAATCCCAAATCTAAAAGCCTCCCGGGATTCCACCCAGTTGAATGTTCATGATCTTATCCCCACACCCACAAATCCATAACATGGTCCAATCTTCTTCAGCCACACTGGCATCACCACCCAGCTGGTTCCAGTCAGGTGCAGAGGTGCGGAGACAAAAAATGACTTTGGGCTTTTAGAAAGGAATGACAACAACACATTCCACAATTCTACTCCTTTCTATTCCCCCTCCCAATTACTACCCCAAAGAAACAATATAATGAAATAATAGAGAGTGTGGCAGGCCAAAGATCCTAAAAAAGAATATGACTGCACAACTGACATTGTTCATATAAATCAGTGTTCCACAACCTAGTCCTTTTTGTGTTTTGAATCAACAACTCTTCCCAAATTTCCAACTGAATAATCCAATGTTTGAGACAAAGGACAAGATTTTAATCCTGTAATTCTACTAAATGCCAGGGCACCAAATAAGAAAAATGATGTAATAAACAATGCCAAAGCGTGTTAGTACCTTATTGTCAAGAGCAATTCAGTAACAAATATTTATAATACAGAGAGTCTTTATTTAGTGACTGGACAGCAACAGTGGTGGGATTCAAATAATTTAACAACTGGTTCATCTAGGGTCAGGTTGGCTGTTGTGGGAGGTGTGCCCATCCCTGTCTTCCAACTCCAAGGAGGTTGAACCTCCTGTGATGGCCAACCTGATCCTTGGTGAATCAGTTGTTAAATTCTCCCTCTCCCATCAAAGTGGATGCTGGGCTACTCTGCAATGGAGAAATGGGAAATGGAGTGGCTGCACTAGGGAAGGAGGAGGAGCAGGAAGAAGCAAGAGGGAAAGCAACCTCCTTCTCCCCTCATGCCAGCCGCTCTGTTGCCAATTTCTCCATTACAGCATAGCACCATGCTTGCCCCACCTATCACCAGTCAAATGTCCTCGCTTCCCCCAAACATTTCTTTGCCCACCTCAGGCATGTCCAAAGTTCAGCCCAAGGGCCAATTGAAGCCTGTTTTCAAATTTCGAGTGGCCTGCAGCCTCTTCTCCCCCGCTGGCTCAGCCTGCCGCTCATCCCTGTCAGCTGGCATTTTTCCCTGAACCGCACAGCGGTTCCCGCAACTGTCCCCTGCTGCCTATCCACAGCTGGCTGACCACCGCCTTAAAGGCTGGTGGTTATATTTCACCAGAAGATGGCCGTAGACCTGAGTCAGCACTCTCGTCACGTGACCCATGTGTGCCCATTTGTAAAATGGCGACAGTAACTAAAAAAAGGAAAGTTGACGGCGAGGGCCGCTTCCAGGACAAGTGGAAATTGGAGTATTTTTTCACTGAAATATGAAACAACTGTGTCTGCCTAATTTGTCAAGAGATTGTGGGTGTTTTCAAGGAATTAAATATCAAGAGACACTGCCAGATTAAACATGCTAACCACAACAAGCTAATGGAACGAACAGGGCAAAAAATTGAAGGAACTGGAAACTGCTCTCTCTATATATATATCGGAGTGATCATACATTCACATTATGTACAGCTAGTTTCAACCATTAACAATTAATCTACTTAATACATTGTCTGTCCTTCTGTTCAATCACAATATATACATTTGTTCCAGTCTTGTCATCTTGTCTTATACCAATCATAAAATCTATTCCATACCTCAAAATATTCTGATTCCCCTTTATTTTTAAGTTCAAGAGTGAGCCTATCTGCTTCTGCACAGGCCATCACTTTTCTAATTATATCTAGCTCTGATGGTGTATTTTCTTTTTTCCAATACTGTGCATAGGTTATGCGCGCTGCAGTTAGTATATGTATAATTAGATTTTCAATTTTGCAACTTCAATTTTATTTGATTTCTAGACCGCCCCCTCTCCCCGAAGGGACTCGGGGCGGTGTACAGGTACCACATTAAAAAACCATATACATAATAAATACCCTTAAAATCAAATTAAACCTTAAACCCTGTACAAATTGATAAAAATTAAAACTCGGTCTAAAACCAACCCATAGAATTTAAAAATGCAGACTTGAGGTGGGTAAGTTGGGATTAGGCCAGGCCAGCTAAATTGAACAGGTGGGTTTTAAGCTTCTTACGGAAGGAGCAGAGGTCTGTAGTTGTTCTGATATCAGGGGGAAGGTCATTCCAGAGGGTCGGGCCCATCACAGAGAAGGCCCTTCCCCTGGGCATCGCCTGCTGGCACAGCCTAGTGGACGGCACCCAGAGAAGTCCCTCTCTGTGTGAGCGGATCGGCTGAAGGGATGTATGGGGCAGGATACGATCCCGCAAATACCTAGGTCCTGTGCCATGGAGCGCTTTAAAGATGATAGTCAACACCTTGAAACGCACCCAAAAAGCCACAGGTAGCCAGTGCAGCCCGCGCAGGAGAGGTGTTACGTGGGAGTACCTAGCGACTCCCGAAACTGCCCGCACGGCCGCGTTCTGAACCAACTGCAGCCTTCGGGTGCATCTCAAGGGGAGCCCCATGTAGAGAGCGTTACAGTAGTCCAGCCGGGACGTCACAAGCGCATGGGTGACTGTGCGGAGGGCGGTCCGGTCCAATAGGGGACGCAATTGGCGCACCAGGCGAACCTGGTGAAACGCCCCCCTTGCCACGGCCATCACATGGTCATCCATTGACAGCCGGGCATCTAGGAGGACGCCCAGATTGCGTACCCGATCCACGGGGGCCAGATGTTTGCCCCCAATGGCCAGTGATGGAGTCAACTGGTTGAACCGGGGTGCCGGTAGCCACAGCCACTCCGTCTTGGACAGGTTGAGCTTGAGTCTGTTACTTCCCATCCAGATCCGTAGGGCTTCCAGACACCGGGACATCACTTCGACGGCATCGTTGGGGTGGTCCGGGGTAGAGATGTACAGCTGGGTGTCATCCGCGTACAGATGGTAATCTACCCCGAACCCACAAATGATCTCGCCCAGCGGCTTCATGTATGTGTTGAACAGGAGAGGTGAGAGGACCGACCCCTGCGGCACCCCACAAGTGAGCGGCCTCAAGCTCGACCTCTGACCCCTGCCAACACAAATTGCGCTCGGCCAGAGAGGTAGGAGGAGAACCACCGCAGAACGGTGCCCCTCACCCCCAGCCCCTCCAGTCGGCGCAATAGGATACCATGGTCGATGGTATCAAAAGCCACCGAGAGGTCTAATAGGACCAAGATGGAGGAGCAACCCCCATCTCTGGCCCTCCAGAGATCATCTACCAACGCGACCAAAGCCGTCTCCGTGCTATGGCCGGGCCGGAAACCGGACTGGCGCGGGTCCAGATAATCAATTTCCTCCAAGTGGCGTGGGAACTGTTGTGCCACCACACTCTCTACAACCTTCGCCAGGAAGCAAAGGTTGGAGACAGGACGGTAGTTGGCTAACATAGCTGGGTCCAGGGAAGGCTTCTTGAGTAGGGGCCTCACCACCGCCTCTTTCAGGACGGTCGGCAAGAGCCCCTCTCTCAAAGAAGCGTTGACTAACTCCTGGAGCCAGCCTCGTGTGACCTCCCAGGCTGCCAGTATAAGCCAGGAGGGACACGGGTCCAATAAATATGTGGTGGCTCGCAGTCGCCCACGCAACCTGTCCATATCGTCGGAAGTAACAGAGTCAAACTCCTCCCAGAGTGGAACCTCAAGACCCACCTCCGACGTCCCCTCTAGACCACTAGAGGGGACCCACTCGCTGTGAATCTGAGCGATAAAGTGTATCTTTCTTAAACCCCTCCGGTATTATGCCTAGGAGAAAAGTTTCTGATTTAAACATAATTTGTTCTCCCACCATTTGTTCCAACCATGATTGAATCATTTTCCAATATTTTTTTGCCTCATTGCACGTCCACCACATATGATAGAAAGTGCCTGGTGTTTTTCTACACTTCCAACAATTTGGGGCCAAATTTTGGAACATTTTGGAAAGCCGTGCTGGAGGGAGAGGCCATCTGTAGAACATCTTATAAAGATTTTCTTTATACGCTGTAGCCAATGTTAGTTTCTGATTAAGTATCCAAAGTTTTTCCCACTTAGCCAATTCCACATTGTAACCGAAATTTTTCACCCAGGCGACCATGGTTTGTTTGACATGTTCTTCCTCTAGTTTATATTCCAATAAGAATTTATACAGCACTTTGATCGGTCTGTTTTCTGTCTGTATCAACAGTTTATCTAATATTGTGTAGTCTTTGGCAATACCTTCGTTCTTCCTATCCTGTGCATACCTTGATTGTATCTGTAAATAAGACCACCATTCTACTTGTACTCCCTGTGATGTCAATTCTGATCTGGTTTTGATCTCCCCCTGCCTGTTCAATAACTCTTTATATGTAACTATATTTTCCATGTTGATTAAATTTGGGTGCATGTATGCTTCCATCGTAGATAGCCAAATAGGTATTTTGGTATAGTGGTCATGTTTAATTTTGTTCCATATTATTAACAGAGATTGTCTGATGTAATGTCTACTAAAATATTTGTGTGTAGATCTTTTTTCATACCAGAGGAAGGCATGCCAGCCTGCTTGGAGGTCATGGCCTTCCAATTTGAGTAATCTTTTATTTCTCAGCATTATTCATTCCCTTAGCCATATTAATATGGCCGCAGTATAATAGAGTTCCCAATCTGGTACGCCAAATCCTCCCTTTTCCTTAGTGTCTTGCATAGCCTTAAGGAACTGGAAACTGCTTTAATGGCACAGCAGCGCTTTTTCACAAGAGTCAAATGAAAATGCTACAAAAGCAAGCTAGGAGGTAGCAACACTGATTGCCAAGCACTGCAAACCTAAGGGTGAATTTATTAAAGACTGCATGATGAAAATGATGGAGAAAATTTGTCCTGAGAAGAAGCAAGAGTTTGCCAATGTTTGTCTGATTCGTAACACTGTGGTATGGAGAATTGAAGATGTTTCATCTGACATTAAGAGGCAGTTAGAGGCAAAAGGAGTGGAGTTTGACTTTTGTTAGTCTTCGATGAAAGCACGGATGCATCTGACACCGCTGAGTTATTGATTTTTTTTTGAGAGGAGTGGACAATGACATGAACATGAGTGAAGAGCTACTTGACCTCCAGAGCCTTGAGGACCAAACAAGAGGAATAGATTTTTTTGTTTCTGTTTGTTCCGCCATAGATTACATGAAACTACTGTGGAATAAAGTCCCTGGGATTATTATGGATGGTGCACCTGCCATGGCTGGCAAGCAAAGAGGATTATCAACCCTAGTCTGTAACAAAATCAGAAAAGAAGGAGGCAAAGCTATAAAACTTCACTGCATTATTCACCAATAAGTTATCTGTGCCAAACATTTGAAATATGATCATGTTATGAAACTGGTGATGAAGGCTATTAATTATATTTGCTCCAAAGCCCTGTGCCACCACCAGTTTCAACAGTTTCTACTTGACATCCAGGCTAAATTTGGAGATGTTGTGTAAGATGGCTCAGTCGGGGGTCTGTACTGCAGCGCTTCTACTCTCTTAGGGAGGAAATCAGACAATTCTTGGCAAAAAAGGGACACCCGATGCCAGAGCTATCTGATCCTTTTTGGCTGACTGACTTTGGATTTTTAGTTGACATAACACGACATCTGAACGTGCTGAACAAGAGCCTTCAAGGGCAAAATGCAGTGGTAAGCCAACTGTATTCACATATCAACGCCTTTGGGACCAAGCTGCTACTTTTCCAAAGGCACCTGTCACAAACACAGCCCAATACCACACATTTCCCATCACTGCAGGAAATAATGACCAGTTTTCCAGGAGGTATGAAGCAGACATCTCATCTCTGACTGAGGAGTTTCAACAGAGATTTTGGGATTTTGCAGCCATTGAAAAGGAGATCACACTTTTTCCCTCTCCTTTCTCTGTGGCATTCCAGACCACCTACAGCTGGAGCTCATTGAGCTGCAGTGTGATGCCGAGTGTCACAGTTGGCACCAACAGCTCCCTCTTGTCAACTTTTACTGCCAGCTGGATAAAGACAGGTTCCAAGAGATTCAAACATTTGCTAAGAAAATGCTGAGCTTGTTTGGTTCAACATTCTTGCATGATAAGACATTCTCGGTTATGAACATTAACAAGAACCGTGTGAGGACAAGACTAAGTGACTTTCATCTGCATGATATCTTGCGCATCAAAATCACTGTTTTTGAGCCAGACCTGGCGTATATAATGCAGTCGAGATCTCAGTATCACTCTTCACATTAGTGCAGTTAAGTTATTTGCTTAGTCTTTCATAAAATAGTTCACTTGCATTTAATGTTAATGGTTCAAAGAATGTCAGGCTGAATGGTCAGCCCCACACATTTTCACCTCACCAAATCTGGCCCTCCTTGCAAAAAGTTTGGACACCCCTGGCCTACCTGATTTCCAGGTCTGTTGCATTTCTCCGTTGCATTTCTCACCATCATGTACAGGGAAACAAGTTTGTGGAACTAAAAAAAAAGTTCAATCAATCAATTCCAACTTTGTGAGATCTTTTTTTTTCATGAGATGTTGAAATTGATTGATTGAACTTTTTTTAGCCCCACAGATTTTTGTTTCTCTGCACACAACAGCAGGAAATGTATCAGAAAATGCAATGGAAGCTGGAAATCAGGTAGGCATAGAAATGCTTGAGGAAAGTGAGGGCATCTGGGCACCAGGTGCTGAAATGGGCCCATCTCTCTGTAGCAGCTGCCCAGGCCTACCGGAGGGAAGGCCGGCAGCTCTGGCTGGGAAGGGGCAGCCAGCATGGGTGTTACAGGCAAGATGCCCACTCTCTTCAGCACCTTCCCTGACCCTCTGGTGCTCCTCTGATGCTTTGGCCCTGGGCTGCTGCCTTATGTGCAGGCTCCACCCCAGTGGTGGGTTACGACCAGTACACCCCGGTACAGCCATACCGGTGCCTGCCGGGAGCACCAAGTACTATTCCGGTATGGTGCTCTGGAGAGCCCACCCGCTCGCCAGTGCTCCTTACCAGTATTTGAGCTCTTCGGCGCTTCCACGCACACGCATAAAGTGTACAGTGCCTGCACGAAGCTCTGTCAAGCAGCTGGAGTGTCACAGAGGCATCACAGAGCATTGCAGGAGGTAAGGTGCATGCCCTTGCTGAGTGTGTTCATGTGGTGGACGCCCGGCCCCGTTGCACCGTACCGGTTGCACCAAGATCTGGAACCCACCACTGCTCCACCCCCATCACATGAGACAGTTTTTGCCTGAGTGACATGATTGAAGGTTTCCATTGCTCCTCTCTTGGACTTTTGGGGAGGTTTTTTTCACAGGGAAGTTCAACGAAAACCATATTTGTTCCGGAAAACACAGATTTTCGGGAATGTGTCTAACTGGTTCACTGAACTCAGCAAAAAATTAGGTATTGGTTCTACTGAACTGGTGTGAATCGGCTGAATCCCACCATTGGACAACAACCATTTTCAGTTATGATGGTGATGAAAAAACAACTTTGAAACCATTCCACACATTTACAACCTGAAGTAAGAACATAAGATGTTTCACTTAGTGGTCAGTTGCCAGTCTCAGCTGCAGATGTTAAATGAGTACCACCTGAATATGCAATAAATGGGAGCATTTTTGCTATAATTTAATATTTGCTACTATAAATGTAACCAATGTAAAAGTAATGTCCTTTATTCTTATATTTCTGCAGTAATTTTTTTGGAAGAACCATAATTCATAATTTTACAAAGATTTATTGTAAAGTTATTTCACAATTAAAGTGCAATATATGCTGAATACATTGTTCTGTCCTAACAATACAATAATATATATTACAGGATGTTAGGTCACTTGCCATTTATAACAGCTAAACACACAATGTTGAAATCTAAATAACACTTGTAGCTGTCTTTAAATCAAATTTAAATAGACCTACCATAATAAGTTTGGTTCAGATTAAATAATAATTGATTTCTACCAAATATCTCTTATGTGTGCACTGTTAATACCTAAGGTGATCAATGAGTCAAGTGCTTGACCTAGCAGAAATATAGAGGTTTTTTTTCTTTTAACACAGCTTGATTGTTTCAGTTGCAGTGATTTCATGACTTGTACTCTTGGTTTAAAAGTTACCATTCATGTAAAATGAAACAAAAATAATTGTTTCATCCAAATATCAATATTTCAAACCTTGCAACATTCTTCACAAACTATGGAGTTCTTGGTGCACTTTGAGCTTGGTTGCTTGCTTGGAGACTTTTCATTACCTGGCTAGATAATATCTTCGGTGCTAGTAGGTGTGGGGTGTGCTCCCTGTTTATATAGAGTAAATTCTAATTTTCAGAATTTTAATAGGATTGCTATTTGTCAAAAATTATTTTCTTACCATAATATATAGAATAGAATCTCCAAAAAATTAATTCTTGGCTTGCTTCTTTTTTCTGAGAGAGTTGATATAATCTACTGCCATGTTTTCCAACAAATTCTTTAATGTTCCCATCGTGCTTCTAAATTGCTAAATCGGGAATTTCAGGTAATTTGGATAAATATGGCCTATATAAAGGAAACCTTGTCTGGCCCATTGACTTCTGACCTAGAACTTTCTCCATGCTTTAATTCCTCTAACAATAGGATGGACCAATAAGAAATATTATTATTCTACTTGAAAAGAAGGAGATAATTTTAAAGTTAAATGATTTTTAACTTTAAAATGTTAAATTTCAATAAATTCCTCAAAAGGGCTAATCCTGTTTATAGTGTGGATTCCTTTCAAAAAATATACCATACAATGAAACATATTGGTAATCTTTTTATATATGAGACAATGTTTGCTAAAATATTGCAATGGTCACTTTGATTGTCAAAGTCATATATATCTGAATATTAAAGTATTTAATACTCAGGAATTAATACTGATTTTAGAACATTTCTTCCATAACTGCTAGTTCTTTGTGTCATTTTAAGTTCTTTTTTTAAAGTTTTAAGCAAAATGTGTGCAGTTGTTTACCATAAGAAACAGAAAATATTTTTCTAATAGACAACACTGCTTTAAATACTATTTTTAAGAGTAAATTTTGAACTTTAGTTTCAACCCAAGTAAAGCTTAGTATTAAGCCGCTATGTCCATGGGGGTGGGTGAGTGGGTGGACAAGAATCAAAAAAGTTCAAGATGGCAATCATGGCAGTGCAACAAAAGACCTGCTCTTTTTTAAAAAAAAAATATAATGTAATAATTCCATCTTCAGTTAAACAGTATTTTGTCCGGGTACAAATATCTTTATAATGTAATTATCATATAATCTAGTGTTTACAGCAATATTCATTACATTAACATTAATTCTATAATATTAAAATAATAATATTAAACATAATAATCATAATATTTGCTTCTCTCTCTTAACGTATCTTCCTTATTTCACAGATCATTTTCTTTTATTTCCCTGTGTCTAACATTCATTTTTATTACCCAACCATTGATAAAATAAATCCCATGTCATATAATATTCAGTTTGTTCCTTTCCTTAATTGTTAGTGTTAGTCTATTCATTTCTGCACGTTCTAATATTTTCCTGATCACATTCTTGCCTGTAGGGATCTCCAATTTTGTGCAAATATGATTCTAGCTGCAATTAATATATGAATAATTAGATATGCATTTTCCTTACAATATTTTTCGGGTAAAATCCCCAACAAGATTATTTCTGCTTTAAGTCAATGTGCTGCTTTATCATTTTTTCCAGCCACATATGTATTTTATCCAATTTTTTTTTTTGTCTTTGAGTATGTCCACCACATTTGATAATATGACCCAAGTATTTGGTGGCACTTCCAGCATTTAGCCAACTTATCTTTAAACATCTTTGCCAAACTCTCTGGTGCAAAATGCCATCTATAAAACATCTTGTACAAATTTTCTTTATATGCAGTTGACATTGTTAATTTATAGTTCCTGTTCCACAGTTTCTGCCATTTGTCTAACTCTATTGTGTAACCAAAGATTTTTCCCCCCATACTATCCTTGTCTCCTTCACTTGTTCACTTTCCAATTTAATGCCCAATAAGTAGCTATACATTTTTTCTCAATTTTCCTTCTGCCTCGTTAATATCTTGTCTAATTCTGTTGGTTCTTTATAAAATCCATATAATATAACATCTTTCTCATATCTAGAATGTATCTGCATTTGTGAATATTATGCCCTTGATCGCTCAATTCTTGCTTAGTTTTGAGTTCCCCCTTTTCATTCAAGATATCTTTCTATCTAACAATATTTTTCCATATTAATAACATTTGGGTGAATCAGTGCTTCCATTGTTGAAAGCCAAACTGGTATCCTTAAATAATGTTGTTCTCCAATTTTTCCCCACACTAACAATAATGCATTCCTAATGTAACGTCTTTCGAAGTAACCATGTGTAAGGACCTGACTCTCCTCCTTTCCCAAGAAAGTATAGACTCTTGAAATGTGGTATTTCAAAAGGAACCTTTTATTGAGAAGAAGTGAAAGCATAACAGGCAAAGCAGATTCTAAATTCCCTCCCAAACTATACAGATAGAAATAGGGCTTTAGGATCCCTCCCTCCAGGCCGAATGTGGATTTAGCCAATCCACAGATGTGAAAATGTTTAGTGTAACAGCTGTCTTGAGCAACAGATAAGGAACCATTCCCAGGATCTTTTTATTTTTATTTATTTATTATTCACACTTATAGACCGCCCCCTCTCCCGGAGAGGACTCGGGGCGGTGTACAGTCACTAAAATACGTTGTAAAATACATGCATAAACAGTTAAATAATTAAATACGTAGATGAAGGAGGTTGTGAGACTGTAATAGAATAATAAATATAATACGTTAAAAGCCTATTAAAACCCCAAACCCAATTAAAATAAATGAATCCCGGGAGGTAAAGCTAAGAAAGTGCCAGGCCAGCTGATTGAAATAGGTGAGTCTTTAACTTTTGCCGGAAGGAACGGAGGTCGGTGGTAGTTCGAATGTCTGGGGGGAGGTCATTCCAGAGGGTTGGGCCCATCACAGAGAAGGATCTACTCCTAGGTGTCGCCCGCTGGCATTGCCTAGCAGACGGCACCAGGAGGAGCCCCTCCCTGTGTGAGCGGATAGGTCGCAGGGACGTGTGTGGTAGGATGCGATCCTGCAGATAACTAGGTCCTCTGCCATGGAGCGCTTTAAAGATGGTGATCAATACCTTGAAACGCACCCGAAAGGCCACAGGTAGCCAGTGCAGCTCGCGCAGGAGAGGTGTTACGTGGGAGTAACGGGTACTTCCCATAATAACCCGCGCGGCTGCGTTCTGAACTAGCTGCAGTCTCCGGATGCGTCCCAAGGGAAGCCCCATGTAGAGGGCATTGCAGTAGTCCAGGCGAGACGTCACCAGCGCATGAGTGACCGTGCGCAGGGCACTCCGGTCCAGTAGGGGGCGCAATTGGCGCACCAGGCGAACCTGGTGGAATGCCCCCCTTGCCACGGCTGCCACATGGTCCTCCATTGACAGCCGGGCATCAAGGAGGACACCCAAATTGCGCGCCCGCTCCACAGGGGGCAACTGTTCGCCCCCTATGGCCAGCGATGGAGTCAGCTGGCTGAACCGAGGTGCCGGCAACCACAGCCACTCGGTCTTGGAGGGGTTGAGTCTGAGTCTGTTGTCCCCCATCCAGACCCCGACGGCTTCCAAACACCGGGACATCACTTCGACAGCCTCGTTGGGGTGGTTTGGGGTTGAAATGTACAGCTGAGTATCATCAGCGTAGAGATGGTACTCAACCCCAAAACCACGGATGATCTCACCCAGCGGCTTCACATATGCGTTGAACAGGAGAGGCGAGAGGACCGACCCCTGTGGCACCCCACAAGTGAGTGGCCTCAGGGACGACCTCTGTCCCCCTGTCAACACACATTGCTTCCAGTCGGAGAGGTAGGAGCCGAACCACCGCAAAACGGTGCCTCCGACTCCCATCCCCTCCAACCGGCGCAATAGGATACCATGGTCGATGGTATCAAAAGCCGCCGAGAGGTCTAATAGGACCAGGATAGAGGAGCAACCCCTATCTCTGGCCCTCCAGAGATCATCGACCAACGCGACCAAGGCTGTCTCGGTGCTGTGCCCGGGTCGGAAGCCGGACTGGAGTGGGTCTAGATAGTCGGATTCGTCTAGGTGTCGCGGGAACTGCTGCGCCACCACATTCTCAACAACCTTCGCCACAAAGGGGAGGTTGGAGACTGGACGATAGTTAGCTAGCTCCATTGGGTCGAGCGAAGGCCTCTTGAGCAAGGGTCTCACCACCGCCTCTTTCAAGGCGGTTGGTAAGTATCCCTCACCCAGTGATGCGCTCACCAGGCCCAGGAGCCAGCCTCGTGTCACCTCCCAGGCTGCCAGTACCAGCCAGGAGGGGCACGGGTCCGTTAAACAAGTGGTGGGTCGCAGCCGTCCACGCAACCTGTCCAAATCCTCGGGGGCAACAGAGTCAAACTCCTCCCAGAATGGTCTCTCAAGACTCGCTGTTGGCGGCTCGTCTGGTCCACTGACGGAGGTCCACCCACTCCGGATCTGATCGATTTTGTCCTGAAGATATTCCCCAAACTCCTCTGCTCTACCCTGTAAGGGTGTCTCCCGCGCCCTCTGCGATAAAAGGGAGCGAGTCACCCTAAACAGGGCGGCAGGGCGGTTATCCGCGGACGCAATAAGAGCGGCACAATGCCTACGTTTGGCCGCTCTTATTGCCACAAGGTAAGTCCGCAAATAGGCTCTTACCTGTGTTCGGTCAGATTCGGAGCGTGAGGACCTCCACCTGCTCTCTAGACGTCTCCTGTGGCGCTTCATCACCCTAAGCTCCTCAGTGAACCAAGGAGCCCGGGTGGGTCGATGCCGCAGGAGAGGTCGCAAAGGCGCAACCCGGTCCAAGGCCCCAGTCGTCGCCCTATTCCAGGCAGTCACTAGGTCCTCGGAGCGGGAGCTGGACAAGGCTACAGGAATTGGCCCAAGCTCCGTCTGGAATCTATCAGATTCCATCAGGCGCCTGGGGCGGTACCAGTTTATAGAGTCTGGTTCCGCCTCCTCGCGGTGGGGGATAGCGCCAGGGAAGTCCAGCCGGAGGGATGAGTGGTCTGACCATGACAGGGGCGTGATGACTAAATCCCCTATTCCCAGATCACTCGTCCACTGTTCAGATACAAAAATGAGGTCCAGTGTGTGGCCCCCTTCGTGAGTGGGGCCCTGCACTAATTGGGTCAGGTCCATGGCCGTCATGGAAGCCATGAACTCCCGGGCCACCTCGGAAGCCGCTCCCATTGACGGCAAGTTGAAGTCCCCCATGACCAAGAGTCTGGGAGTCTCAACTGCCGTCGCTGAGATTAGCTCGAGGAGCTCGGGCAGGGCTGCTGATGCATAGCGAGGAGCCAAGTATACAATCAGCAAGCCCCACTGCCTCCCTGGGCCCCAGTTCACACCAAGGGACTCACACCCGGGTATCTGAGGGACAGTGAACTCCCTCGGCTCCAAACATTCCCGCATAACCACCGCCACCCCTCCACCCTTACCCAGGGCCCGAGGCTGATGGAATGCATGGAAACCCGGTGGGCACATTTCCACGAGGGGTAAACCACCCTCGTGGCCCAGCCAGGTCTCCGTTATCCCTGCAAGGTCTAGCTCCCCCTCTGAGATCAACTCATTAATGAGGGGGGCCTTGTTGGTGACAGACCTTGCGTTGCAAAGCATCAGCCGCAGGCCCTGGCTCTGTATGACCTGTCCACCTAGACTGCAGGGGTTGGTACAAACGACCGGGCGTAACCAACAGCCACGGTCTCCCAACCGACCTTGAGATCTTATCCTGTCCTCGCATCCCCTCCTCCCCGCGACCGTTGTAATAGGACAACCCTCTGCTTTAGTGACCTTTATATTCCCCCCCTCCACCGCATCCCCGTCCTTCCTGGACTCACCTGTCTGTCCGGCTCTGGCCCTCCTCCCGGTCTGATTAGCCCTCCCCCCCACCCTGGGACCCCCTAAAAAAGATAAAAAACATTTTACTAAAAATCCCCTTAGTTTCCGGTTCCTGCACCTCTCGGGGTCCACGAACCCGTCATCAAGGCGGGCCCTTGAAAGAGCCAAGGGCCATGCCTGCGAGAGAGGGGCCTCCCGCAGGCGGAGCAGGTCTGACCTCGAATAGATTGTTAAAAACCCAGTGGGGTAAGGGTGCTGATGATAAAAAGTTGGTAAACGGGGGTAGAGTCTCAGTAGGAAGTAGGAGGCTTCAATGTCCAATGTCCAGATTAATACTTGCATGAGGGGGGGGGGGGCGGGAAGTAATCGAATATCCTCAAGTGGTGAAAGATGGCAGAGATGACAGAAAGGTGGGAGACAGTCCAAGGTGGTTCCAGATGGGGGGGCGTTCTTGGCCCAGTTGTTCTTGGCCTAGGTAACTGTTCAGGCCTATCCATGGCCTTGAAACAGGGCCTCCAGTGGCCTCCGGTGTTCCAGGCCACCCCCAACCGTTGTTTATACCTTCGCCCTCACTCCTGGTTTCCATCCAAACGCCCAGGTGGGCACACTCCACCTTGGCCCCCCACACGGCGCTCCAAAGTTCTCCACGGATCATGAGATGCTGCATTAGGATTAGGATAAAATTCTCCACAATCTTCCAAGATCGTAAACTTGGCGTCCTCTGCTGGCGCCGGCAGGGCCCGGGGGGGGGGCATGGGAGCAGCCAGGATACAGCAGGATACCAGAAAGGAGTCCCTGGCCGTGGCGCCACTCTTTCCACTCGTCCTACTGCCGCAGCCGTCTCCAACTGCCTCTCCCAATTGCCTCCCAGCCTTATTCTCCTCCCCGGTGCCTCGTTCTTCTCCCCGGTGCCTTTTTTCACCGCCAGCGCAATCCTCACGCCGCGCTGCGCTGCGCGCGCCGCCGCCATTGCTTCCCAGCTGTTTCCCCGGCCGTTTACAGCCTTCCGTTCCTCCTCTTCCTCCAATCTCCCCCGACCACCCTGGCGGGCCAAAACGAGCCCAAAACAAGCCAGGGTGGTCGAGCTGTCCAACTCTCGGCCCTCCGATGACATGAGGGCCGGCAGCAGTCCCTTACCCAGTCGGGAGCTCCATGGCGTTCTTAGGAGCTCAGGAGGCGACCGCCATCGCCGGAAGCTCCTCCTCCTTTTGCCTTTCTTCTTCGGCTTTCAGCAAACTAAAACAATCCACATGGCTCTTACATTTCAAAGAAGATGAGAATAATGCAGGGCGCTTAGATGCCAAGAAAAGATGATAAAATTACAGCTTATCCCTATGCCCCCCCTCCATTTGAATGGCAGTATCACGTTAGGGATCTGACATACTGCCCTTCTTAGAAAAAGATAGGTCCACCTGTAATAGATAAAGACAAAAAAAATCCATTTAAGAGTGTGGGGGCAATGATGTGTTTTTGTCCACCCACTCATTTTGGGAAGTGGGTAGTTGTTTCCATGCTACTAGGTATTGGGTTTTCCCTCGATGGATTCTATAATTGAGGATGTCTTTGATTTCAAAATGTTGCTCATCCTCAACCATTATGGGTGTGGATGGTGCATGTATTTGAAGTCTAAGTGAGGATGTGACTTCTCTTTTTAACAGGCTAATGTGAAAGACTGGTTGTACTTGTCTGAGTGTTTTGGGGAGTGCTAATTCTACTGTCACTGGGTTGATGATCCTAGTGATTGGAAATGGCCCCATGAATGGCCTTAATTTCTTTGAGGGTTGTAGTGTCTGCAAGAATTTTGTGGATAAGTATACTCTGTCACCTATTTGGAAAGGTTTTGGTTGTATTCTCTTCTTGTCTGCTTGGTGTTCAAATGTTTCTCTAGCATCCTTTAGTGCTAATTTGACTACAGGCCAAGTGTTTTGTAGGGTTTCCATCCATTTCTTCAGGGAGGGTGGGTATTTCCATTGGTAGTTCTGGCATGGGGGTGAAATCTTGGCCTTCAGCTACTTTAAATAATAATAATAATAATAATAATAATAATAATAATAATAATAATAATAATAATAATAATAATAATAATAATAATAATAATAATAATAAATTTGAATTTATTAGCCGCTCCCTCTCCACACAGGACTCGGGGCGGCGTACAATAAAACATATAAAACATAAAAACATATGTGCAAACACATAAACATCCAAATACACACATATACAAAGACATACATGCACGGAGGAGGTAACAAATTACATCACATTAGGAATGTTAAAAATCAGCCATTAAAATACCCCATTAATAATAACACAATTTAAAATTCAAAAGGACTGTCAGGAGGAATAAGAAAAAATTACGGTTGAGCCAGGCCAGATAATTGAAAGAGGTGGGTCTTCAGTTGTACACGGAAGGAGCGGAGATCGGAAGTGATCCGGATGTCACGGGGGAGGTCATTCCACAGGGCTGGGCCCATCACAGAGAAGGCTCTGCTCCTGGGTGTCGCCCCCCCGACACTGTTTAGTGGACGGCACCCGAAGAAGTCCCTCTCTGTGTGAGCGGATTGGTCGTAGGGATGTATGGGGCAGGATGCGATCCCGCATGTAACTAGGTCCTGTGCCATGAAGCGCTTTAAAGATCGTAATCAAAACCTTGAAACGCACTCGGTAGACTACAGGAAGCCAGTGCAGCTCGCGCAGGAGAGGTGTTACAGGGGAGTATCTAGTCCTCGCCATAATCACCCGCGCGGCCGCATTCTGGACCAACTGCAGTCTCCGAGTGCATCTCAAGGGAAGCCCCATGTAGAGAGCATTGCAGTAGTCCAGGCGAGACATCACCAGCGCATGGGTGACTGTGCGTAGGGCATCCCGGTCCAATAAGGGGCGCAATTGGCGCATCAGGCGAACCTGATGGAACGCCCCCCTTGCCACGACTGTTACATGGTCATCCATGGACAGCCGGGCATCCAGGAGGACGCCCAAATTGTGCACCCGTTCCACGGGGGCCAGTTGCTCGCCCCCAATGGCCAGAGATGGAAGCAACTGGTTGAACCGGGGGGGCCGGAAGCCACAGCCACTCCGTCTCCCCTGACTCCCAGCCCCTCTAGCCGGTGCAACAGGATACCATGGTCGATGGTATCGAACGCCGCCGAGAGATCTAATAGGACCAGGATAGAGGAACAACCCCTATCTCTGGCCCTCCAGAGATCATCAACCAACGCGACCAAGGCCGTCTCCGTGCTGTGCCCGGGTCGGAAGCCGGACTGGCGCGGGTCTAGATAATCATTCTCCTCCAGGTGACGTGGAAACTGTTGTGCCACCACACTCTCTACAACCTTTGCTAAAAAGGGAAGGTTGGAGACTGGACGATAATTGACTAGCTCCGTTGGGTCCAGGGAAGGCTTCTTGAGCAGGGGCCTCACAACCGCCTCTTTCAAGGCGGCCGGCAGAAACCCCTCGCCCAACGAGGCGTTCACTAGGCCCAGGAGCCAGTCGCGTGTAACCTCCCAGGATGCCAGTACAAGCCAGGAGGGACACGGGTCCAATAAACATGTGGTAGGTCGCAGACGTCCACGCAACCTGTCCAAATCCTCGATGGCAACCGAGTCAAACTCCTCTCAGAATGGTGCCTCAAGACTCGCCTCGGGCGCCTCCACTGGACCACTGAAAGGGGCCCATCCCATCCAGATTTGAGTGACTTTGTCCTGTAGATATTTCCCAAACTCCTCTGCTCTGCCCTGTAAAGGGGCTTCCCGCGGCCTCTCAAACAAGAGGGAGCGTGTCACCTGAAACAGGGCGGCAGGGCGGTTATCTGCGGACGCAATAAGAGCGGCACAATGTTGACGTTTGGCCGCTCTTAATGCCACAAGGTACGTCCTCAAATAGGCTCGTGCCTGTGCTTGGTCAAATTCGTAACGGGAGGATCTCCAACGACTCTCTAGGCGTCTCTTGTGGCGTTTCATCACCCTTAGCTCCTCGGTGAACCAAGGGGCCAGGGTGGTTCGTCGCCGCAGGAGAGGCCGCAAAGGCGCCACTCGGTCTAGGGCCCCGGCAGTCGCACTATTCCATGCGTCTACCAGGTCCTCCACCCGGGGGCGGGTCAGGTCTACAGGAGGTGGCCCAAGCTCCGTCTGGAACTTATCTGGTTCCATCAGGCGCCTGGGGCGGAACCATCTGGAACTTTCCGGTTCCGCCTCCCCGCAGCGGGAGGTAGCACCAGGGAAGTCAAGACGAAGGAGTGAGTGATCTGACCATGACAGGGGAGTGATGGTTAAGTCCCCTCCTCCCAGATCACTCAACCACTGGCCAGAGACAAAAACAAGGTCCAGCGTGTGGCCTCCCTCGTGAGTAGGGTCCTGAATTAATTGGGTCAGGTCCATGGCTGTCATGGAAGCCATGAACTCCCGAACCCCCTCAGACGCTTCTCCCATCGACGGCAGGTTAAAATCCCCCATCACTAAAAGTTTGGGGGTCTCAACCGCCACCGATGAGATCAGCTCGAGGAGTTCAGGCAGGGCCGCTGATGTATAGCGAGGAGCCAGGTATACTATCAGCAGGCCCAACTGCCTCCCTGGGCCCCATCTCACGACAAGGGACTCACACCCGGATGTCTGCGGCACAGTGAACTCTCTCGGCTCCAAGTCTTCCCGGATAATCACTGCTACCCCACTGCCCCTTCCCTGGGCCCGAGGCTGGTGAAATGCTCGATAACCTGGCGGGCACATTTCCACGAGGGGTAGGCCTCCCTCGTGGCCCAACCAGGTCTCAGTTATTCCTGCGAGGTCCGGCTCCCCCTCCAAAATTAGATCGTGGATGAGGGGGGCCTTATTGACAACGGACCTCGCATTGCATAACAACAGTCTCAGCCCTTGGGTCTGTAGATCCTGACCACCTAGTATGCAGGGGTTGGTACAAACGACCGGGTATGACCAAAAACCCCGGTCTCCCAACCGACTACGCGCTCTTGATCTGTCCTCGCACCTGCCCCTCCCCACGACCGTTGGTATCAAAGAGCCCTGCACTGGAATGCTATCTTCCCTCTCCTCCCCCATTCCGCTCCCTCCTCCTTCGACCACACCTAGATGCCTGGCTCTACCATCACTCCTGACCTGGTCCCCCCCCCATCCCTGGAACCCCTTACAATTTTTAAAAGACAATTAATTAAAAAAACCCTCAGTGTGCGCTTCCTCCACCTCTCTGGGTTAATAAACCCGTCCTCAAGGTGGGCCCTTGAAAGGGCAGGAGGCCATAACTGCGAGAGGGGGGACTCTCGTAGCTGTAGCAGGTCTAGCCTCGTATATAACATATTGGACAGGGCCAAGTTCATCAAGTGGGAGCTGTCGATGTTAATATGCGTTAGCAGCCGCAATTCCCACTAAGGGGATAATCCTGGCAAGGGGATAGTCCTGGCAAGGGGAACGGCAGATGGAGATAGTCCACATCTAGATGGAAATGATGGGCTGATGGAAATAAAATAGCCAGCTGGTGAATAAAAGGCTGCAGCTAAGGGGTAGTTCGCAATGGGCGGTAGGGCAGGTAGCCCATAATAAGTAGGTGGTAAATGAGTGGGGGGGGGCGGGTAGTAGTGAGCACAGCAAAGTACAGGGTCAGACCTTCTGCATGGGCCTCTGATGTTCCAAAGCCTCCGTTCCATGGCCTGCCTTTATTATAAATAGTCCTCCGTCCATTTGGCCACCCACAGTCGTTGTTATTGGGCCCGGGGGGGGCCCGGGGGAGCTGCATCGGCCTCCCTGCGGCCTCCCTGCAGCCCTTCTGCCGATTTTTCCACTTTCCACTTCCTCCGGTGCCTCAGGCCTCACTCTCCTTCCCTTCTTCCCTCCGGCGCCTCGGGTCTCTCGGGCCTCCCTCGGGCCTCGCTCTCCTTCCCGCGGCCCTCTCGCCGGTCTAGACTCACAATCGCCGGCCAGTTTGGAGCTCAGCGTCCCCTGGATCGCAATTCGGGCCGCTCGGCTCTCCTGGGTCGCCACCATCTCTCTGTAATGCTTTCAATGCTTTCAATGCTTTCAGTCAAACAGACCACCGCCGCCGTCCTCCAACCTCCTCCAGCCTCCTCCGCCCCCTACGCTCAGGCCTTTACCGCCTTTACCGCGTCGCCGCTCCGCCACTCTGACTCAAAAACGCCAGCCGCCATGCCGGCTCAAAAACGCCAGCCACCATGCCGCGCCAACCGGCGCACTATCCTCCTCCTGCCCGGCTGCCCGACCGACCTGACGGGCCAGACTGGAGCCGGGCAGGGGCCAGTATGTTCGGCGCCAGAAATCCCGACCCTCGAGCTGGAAATGAGGGTCGGCAGCATCCCGCCGTCAAAGAGCCCTCCGCATTAAGCGGAGCTCAGAGGCAGTCCTCCATTCCCTCCGGAAGCTCCTCCTCCTTCCATGCATCCCTTTCAAAGGGGTGCAGCCTGTGCTGGAGTGTACAGAGTTGTTGAATGCCACATCTGCAAAAGGGAATAGTTCAGTCAAGTTATCTTGTTGATAATTAACAAAACACCTTAAATATTGCTCTAACACTCCATTTATTTTTTCACATTGGAAATTGGTTATCGGAGGATGCGATGAGCTAAAGGCTTGGGTGGTGCCAAATAGTGTTAGGAATGTCCTCCAAAATTTTGATGTGACTGTGGAGCTCCATGTAAGCAATAAATGTGTATCAGAAATAATTTTGCTAAGGCTTTGACTGTTGGGATCTTTTGACAAGGAATAAAATGAGCTTATTTAGAAAATAGATCTGTTATGACCCAAATAACAGTGTTCCTTGTGCTCTCTAGCAATTCTACTATAAAGTCCATAGAGATCTCTCTCCAGGGTGATAAAGCTACCATTTGTAACAGTCCTGGGGTTTTCTGTTTTTTGCTGTCTTTTTGTGGCAGTGCAAATAGGACAGCTAGCCACATAGATGTCCCATTTCAGTGATGGCCACCAGAATTGCCTTTTCATGAGGTGCAATGTTTTGACAAATCCAAAATGACCAGCCAGTTTAGAGTCGTGTCAACATTTCATAAGGTCCAATCTTTGGCTGGCTGGTACATATAACTTTCCTCCCACCCATGCTAAGTTCTCCTTGATGAGGCAGAGGTTTTTGTGGTTTAGGAACCACTCATCATTGCTTAAGACTTGCGTAAATGCTTGGGTGTTTGCGTTATTGGTTGTCCCTTCTTATTTGGATTGTAATCTAGTGATTACTTTAGCTGCTACTTGATTATCCTAAAGGATTGGTCTGATTACTTCAGGCTTTGTGATGTTGTATTGTGGTTTCCTTGATAGGGCATCTGCTAAGAAGTTTTTTTACCCCAGGGAGGTACTTAAGGGTAAAATCAAACCGCTTAAAATATTGAGCCCACCTGACTTGTTTTGGGGAGAGTTTCCTAGGAGTTTTTAGAGCTTCCAAATTTTTGTGATCAGTCCAGATTTCAAAAAGGATCTTACTTACCTCTAAGAATTGTTTCCATGTGAGGAGTGCCCAGTGAACTGCATAGGCTTCCTTTTCTCAGATAGCCCACCTTTTCCCAGATAGCCCAGTTTCTGTTAGTTTTTTGGATATATAGGTGCAGGGTTGCAGCTGTCCCTGCTCATTGTTTGCAATAGGACTGCCCTTATTGCCACATCACTTGTATCCACTTGTATTACAAATGGTTTCTCTGGGTCTGGGTGTTTTTAATCTGGTTCAGCCGAAAAAAGGTGCTTGAGTTTCTCAAATGCCATTTGGCATTCCAGTTCAAAGGCTGTTTAGACTTTGATCTCCCCTCCCCTTTTGTTTCTAGGAGATTGGTTATAGGAAGGGCTATTTGAGCAAAGAAAGGAATAAATTGGTGGTAAAAGTTAGCAAATCCCAGAAAACTTTGTAGTTGCTTGCATGTGCGGGGCGTTTCCCGGTCAATTATTTTTGGGGGATTTTTTTGGGATCTATTTCTATTCCTTGATGTGAAATGTGATATCCCAGGTAGTCAATCTTTTCCTGGTAGAATTTGCATTTAGAGAGCTTGGCATAGAGCTTTGCTGTGTGGAGTTTATGTGGGACCGCCCTGAGTAATTTTACATGTTCTTCTTTTGTCTCTGTATAGATTAAAATGTCAACCAGGTAAACCAGGACCCCTTTATATAAATGTTCAGGAAGCACTTTGTTTATTAGTTGCATGAATATGGCTGGGGCTGCTTGCAATCCAAAAGGGAGTACCTTAAATTGGTAGCAGCCCAGTGGTGTGTTAAATGCCATTTTCCACTCATCTCCTTCCCTTACTCTTATTCGATAATATGCCTCTTTCAGGTCTAGCTTTGAAAAGATTTTCCCTTGTGAGAGGTGTACCAACATGTACTTCATAAGGGGGAGGGGGGTACATGTTTTGCATGCTTACAGTATTTAAATTCCTATTATCTCACAGAGCCATCTTTTTTTTCCTCTGAAAAGTACTGGGGCTGTGATCTTTGGGCATGCTGGTTCAATGAACCCTTTTTTCAGATTTTTGTCAATGAAAACTCTTAATTCTGTCAGTTCTCTAGGGGACATGCAATACATCTTTGGTTTGGGAAGTTTTGCCCCTGGCAGGATTTCGATTGTGCAGTTGGTGGCGTGGTGGTGATGATGGAGTCCGTCGGACACCTTTTTGCTGAAAACCTCAACTAGGTCTCTGTATTCCTTTGATATATCCCCATTTGGTATTCCCCAACTGGGCATCGTTGTTTCACGGTCAGGTCCGGTTTCCATTTTTGTCATCAGCAAAAGTTACCTGTAACTGAAATCTGATCAAGCCTTGTCTCCAGTTAATTTTGGGATTCTACTTTCTCAGTCATGCTAACCCCAATACTAATGGCCATTCTGGGTGCCACCACAAATGTCAGTGTCTCTTAGTGATTATCCATATTTATTTGTAGGGGCTTGGTGGCAAACATGGCAGGTTCTCCTTGGATATTAATCCATCTAATTGGCAAAATTCAATCGAGGTTTTTAGTTTCCTTAGATTTATTCCCAGTTTCTCTACTAGGGTGGGCTTATCAGGCAACTGGTGCATCCCAGGCAGTGATGGATTCTGGATCCCATTGCAACCAGTACGGCTTCATGTGGAGGATGCAACTGGCATCCTCCACATGAACGTGCGCAGTGCACGCATGTGTTCTACCCTCCAGCAATGCCTCCGCGAGCCTCTTTGAGGCTCCAGCTGCTTGGTGGAGCACTGCACAGGCGCTGTACATACTATGCGCGTATGCTGAAGCCCTGAAGATTTTAAAGACAGGTAAGGATGGTGAGTGGGTGGGTGGACCCTCTGGAGCACCATACCAGAAAGGTACCCAGTGCTCCAGGCAAGCACCAGTACCCCCATACCGCCTGCAACCCACCATTGATCCCAAGTCTAGAAAAGCAGAGAGTTTTACTTCTCTGCCTCAACTGGGTATAAATAGTCTTAGAGGGAGGGTAAGCAGTGCAATTGGGTTGCTTACCAGTAGTTTGTCTTCTGGTTTGGTTTCAGTAAAAGTTGGTTCCTCTGGTTAGATTTCTGGAATTTCAGTCCCCAAGGAGTGAGGGTTCCGAAACTCGATGGTTGCTTTGCCTTGCAGGGCAGTTTCCTTTCCTCAGGAGCTTGACTTTGTGGGTTTCTCTTCTCTTTGTGGGTTGAGATGTGGCTGTTGAGCCACATCTCAACAGGCAGTCTGATTTCATCACAGGCATCTTTGATTGACACTCTGCAGCACGGTGCCCCTCCTTCCTGCACTTAAAACAAGTCTACAACCTCAGTGTGAAGGGGTGTGTGATTTGAACTGCTCTCTTTTCCCCTGGGGTGGGGATCTCTTCCAGCCTCAGCTTGGTTGGTATAGGTTCCTCAGCTTCCTCTGTGGTGAGGTTCCACTCAGGCAAGTGATCTGGTGCTCCTCTGACAATGCAAGCATTGTAGTAGTCATTGTTTAATCCATCTTTGAAGCAGCTCACCAGGATGTCTGCTGGCCAGTCGACGTGGCAGCCTGGTCCCAGAACTCCTCAGTTCAGCTATGGATTGTTGCCCCTGCTTCACGACTTTGATTCAGTCTTGGGCTTTTTGGTTGGCTAGGGGACCCTCAAACTCTGTAGCATCCATGTTGTGCAGGGTGATGTGAGCATCACAACTCATACTCAAGTGCCTTGGGTTTGAAATGCATGCCCATATTCTTGCATGTAGGTGGCTACATGTGCCATGAAGAATCCCAGCTGATGTGGGTCTCCATAGAATTTCACTCGTAAGGGTGGCACCTGTCTCTCCAATGGCAGGCCCCTGTGCTGACCTCGTATATTCGTGGCAGCTCAGATCGCAGGTTTATTGCAGTGGTGGCTATTTCAGCTGTGTCAGCTTGATCCCCTATGGCAGATACCCTTATCACCTGGGTGTCATTTTTGGCTTCTGCTCCTCTGGGAGGCAGTTCCCCACTCAGGTTGATGTTTTCTAATGTCTCTATTACTAGCCGGTTGATGTGATGCTTCAGCTGTCCTCCCTCCTGGTTTCTTCGAAAGTTTTCCCTTGATTGGACAGGGCTTCCAGCTCTAATTTCCAGCTGAACTTTCAACTGCCTCGGGTTAGGGCGACTCCTCGGGTTCTCCTGTCCCAGCTGTGTCTCTTTCTCCCAATACCAAGTGACCAGCGTAGTTTCTTGGAGTCCTCTCAGGGTATTCCCATCTCCACGACTGAGTATAGGGGACATGCTTTGGGTTGAGTGATGGTGGGGATATCTGCATAACATTCATTTTCTCCCTGTTCATTGCTTTGCTCAGATATTGTTACAAGATCCCCATGATAGAGCGAAAATGTGTTTCTCTGGATTGACCTAACTTTGCGGAATCTGCTTTCTGTAAGGACCTGCCTCTTCTCCTTTCCCAAGAAAGTATAAACTCTTGAAACGTGGTATTTCAAAAGGAACCTTTTATTGAGAAGAAGTGATAGCAGGACAGGCAAATCAGATTCTAAATTCCCTCCCAAACTATACAGTTAGAAATAGGGCTTTAGGACCCCTCACTCCAGGCCGAATATTGATTTAGCCAATCTACAGGTGTAAAGATGTTTATTGTAATAGCCGTCTTGAAAAACAGATAAGGAGCCGTTCCCAGGGTCTTCTTCCACTTTCAGCAAACTGAAACAATCCACATGGCTCTCCCTCCTTATTATATTTCAAAGAAGGTGAGAATACTGCAGGGTGCTTAGACACCAGGAAAAGGGTTATAAAATTGCAGCTTATCCCCATGATCCCCTTTCTCTGCATTTGAATGGCAGTATCTCTTTAGGGATCTGATACCATGTATTTATTTTTTCCCATAACACAAGAAGGCATGCCAGCACAATTGCAAATTTATTTATTTTATTTATTCAGTTTATAAGTCGCTCCCTCTCCACAAAGGGACTCGGGGTGGCGTACAATCAAATATACAAGCATATGGCATGGAGGAGGTATACATAAAAACATTTTTACAATTCATAAATAATAATAATAGCCACAAAGTTAAAAAAGCAGTAACAATAAAGTTAACAACAATTAAAATACCCTAAAATTTACAATTTAAAATTGCCAGGGGGATTAGAGAGTAGAGTTCTAATTAAGCCAGGCCGGCTAGTTGGAACAGGTGGGTCTTGAGTTTCTTGCGGAAGGAGCGAAGATCGGTAGGTAATGTCGGGAGGGAGGTCATTCCAGAGGGCTGGGCCCATCACAGAGAAGGCCCTACTCCTGGGCGCCGCCCTCTGGCACTGCTTAGTGGACGGCACCCGGAGGAGTCCCTCTCTGTGAGAGCGAATTGGTCACAGGGATGTATGGGGCAGGATGCGATCCCGCAGGTAACTAGGTCCTGTGCCATGGAGCGCTTTAAAGATGGTAATCAACACCTTGAAATGCACCCGGTAGACCACAGGGAGCCAGTGCAGCTCGCGCAGGAGAGGTGTTACATGGGAGTACCTTGTATTCCCCTTAATTGCCCGCGCGGCTGCATTCTGGACCAGCTGTAGTCCCCGGGTGCATCTCAAGCGGAGCCCCATGTAGAGAGCATTGCAGTAGTCCAGGCGGGACGTCACCAGCGCATGAGTGACTGTGCGAAGGGCATCCCGGTCCAATAGGGGGCGCAATTGGCGCACCAGGCGAACCTGGTGGAACGCCCCCCTTGCCACGGCTGCCACATGGTCATCCATAGACAGCCGGACATCTAGGAGGACGCCCAGATTGCGCGCGCGCTCCACGGGGGCCAGTTGCTCGCCCCCAATGGCCAGCGATGGAATCCACTGGTTGAACCGGGGGGCTGGTAGCCACAGCCACTCCGTCTTGGAGGGGTTGAGCTTAAGTCTGTTGTCTCCCATCCAGACCCGTACAGCTTCCAAACACCGGGACATCCTTTCGACGGCCTCGTTGGGGTGGTTCGGGGTGGAGATGTACAGCTGCGTATTGTCAGCGTACAGATGGTATCCCACCCCAAAACCACGGATGATCTCACCCAGCGGCTTCATATATGTGTTGAACAGGAGGGGCGAGAGGGCCAACCCCTGCGGCACCCCACAAGTGAGCGGCCTCAGGGAGCGGCAAATCATGTCCCTCCAAAGTCAATAGTCTTGTAGTCCTCAATACAATCCATTCTTTCACCCATATAAGTACTGCAGCCTTGTAATACAGTTCCCAATTCAGTAGCCCAATGCCTCCTCTATTCCTTGAATCCTGCAGCATTTTCAAACTTATGCTTGCTTTTTTCTCTTATCCGATATATCTTAATATAACTTTATTGAGTTCCTCAAAGTGTTTTTCCCTAATTTTATTGGCATTGTTTGGAATAGATATAGTAATCTTGGTAATATATTCATTTTTATTGTAGCTATTCTTTCTATTAATGATAATTGCAGATTTTTCCATTTCTCCAAATTTGCTTTAATTTGTTGCATCAGTTATAGTAATTATCTTCCTTAATAGTTATACATCTTGCTGTCAGATGAATCCCTAAGTCAGCAATGGCGAATCTTTTTTGGCTCACGTGCCATAAGTGGGGGGGAGTGCAGGGGGGTCAAGTGTGGGCGTGCCGCACCCATAATGCAATGCATGACCCTCCAGGCGCATGTCCACATGACAGGCGCTCCCCCCATTTTTTGCATACTTTTTTCTCCCTCCCCAGGCTCCAGAGATTTTATAGGAGCCTGGGGAGGGTGAAAGCAGCATCCCCTGCCCCCCGGAGGCCTTCTGGGGGCTTCAGGGACCTTCAGAAGGCTTTCCTGAAGCCTCCGGAGAGTTTGCTCATAGGGCCATTTTTGGTCCTCCGGAGGCTTCAGAAATCTTCAGCAGGCTTCCCTTAAGTGACTTCCGGTTTGTTCGTAGGGTCGTTTTTAGTCCTCTGGAGCCTTCAGGGAAGCCTTCTGAAGGTCCCTGAAGGCTCTGGAGGGCTTAAACCGAGCCTACGAGCAAACCGGAAGTCTGTTCCCGAACTTCCGGTTTGCCCATAGGGCCAGTTTTTTGTGCTCCAGAGGCTTCAGGGAAGCTCCTGAAGCCTCTGGAGGGCCTCAGGGGGGGGGGAGGCTGTTTTCGCCCTCCCCAGGCTCCTATGAAGCTTCTGGAGCCTGGGGAGGACAAAAAATGGCTTTTAAAAAGGCTGAACTCAGCTGGCCAGTGCGCACATGCGCGATGGCCAGCTGATAGGGCAATGCCTCGTGTGCCCTGACAAATGGCTCTGCATGCCACCTGTGGCACGCGTACCATAGGTTCGCCATCCCGGCCCTAAGTATTTCACTTTCTTAGTAATTTGAATATTTATTCCCTCCATTAACTCTTTTTTCTGCATGTCTGTAAGATTTTTAACTAATATTTTAGTTTTCTCTTTATTTTCAATCCTGACAATTTGCCATATTCCTCTTTTTTTTAAATTAATTTAGGCCCTATTTCTTGTGGAGCTTCCATAATGAAAACTAAATCATCTGCAAATGCCTGTAATTTATATTTTTCCTTTTTTATTTCCATATCTTTTATCTCTGCATCTTGTTTAGCATTTCTGTTTAATACTTCCAGTGTCAATATAAATAATAGCAGATACAAGAGGCATCCTTGTCTTGTATCTTTTTAAATGTTAACCTTCTCTGTCATATCTCCATTTACCATCGTCTTTGCTTTTATAATATATCGCCTTAATCATGTTAAAAAGACCTTCTCTTTTGTACACACCAGTGTCATATGTACAAAAGGGACAAGCTTCAATATTACAATTGCATCAGAGGTGGGTTGTTCCCGGTTCGAGAGAGAGGGGGGAGAGGGAGGGGAGAGAGATGTCCAATCCAACTTCTGTGTGTGTGTGTGTGTGTGTGTGTGTGTGTGTAGAAAGAAAAAGAAAGAAAGGAAGGAAGGAAGGAAGATAGGAAGGAAGATAGGAAGGAAGAAAGAAGGAAGGAAGGAAGGAAGGAAGGAAAGAAAGAAAGAAAGAAAGAAAGAAAGAAAGAAAGAAAGAAAGAAAGAAAGAAAGAAAGAAAGAGGGAAACTCACTTTTCAGCCAGGAGATTCAGCAAAGGAGAAAAACAAATGCTGTTGCTTTAAATCAGAACTGAGCAAGCCTGGCTATGGAATTCTGGGAGTTGAAGTCCACAAGTCTTAATGCTGAAAACTTTAAATTAAAAAGCTGCTCCGAAGGAGGTTTGCAAAGTGACATTCAGCAGTTTGTTTCTGGATTAGCTGAACTTATATGGTTCTATGTTTTTGAAATTTTGGGGTTTGTGCAATATGGGCTTTGTGTTTCTAAAAGGGTTTGGATGATTCCCTGCTTGTGAATGGAGCCAAACTTTCTATAGCTCATTATCTCATTATCGCTGGGCAGCAATTTAGGGCTAGAAATCTACTCAGAGATCATCTAGTCCAACCCCCTGCTGCAACAGGAAACCTTACATTGTCTGGATTATTTTGGTGCCTCTAACAGAGAGGAAAATTGCCAGAAAGGAGGACTTTACTAGGACAAGACTGCCATGCAGAGGAAGGCAGAGATAGTCCTTGATTTATGACTACAAATGAGCCCAAAATTTTGGTTGGTAAGCAATAGCATTGTTAAGTGAGCTTCACCACATTGTACCCAATCTATGACATCTCCTGGTGAGCGACATCAAGTTGGCCATGCCCACCCAGTCACATGCCCACCAACCCATGCCCACAAAATAGGCCACACCCACAGAATAGGTAGTAAAAAATGAAACCCACCCCTGGATTGCATCTTACTCTTTTGCCTCCCACCCTAGGATGCTCTTATGTAGTGGGATCAATATGGGTGAAGGAATATGAAAGACTAAATAACAATGTAATATAACCTATAATATATTAGAGTCCAAAATAACAATAGATCAGAGGTCCAAACTCGATTTCATTGAGGACCGCATCAGGGTTGTATTTGATCTCGGGGTGGGGGGAAATGGTTGGTGTGGGTGCGACCAGGGTGGGTGTGACCAGAGTAGGCATGGCCAGTTCGGCCTCACTTGTGTGGTGGCCTGGGCAGGGCTGAGGGAACCTGTGGTGGCCCGGTCGGGGCTTGGGGGGATCCATTTTCTCCAGTGGAAGAAGGCAAGACCAGGGAGAGTGCCAGTGCCCTTGTCCTCCAGTGGAGCCTTAGGCCACATGGAGGACCTCTAGGTGGAGGCACAGGCTGTCCAGACCCCTAGGCAGTGGAGGGCAAGCACCAAGCCCGGTCCTTGAGCTCACAGGACACCTGGACCCCACAGCACAGCACAGCCCCACTTCCCAGAGTGGTGCCCAGCTGCGCTTACTTCCTCCTTGACACTGCTGCTACTGTTCTCTCTCTCCTTTGCTAGGTTGCTCATGGTGTGTGTGTGAGATCAAAGTGTGTGGGTCAGAGGTAGGCCCATTTCCTCTCCATGCAAGGAGACCTGGTTGTGTAACCAAAGCATCCTCAGCTAGTATAGATCATTACCATCCTCTTTCCCTTTCTGTCCCTTCTTGGATGTTCAAATGCAAAAGGGGAAACGTTTCTCCCTTTTTTTTGCTTTGCTTTTAGTTTAGCTCTCTGCCAGCGAAAATGAAGCTCAAGGGGACTGTGTGCATCCCCAGGGCTCTACTTTCAGTCACAACAGGCTCCTGCAGCCCTCTGCCAGTGAAAATGGAGTTTGCAATGCTCCCAAGCTCTGTTTTCACTGGCAGAGGGCTGCAGGAGGCTGGCGCGGCTGAAAACAGAGCCTGGGAGAATATTATTGGCTGAGAATCTGAATGCTTTGCACCCCGCCCTAAGCTCTGTTTTTGCTGGCAGAGGCACTGGAGGTCAATCCTTGACTGTTTCCAGGGCAGCCCAGTGGGCCAGATCCAAGCCTTGAGTTTGGCACCCCTGCAATAGATTAATCACTTGCATGGTCATAGACATTATCTATTAAAAATCTCCTAAGATATAACCCCTAGAAAGTAATACAATTTTATTGCCAAAAGCAGTTCAGTTGTAAATATCTAGAATAAATGCCAGAATGTGGTAATATTACTTATGGATTTTACATCTGTTGGTACAAACATAATCAATATGACAAGCAAAGTAAATGATGATGAAAGTAAAGCATATATGCAAGAATAAAATGAAAGCTTAACAAATGATGTGATGTCCCTTGGTTTTTAATGTATTTATGAATAAATATAAAAGGAATGCTTAAGATAATGAAAATGTATTAATAGAAATGTGATCGTAGCTTCATATGCAGATGAGGACATATTATTGGCTGAGTATCTGAATGCTTTGCGGTGAAAGATGTGATTCAACTCAACATACAGATCTGAAAAGTTTAAAAAAGTTATACATAAATGATGAAAAACTTGACAAGTAGGTGAATTTGTACACTATAGTAGGATATGTACTAAAAATGGAGGAATAAATGAGATATAAGACATATGAGTAAATTTTAATAAGGCAATTGAAAATCCTGGTAGAAAAATAGTAAATAATAGTTAATTTATTGCATGAAATTAATGTTGGAAAAAACAACTTTTGTACACTTGTGCCCACTTTGTGATTCAGTAGTGAAAACTGAATGTCAGGGGAAACATAAAAGTGTGCTGAATATAGTATGGATTATTCGAGTAGTACTAAAGAAACTAGAGTGAATTGCCCAGGTATCAAATACAATTGTGTATAATTGAACTGAATAGAAAAACGAATGAGCACTATGAAAGAAACAAATGTCACATATACAAAGAATAAAAGAAGTTTAAAACACAAAACCAATGAAGGAGGAGTAAATTAGCAAGCGGAAAATCTAATAACATTTTGAATGTGAGAAGCTTAAAGGAATAAAAAAGGTTTTTTTCTCTTTCTTAATCTCATTGCATTGCAATGCAAATCACTGCATAATTTTACTTATGGTTTTACTAACCTTATCTATACCAAAAGAAAATAGTTTTATAGTTATGCATGAAGAATGTATGATGTAGTCTAAATTCAGAATTAAACTACTACCGGTAATTTTATCTCTGTGTATCTCTGATATGCTAATGCAGAAAATGGTCAAATGACCTTACTTTTATTTAGTTTTATTTAATGATATTTTGATATGGAACAACATATCTCCTGAGTTCTACAGGCAAACAATATACTGAGAAAAAATGAAATTTTAAAGCCATGTTTATTTTAATACAAAATGTGTTGCATCATTACAGAAGTAACCTTAACTGTGTATCTTCACATGCATGAATAATCTTCATATCTCCATTTAATTGTAAGCTTATACTGGTTTCCAATACTATTGAAAAATCTTGGTAAATTTTTTCCCTTTTGTGCTTTTTCAATTAGTGCTCTATAGCTACTTCATTTTTGGACTGCTAATGAGATGGACATTGCAAATTGTGCCTTACATACAGAGTATATGCATCAAAGTTGCAAATATATTGTGATCTCAAATATTAGATGCACTTGGTCACACACTAATGCTGTGCAATTTCTAAATAAGGCATTAAGCATCCTTGTGATAAAACAGAAGCATCACACAGTAATAAACCTTACTACATGACCTGAAAAACTGCAATAGGAAAAGTAATTTTTTATTGTCCAAGATTGAATTTATATGCATTTTGGTAGATGCTTTAAAATACCAATCACCTTATTGGTTAAAGTACATCTTACACAGTACAACCAAAACATTTTTATTTATAACACCTAAAGTAGCATCTACACTTTAATTCATTTTATGTACAAATTCAACAAAATATCTACATATAAAAGCTTACTTAAAATTAAACTTGATGCAAGTTATGAAAAACCAATTTATTGGCAAATGAAATTGAGCATTCCTTCAACCATAGGTTGTTATATAACATTTTATATTTGGAGGTAAATCTTTTCAATGATAATTTGTGTGTGTGTGTGTGTGTGTGTGTATCTGTGTGTTTATGAGAGGGAGTTTGCAATTAATATGAGGCCATTTCAATAAAATTAATCAGCATTTATTAAATGATTTAACTCTTTTGTAGGATTCTATACCATTTCATGCCAAGCACTCTATTAAAAGCTATATTCTGATTTTCTGACTGAGAGATAAATATGGATGCTGTATTAATACAATACAATACAATAGCAGAGTTGGAAGGGACCTTGGAGGTCTTCTAGCCCAACCCCCTGCCTAGGCAGGAAACCCTATACCGTTTCAGACAAATGGCTATCCAACATCTTCTTAAAGACTTCCAGTGTTGGAGCATTCATAACTTCTGGAGCCAAACTATTCCACTGATTAATTGTTCTAACTGTCAGGAAATTTCTCCTCAGTTCTAAGTTGCTTCTCTCCTTGATTAGTTTCCACCCATTGCTTCTTGTTCTACCCTCAGGTGGCTTGGAAAATAGTTTGACTCCCTCTTCTTTGTGGCAACCCCTGAGATATTGGAACACTGCTATCATGTCTCCCCTAGTCCTTCTTTTCATTAAACTAGACAGTTCCTGCAACCATTCTTCATATGTTTTAGTCTCCAGTCCCCTAATCATCTTTGTTGCTCTTCTCTGCACTCTTTCTAAAGTCTCCACATCTTTTCTACATCGTGGTGACCAAAACTAAATGCAGTATTTCAAGTGTGGCCTTACCCAACCATTATAAAGTGGTATTAACACTTCATGTAATCTTGATTCTATCCTTCTGTTTATGCAGCCTAGAACTGTGTTGGCTTTTTTGGCAGCTGCTGCACACTGCTGGCTCATATTTAAATGGTTGTCCACTAGGACTCCAAGATCCCTTTCACAGTTACTACTGTTGAGCAAGGTACCACCTATACTGTACCTGTGCATTTCATTTTTGTTGCCTAAATGTAGAACCTTACTCTTTTCACCATTGAATTTCATTTTATTAGATAGTGCCCAATGTTCAAGTTTGCCAACATTCTTCTGTATCTTTAGTCTATCTTCTGAAGTGTTGGCTATTCCTGCCAGCTTGGTGTCATCTGCAAATTTGATGAGTTTCCCATTTATTCCCTCATCCAAATCATTGATGAAGATGTTGAAGAGTACTGGGCCCAAAACAAAGCCTTGGGGTACTCCACTGCATACTTCCCTCCATGTAGAAATACTTCCCTCCATGTATTAAATCAAGTCAAGTCAAGTCAAGTAGGTTTTATTGTCATTTCAACAATATACAGTACAGTACACAGTGAGACGAAACGACGTTTCCCCAGGACCAAGGTGCTACATCAGACAACATAGATAAAAAGAAAAAGAGCAGAACACAGAACTACATATAACTCTAAATTTAAGAACTTAAGAGAGTTGAGGAGTCTGATGGCTTGTGGAAAGAAACTGTTACAGTCTGTTTGTATGGCCCCGAATGCTTCTGTACCTTTTTCCAGATGGCAGGAGAGTAAAGAGCGTGTATGAGGGATGTGTGTGGTCAGCCACAATGTTTCTGGCTTTATGAATGCAGCGTGTAGTGTATATGTCCATGATAGAGGGAAGAACAACCCCAGTGATCTTCTTTGCCATCCTCACTATTTGCTATAGGGTCTTGCGATCCGAAATGGTGCAATTCCCAAACCAGGTGGTGATGTAGCTGCTCAGGGTGCTCTCGGTGGTCCCTCTGTAGAAGGTTATGAGAATGTGTGGTGGAAGCTGTGCCTTCCTCAGTTTCCTAAGAAAGTAAAGACACTGCTGGGCCTTCCTTGTTATGGAACCGGTGTTGAGGGACCAGGTGAGATTCTCCGCCAGGTGAACACCAAGGAATTTGGTGCTCTCTGTGTCCTCCTGAAGTCAACAGCCATCTCTTTTGCTTTGTCTACATTCAGAGACAAGTTGTTGGCTTTACACCAGTTTGTTAACTTCTCCACCTCCTCTCTGTATGCTGTCTCATCATTCTTGCTGATAAGACCCACCACGGTCGTATCATCAGCGAACTTTATGATGTGATTCGAACTGTGCATTGCTACACAGTCGTGCATCAGCAGGGTGAACAGCAGGGGACTGAGCATACAGCCCTGAGGGGCTCCAGTGCTCAGTATGATGATGTTAAAAGTGTTGTTCGCGATCCGGACTGTCTGAGGTCTTCCAGTCAAAAAGTCCAGGATCCAGTTACAGAGGGAGGTGTTCGGGCCCAACAGGGTCAGCTTCCCCATCAGATGTTGGGAAATGATAGTGTTGAAGTGTTATAGTGTTAGCATATTATTTTGAGAATAAGACCATGAAAATGCAAGTTGTATTTTATAATTCAACTCCATAAATAATGAAATCTCAATGAGTTTAATGTAGCTTAAATGCAAGCCATTCCTAATCAAACCAACATATCTGGTATTTGAAAGTGATTGAATTACTTTGGCAATTAATCACACATTGTTAAAGTCAACTGAGTCAGACAAAATACATTGGGAACATTCCTGCAAGTACTCTTTCTGTATTTGTTTGGTGGTTGCTTAAATACATGTTTACCATGTTCAGAAAACTTCCTGGTGGATGATGCCAATTATAATACATAATGAAATGCACATTATTTGAAGGTACTGAATATATTTTGCCATGTATATTTCTGGTCTAATTTTTTATAATTTGAAAATTTTACATTAAGTGTACAACTCCAAAATGAATTAAAACAAAAGAAAACATAAAACCCAATGTGTACTATATTTCAAAAAATAGAACACTGTGGTGCAGTAATACTTCATAATTAATAAGCCTATAAAATAAGAGAAGCAAAAAGCAGGTATCAGAATCTCAGTTAGCATCAGAAAATGTGTCATACTTAGTCATTTTCAATCATATACTGTACATCCTGTTCCTAACTGTCTTGCAAAAGACATAATGACATTAAGCTAGACATTGTCACCAATTTCACAACAATGTCCACAAAGACATTGAAGTTCTATGTAATACTACTATAACACTCTGATAATGGGAATGGACTTGAGGGATTTAGTTAAAGATTGTTTAACAACTTCTGAAAATCATTTTCACTGGCATAACTGATTTTTTTAGATATATGCAAGACTTTGCATGCATTATACTGCATTTGAATATTAACTGATGTTCCTCATCTTAACATCTTTATAAACAAATGCTGTGTAAAATGCTTCATGTTTTGCATTCTGATTTAGATTTTTGTTATAAATTCTATACTTATAGAAAAAAACACTTCATTGGTTAAAATATTTGTTTCTTTTCTTATCTATAATTAGAGGAACAAATTTAAGTGTGATGTAGATGTTGATATGGAACAGTTTCTTTAATTAGACAAAAGAATTCATTGCATTAACTGGAGAAGGAGCTTCAGAACTTTCATTTCCTTCTGCAGGTTCTTTCTCTTTTTTCCCGCTATATTGTCCAATAAAGGAGCCATCCTCATTGAACTGGCCATTGACTCCTTCTCCATAATCAACTAAACTATCATCACTGTCTTCCTTTTTCACAGTCCTGTCTGAGGGTGACCTGCTTCCTTTTTTCAGAGGCTTGTGATCATCCATGTCACTGAAAAAAATGAAGGAGCCATCTTTTAGAAACAAGTACAGCAAATATATTTTCTATAGTTAACTAAGAAATAAATGATGCATACTGATTTTTTGCAACATTTAGTTATTACATGAAAACATAAATTAATAGAGTGTAATTGGCATGGATACATGGTACAATCATGGTTTAAACAAAATAAGCTTCCAGTAGCAGAACATCATTTTTTACCACCATACATGGGTTTCGACTTCAAATTTTGCATACAAAAAAAATGGTAAGCATTAGATATGGCCTTTTGGTCTTCAAACATAAAATTATGGTGTGCATTGAAATTTGTTTGTTAATTTTTTTTAATTTTCAATTCCTTCATATGAATGAGAAATGAATTTGTTTATAAGAAAACATTGATTTCTTCATTACGAAAATATAATAAATAATATGTTTTATATGATATTTTACACATACAAGGGTTGAAATATTTAACATTACCTTTTAAGAGACTTATATATTTTATTAAAAGGGTACAGAAGAAACAAATGAAAATAACCTAACAAGAAAAGCAGATTCTATACCAGTGATGACGAACCTATAGCACGCGTGCCACAGGTGGCACGCGGAGCCATTTGTCAGGGCACACAAGGCGTTGAAGGGAATAAATATTCAGATTACTAAGAAAGTGAAATACTTAGGGCCGGGATGGCGAACCTATGGTACGCGTGCCACAGGTGGCATGCAGAGCCATTTGTCAGGGCACATGAGGCGTTGCCCTATCAGCTGGCCATCGCGCATGTGCGCGCTGGCCATCTGATTTCACCCTTTTTTAAAGCCATTTTTCGCCCTCCCCAGGCTCCAGAGGCTTTATAGTCTGGGGAGGGAGAAAAGAGCCCCCCGCCCCCCTGAGGCCCTCCGGAGGCTTCAGGGACCGTCTGGAGGCTTCCCTGAAGCCTTCAGAATGCTTAAAATGACCCTCGAGCAATCAGGAAGTGACTTCCGGTTTGCTCGGAGGGTCATTTTGAGCACTCCGAATGCGTTAGGGAAGCCTCCGGACAGTCCCTGAAGCCTTCGGAACGCTTAAAACGACCCTCCGAGTAATCCGAAAGTCACTTCTGGTTTGCTCGGAGGGTCGTTTTGAGCACTCCAAATTCATCAGGGAAGCCTCTGGATGGTCCCTGAAGCCTTTGGAACGCTTAAAACGACCCTCCGAGCTTCTGGTTTGCTTGGAGGGTCATTTTGAGTGCTCCGAAGGCTTCAGGGAAGCCTCCGGATGGTCCCTGAAGCCTCCAGAGGGCCTCCGGGGGGGGGCGTGGGAGGCTCTTTTCGCCCTCCCCAGGCTCCTATAAAGCCTCTGGAGCCTGGGGAGAGCGAAAAAAGCATGTAAAAATGGGGGGTCATGCCTGTGGTGCACGCATGCACACTGGGGGGAGTTGCGCATTGCATTATGGGTGCGGCATGCCCTCACACGACCCCCCTGCGCTCCCCCCACTTGTGGCTCACGAGCCAAAAAAGGTTCGCCATCGTTGTTCTATACCCTGGACAGTGATGAGTATTTAATTGAACCAGAACCAGAATTCAATCACGCATTTAAATATTTCCACAGAATGAATGAATGAATGAATGAATATATATATATATATATATATATATATATATATATATATATATATATATATATATATATATATATATATATATATATATATATATATATATATATATATATATATATATATATATATATATATATATATATATATATATATATTTTCAAACAAAGATTTTTATTGGTTTTACAAAAAATTTCAGGAAAAGGGATAATGGATAAGGTTACAAATTTTGACAGCTACATTATGCAGGAAATGGCACTCCCCCCAATTCTCATAACTTTCACTTATTAATACATTGAGTAGTTACTACTTAACAATATTTTGACAGCATATTTTAACCTTTTATCTTCAAGTAATTTCAATCTATTTTATATCAAGCAGAAAAAGTTCTCTGTATTAGCAATTGCATTATTTTTCTAATTCACTTTTGTGATCTAAGTTTTCTCAGTATTGCCTCTTCTCCCCCCACCAGCAAGGCTCCGGCACCTCCCGTGTCTTGTGTGTCCCGTGTGGTATCATCAGTTTTGTCTAGGAGCACTTTGTTTTTTTCCATGAAGGCCTCAGCCTCCATAGTTGTATTAATTCTAACTCTAGTGTCCTCCCAAAATATCAGCATACCTTCTGGCAGAAGCCATCTAAACCAAACCCCTTTCTGGTATAATTTCTTTGCTAAGAGCAAATATTTTTTTCTTTTATCTCTAACTTTCTTTGGGATTTGTTTCAGGATGACTATCTCTCTATCCTTGTATTTTAACACTTGCCCCCTTTGTGCACTCAGAATCTCATTTCTTGTAGTCTTTCTAAGAAATTTAATGTGAACCTCCCTTAGAACATTGTGTGTTCTGGGCCGGATGGGTTGCCAGCGGAAATTTATAAAGAATTCCAAGATATACTTGTCCCAACGTTGTTAGAAGTCTACAACGCTGTGTTGAAAGAGGCGAAGACACTGTTGTCATGGACGGAGGCTAACATTGTACTATTACCTAAGGCGGATACAGACCAGATGCTTATACAAAACTACAGACCAATATCACTGCTAAATGCAGATTATAAAATCTTTGCCTCAATAATAGCAGAAAGGCTGAAAAAATTTCTTACATCGTTCATCCATACAGACCAAAACGGATTCCTCCCCAGAAGACAAATTAAAAACAATATGAGAATTATGTTGGACATTCTTGAATATTATGAAGTACACAATGATAAACAGGTTGCACTAATATTTCTCGATGCCCAAAAGGCATTTGATAATGTCAACTGGGAATTTTTGCACCAACAATTAGATTATATGACAGACAAATTTATAAACACGATCAGAGCAATTTATACAAACCAAAAAGCCAAAATAATAATCAATGGTGAACTAACACAAAGTATTGTAATCCAGAAGGGTACAAGACAAGGTTGCCCCCTATCCCCCCTGTTGTTTATACTAACCCTAGAAGTACTAGCCAGGAATATATGTAAAGAGGTACAGATAAAGGGACTAGAAATTAAAAAGGAGCAATTTAAATTAAAGGCCTTTGCGGACGATTTAGTGTTTGTGCTAGAAGATCCTATGGAATCTGGTACAAAACTCATTGAGAAACTGACAGAGTATGGGAAAATAGCGGGTCTGAAGATAAATATGACAAAGACCAAAATGCTGACTAAAAATATGAAATCAAAAGCAAAAGAGGAGTTAACGAAGAAATTGGGTATCCAAATTGTCAAAAAAGTCAAATATCTTGGTATACATTTATCTGCGAGGTGTGTGACCATCAAAGAAGACAATTATACCAATCTGATTAATAAAACTAAGAAGGACCTAGAAAGATGGAAAAACCTACAACTGTCCCTGATGGGCAGGATCGCAGTTATAAAAATGAATATACTACCCAAATTTCTTTTCCTATTTCAGAACATACCCATTAAATTAGAAAAAGGTGTCTTTAAAGATTTGAATCAATTGGTTTCGAAATTTATCTGGCAGGGAAGAAAACCAAGAATAAAACTTAAGGCTATGCAAGACACTAAGGAAAAGGGAGGATTTGGTGTACCAGATTGGGAACTCTATTATACTGCGGCTATATTAACATGGCTAAGGGAATGGATAATGCTGAGAAATAAAAGATTACTCAAATTGGAAGGTCATGACCTCCAAGCAGGCTGGCATGCCTTCCTCTGGTATGAAAAAGGATCTGCACACAAATATTTTAGTAGACATTACATTAGACAATCTCTGTTAATCATATGGAATAAAATTAAACATGACCACTATACTAAAATACCTATTTGGCTATCTACGATGGAAGCATACATACACCCAAATTTAATTAACATGGAAACTATAGTCACATATAAAGAGCTATTGAACAGGCAGGGGGAGATCAAAACTAGAGCAGAATTGACATCACAAGGAGTACAAGTAGAATGGTGGTCTTATTTACAGATACAATCAAGGTATGCACAGGATAGGAAGAACGAAGGTATTGCCAAAGACTACACAATATTAGATAAATTGTTGATACAGATAGAAAACAGACTGATCAAAGTGCTGTATAGATTTTTGTTGGAATATAAACTAGAGGAAGAACATGTCAAAGAGAACATGGTCGCCTGGGTGAAAAATTTCGGTTACAATGTGGAATTGGCTAAGTGGGAAAAACTTTGGATACTTAATCAGAAATTAACATTGGCTACGGCGTATAAAGAAAATCTTTACAAGATGTTCTACAGATGGCATCTCCCGCCAGCACGGCTATCTAAAATGTTCAAAAATTTGGCCCCAAATTGCTGGAAGTGTAAAAAAACACCAGGCACCTTCTACCATATGTGGTGGACGTGCAATGAGGCAAAAAAATATTGGAAAATGATCCAATCATGGTTAGAACAAATGGTGGGAGAACAAATTATGTTTAAACCAGAAACTTTTCTCCTAGGCATAATACCGGAGGGGTTTAAGAAAGATACACTCTATCTAATTATACATATACTGACTGCAGCGCGCATAACCTATGCACAGCATTGGAAAAAAGAAAATACACCATCAGAGCTAGATATAATCAGAAAAGTGTTGGCCTGTGCAGAAACAGATAGGCTCACTTTGGAACTTAAAAATAAAGGGGAATCAGAATATTTTGAGGTATGGAATAGATTTTATGACTGGTATAAGTTAAGATGACAAGACTGGAACAAATGTATATATGGCGATCGAACAGAAGGACAGACAATGTATTAAGTAGAATAACTGTTAATGGTTGAAACCAGCTGTACATAATGTGAATATATGATCACCCTGACCCCGCAGCATTGCAATGTTTTAAATGTAAAAACAATAAAAATATATTTAAAAAAAAAGAACATTGTGTGTTCTAGCGTAAGCTGAATTGACTCTATAGACCAGGTCAATATCCCATCCCAGCTGTTGTCTGTCTTTTTTAATATATTCAGCCAATAACTTTGTCATAACTTCCCTCAAGTCTTCATCATCAGCCTCAATTACATTTTGAAATCTAAGGAAAAAAAGACATCCTTTCAAACTCCATTTTTATCTGATGGTTCTCAAGTTCTTGGTTTCCTCTCTGGCCCCCCCTCACCTCCCCCCTCATCTCAGCCGTCTCTCCTCCAAACAGTGACATGCGGTGAGGTTTCTGGCTGGTGAGGCTGGTGACGTCATCAGGAAGGCGGGGAATGGGACCAAGTGTGTTGGAGGTGGAGGCTGCCTCAGCCTCCAGCACACGTGATCCCATTCCCCGCCTTCCTAAGCGTGCTCCGCCGGCCCGCGCTCCACAGTCCTCGAAAGCGACTGGGGAACGACGAGAACCTTCCTGCCTCTGCTGGACTTGCGCATTCCCCAGTCGCTTTTGTGGCTTCGTCATCCAGGAGCGCCGACAACATTTCTGCCTCCGCAGCTCGCGGGCGCGGCTGCACGGATGTATATAATATTAATAGGCAGTCCGGCGGGCGAGCAACCAAGGACCTCCATCGCTCGCTTGCTCTTTCGTCCGCCCGGACTGCCTCATCGTCGCTCTGGCTACATCCGTCCGGCCACGCCTGGGAGCTGCGGAGGCAGAAATGTTGTTGGCGCTCCCGGATGACGAAGCCACGAAAGCAACTGGGGAACGATGAGAACCTTCCCACAGTCACTTTTGTGGCTTCGTCATCCGGGAGCGCCGACAACATTTCTGCCTCCGCAGCTCCCGGGCGCGGCCAGACAGATGTATATAATATTTTAAATACATAAAATATATATAATAGTATATATTATATACTATTATTTCATGAAGAGAGGTGAGGCTCTGCCTCCCTTGCCTCCCCTGACCGCACGTCCCTGCCTCCAAAACTTCCAGTCTTTGAGTATTTTGAGCCGTTCGGTTCTGATTTTCTCTGAGCTGTTCGTTCATTTCTTTTAGTTGATTCTTCAATTCCTCCTGCCCCTTTAAAATCTTTTGGAGCATCTGTTGGGTTAAGTCCTCCTCCGGGGCCTTGGGCTGCAACAGAGATGTTAGTGTCTGTTGCCCGCTGGGGCTGAACATTGAGGATGTTGGGGCAGAACCAGCAAAGCCTGGTTTCCCAGGTGGTGGTCTTTTTGGTGCCATTTTGGTAAAAAGAGCTCAGCAATATCTGTGTCAATACAGTGAGAAGGCGACTGTAAAAGTGGATGGCCAAGAGAGATCACGAGGCAGGCAATCCAGGCAAATAAAGACCTTTTCTATAGTTCAAATCCAGGCAATAAAATCCATTGTTCCAAGTCCAGAGTATTGTATATAAAGATATATCTCTGAGTGTCACGGAGACAAAGACAAAATGCCAGCAGTTTCTGTGGGTGGAGTCAAAATTTCAGAGTACATGAAGACAACGGAAGTGTGCCATCTTGCCTTGCCAGCACCGGGATCAGAAGGCAACAAACCAAAAGTTTTCAAAGTTTTCAAAAAAGTCAGATCATCACCTCATTTTCACAATTGCAGTAGAGTATTCATCTGCTGCTTGCTATGAGTGTGATTTCATTCCAGAGCTATCCCCCCTCCTCCTCCTCCGGGGGTAGAGAGCAGTTTAAAGCCGCTTATCCAATGGGGGGGAAAGTCCCCCTCCCTCCAGTCACACTTCCCAGGAGCAGATTGAACGCTTTAAAAAGCTGGCAATCCTTTTTTTTTTTCAGTCAAAAAAGGGAACGGGGGGAGTTTCCACCTCAGCTGCAGCCTTCCAATCGTCAATTTCGCCCAGCTGTCTCGACGCGAAAGCGCGAGGAGTCCCCGCGCCTCCCCTTTTGCCTCCTGGTGCCTAGGGTAATGCAGGGAGCCCCCCCCCCCCGTGGCCGACGCTGACGCAGAGGACTCCCAGCTAGCCGCCCCCTCGGCAGGGGCCCCTACAAGGTTCCCTGTGCCCCCCGATCAGGGGGGAGCCCACCAAGAGCGTGTGGGGCGAGCAAAGCATGCCCATCATGTTCTACAGCCAGAACCGGAACAGAATGAATAAATATTTTTATAAACAGTTGTTCCCAGATTTGGATAAAATCACAGATGTTATTATAATGCCGCTGGAGAAAGTGCACAATTGAAGTAACAAATAATGCATAAACATTGCATGTCCCAGTTTTAATAATTAGCTATGCAAACATTGCTAATAATGTGTCATTCAGGTACACAAGGCACCTCTTCTTACCTTACACAAAGCAGGTAATGCAAAAGAAATATGTTTCTCCCCAGCACTGGGAGCAGTGCTGCCTTGGCTACATTATTTTAACAAAGATACAATTTATACTATCTTAACAATGAAGAATTTATATAGAAATGGATCCTTGCTATTTTATATACTGAGCTAGATATATTGGTAAATTTATTTTACCAATCAGTACATCATGGATTTGTTTCTGTTTATGCTACTATAGAGGCACAGACTTCAACAGTATCTGGTAATAAATCAAGTCTAATAAAATAAATGTGGTGAATATTTAAGTGGTTTTGCCAAAACTTGATACCTTTATTTTTGTTCTATTTCGGTAAAAAATTACACATGGTGGGACTATCTTTTTTTCCTGGTAGCTGTCAGCTGTAGATTCTCCAGCATGGGTTTCTGCAGTGTGCTTGCTTGCTATCGGCTTGCAGAAATGGGGAGGGGGTCTTGGGCATTTGTGAAGGAGTCCTTTGGGAGAAGGGCGGCATATAAATCCAATAAAACAAAACAAACAATAAAACAAGGAGAAATGAGCTGGGGTGTAGCAGTCCGATAAGAATTGGAAGGGAGGTTTGTACTCATGAATTATGGCATTGCTGAGTGGAGTTGTTTATACTTTGTCAAGGTCAACCATGACTCTAGATGCACAAAATTCCTGAAGAGTAATTCTCCCACAACATCATGCTGAACATTGATTGGATTCTCAGTGCTGGATCCTGAGGAGAGAGATTTGGGGTGTCTTTCAATGTGTAACTTTCACGGGTTTTCAATTAGATCTTGTCTTGCTTTTGCTGCTAGCAGGACCTAGCTATTTGCGGGATCGTATCCTACCCCATACATCCCTTCGGCCGATTCGCTCTCACAGAGAGGGACTCCTCTGGGTGCCGTCCACTAGGCAATGCCAGCGGGCGACGCCCAGGAGTAGGGCCTTCTCTGTGATGGGCCCGACCCTCTGGAATGACCTCTCCCCGGACATCAGAACTACCACCGACCTCCGCTCCTTCCGTAAGAAGCTTAAAACCCACCTGTTCAATCTAGCCGGCCTGGCCTAATCCCAATTTTAGTCCCTCAAGTCTGCATTTTTAAATTTTTAGGGGGACGCTTTTTAGCTGATTTTAACTTTTATTATTCTGTACAGCTGAATTTAGGTTTAATTTGCTTTTAAGGGTATTTAAGGGTATTTATCTTTTGTATCTGATTTTTAATGAGATGCCTGTACACCGCCCCGAGTCCCTTCGGGGAGAGGGGGCGGTCTATAAATCTTGAAAATAAATAAAATAAATAAATAAATATCATTTCAAACATAATAAAAGTACCTCTTCTTTAATTCAGTGGAGTTGGGAGTTTTCTTTCTTGGGCTTAGAATGGAGGCAGTCCTAACATCAGGCAAGATCTGCTTTATCAGCCAACCTGAAGACCCTAGTCTACTGTGGGGGTTGAGCACTCAATGTCAACCCACAGGAATGACTGGGAAGAGTCCGGAACCCTGGGATCGACCTCTCTTTGGTCATGCCAGAGCGGATATGAAATGGAGTGGCTGGAGGAGCTGCAGTAGCTGGTTGCTAGGTGTAGGATGGCTGGAAGACCATGGGGAGCATTCACCAGGGATGACCTTCACCAGAGGGCAGCGTGGTGACTTCGCCAGAGAGGACTCTGACAAGGAGGTTTTCATGCTGATCCATGCATTGCAACTGCTGCATGAGATGATCAAGAGTCAGAGAGCTTGGGAAACCCTTGCTTAGAAGCCTGCCCAGCCATCACATGGAGCAGCCCCTTCCACAGTCGCGGTGGTGACCTCTGTTATTCCACAAGTGGCAGCTCCAGCTGTAGCTGCTCAGCCAGCAGGTGCAATGGTGGCTCACCCCCCCCACCCCCTGTGGGGTGGAAATCCCCAGAGGCATTGAATTCCTAAGGTTCCTCCTCTGGGAATAAAATACAGAGGGGATCCCAAAGCTCTTGGATTCTTTCTAGCCCAAGTCTGGAATCACATGCAGGAGTATGGAGATGAAGTGGGATCTGAGGCAGCCAGATGTGTCACCATGGTCCTGGAAGGAGCTGCAGTAGAGTGGATGGTTAGTCTTCACAACAACAATGCTCCCCAACTAAGGAGCTATGATCAATTTATGGTAGCACTTCATTAGCAGTTTAAGGACCCCTAGCTGAATGCAAGGCTAGGATCTGAATGAAGACTACTACCCAGGGACAGAATACACCCAGGAGTTCCGTGAGCTGGCCTGCCATATGTCCACCTGGCCTGTGGAAGTCCTGATGGAATGTTACAAGGATGAGCTTACTGATGAAATCTATCACATCTGCATCTCCCGAGGGGTCCCTCGAGATCTAAGGTGTTGATATGTGTTGAGGTGGAAATCGATCTGGCCAAAAACTGGCACTGTGGCAACTGAAGCTGGAGCAAGTCCTCCCCTCCTGCTCATAAGGATCCCCCAAAAGCTGTCAAAGGTAGGCTAGTGTCCAAACCGAGATCCACAGCGTGCTTTAAGTGAGGGAAGGAGGGACACTGAGTAGCTGATTGCCAATTGGCCAAACCAAGCCCCAAACCTGCAGTTGCTGGGGGCAAGAAGCTTCAGAAGCAGCTGCCGAGGCACCAAGAAACAGCCTTGAAGGGGGTAGAGGTCTTTGAGTTTTCCCCTCCTACCCAGGAGTAACTGGGAGGAGAGTGAAACAGACGTTGACGACAACCCCTTGGTAAGTCAACATGTGATCCCCATGACCATAGTGGAGCTAAGGATGCCTTTGTCAGGCACCCAGGGGAAGATGTTAGCCCTTTTGGACTCGGGGTGCACCAGATGTGTGATTAGTTTCGAGGTGGTAGAGAAACTGAGACTGAGGACACTGAAAGTACCCATAGCTTTTTGCCACTGCATGGGTCAGTGGCAGGGGGTCAGATCACTTCATAATTGAATCTATGGAAATGGGGATGGGGAGCCACAAAGAGACATTGAGTTTTACTGTAGTCCCCAGAATGGATAATCCAAGCAGGCCCCTCCTGCTTGAATTAACCTGGCTCCACAAATGGAATCCTCTTCTGAACTGGAGGAAGGGGCTTCTAAGAATCAGTTCCCAACCAGAGAGAAGAGGGGGAGAGAAACCTTCACCAAGATCCAAAAGAGCAAAGATTACAAGCGAATTAGGGGCTGCAATGCAGGACCACACAGGAGGAGAGGAGAAAATCCCAAAGGAATACTGGGATCTCAGGGAGGCATTCAGTGAGGGGAGCTCTGACATACTCCTGCCCCATCGCCCCCAGACTGCATAGGAATCCTCCATAAAGTGAAATTCCCCAAGCCAAAAATCTATTTGACAACTCCATGAGAGTTAGATGAACTGCAGGCCTTTATGAACAAGAATTTGAAGCGTGGATTCATCCAACCAGCTAGACCACGAGTGGCCGATTCAGTGTTGTTTCGTGAAAAAAAAGGGTCTCTTCGTCTCTGCATGGATTATAAAGGCTTAAAGTGTGTGTGTATGTATGTATGTGTGTGTGTGTAATGTTTACCTGCTGCTGCTAATGAATGACATGCTGGTGCATTTAGCCAAAGGAAAAATCAATGGACAATGGGTTGGGGAATTGGGGGGAGGGAGCTGGGTAAACGTTTGATATGTACAGTATATGTTCCCTCCTTTCTGGCTCAGATCTTGCTTTCCTTTAGCTGTTTTCACTTCATATCTAGTAAAAGTACTTTATCTCTATTAAAATGGAGTTGAGGTTTTCCTTTCTTGGATAATGAAGGAGGCATGTTCGACACATTTGCTGTGTTCCAGTATAACCGATACAGTGCCCTTGCTGACCTTAATAGGAACACTAAAGTGACAGGTCAAGGTAGTTGTGATAATGATAACTCAAATAAGCAGGGGATCGTGGTCCAAGATGAAAAACTTGCTTTGGAAAGGGGAAAGTGTGAAACAGGTATTACACATCAGTCACACAAGAAGAGCAAGAGAGCCAAAAAGCGAAGCCACCTTCTGGTTGGTGATTTAATTGTAAGGGATGTAAATTTAGGAAAGGATATGGAGGTTTTGAAAGAGGTCACGTGTCTGCTATGGGCTACTGCCAGCAGAAACAAGAAGCATATTCTTAAGATAGCCAGTAAGGACTGTGATGTTGATGCTATTATACATCTTGGTACAAATGATCTGTCCCAAAAAGATGTACTTTCTGTGCAGAATGATTTCCAGAGCTTAGGGTATGAACGTAGTAGTATAGGTTGTAGGCTTATCTTTTCAGAGGTTTTACCAGTATATAAGGAACAAAAAGGGAAAAGCCAGTGTGTAGCAGAGTTTAATGTGTGGTTAAATGAGTGGTGTAAAAGGGAAGGCTTTGGTTTTATTAACTTTAACTTAACTTTAACTTTTATTTGATTTCTAGACCGCCCCTCTCCCAGAAGGGACTCGGGGCGGTGTACAGTCATATTAAAAAACAATAATATACATAATACAAATATAAAATAAATATAGGTGTGGCTGGAGGAGGTAGCAGTAGTTTACTGTACAATAGTTAAAGTTAGATTTAAAATTTAAAAATTTAAAAATTTAAAAATACATTTAAAAACACCCCTAAAAACTATCCCAGGATAAAATATTTGCCAGGAGGTATAAATGGGACTATCAATGGGCCAGGCCAGCTAATTGGAACAGGTGGGTCTTAAGTTTCTGTCGGAAGGAGCAGAGGTCGGTAGTAGTTCTGATATCGGGGGGGAGGTCATTCCAGAGGGTTGGGCCCATCACAGAGAAGGCTCTACTCCTAGGCGCCGCCTGTTGGCATTGCTTGGTGGACGGCACCCGGAGGAGTCCCTCCCTGTGAGAGCGAATTGGTCGCAGGGATGTATGCGGTAGGATGCGATCCCGCAGGTAACTAGGTCCTGTGCCATGGAGCGCTTTGAAGATGGTAATCAACACCTTGAAACGCACCCGAAAAACCACAGGCAGCCAGTGCAGCTCGCGCAGGAGAGGTGTTATGTGGGAGTACCTAGTACTCCCCATGATAGCCCGCGCGGCCGCATTCTGAACTAGCTGTAGTCTTCGGGTGCATCTCAAGGGAAGCCCCATGTAGAGAGCATTGCAGTAGTCCAGACGGGACGTCACCAGCGCATGAGTGACCGTGCGTAAGGCGTCCCGATCCAATAGGGGGCGCAATTGGCACACCAGGCGAACCTGGTGGAACGCCTCCCTTGCCACGGCTGCCACATGGTCATCCATCGACAGCCGGGCATCTAGGACGCCCAAATTGCACGCCCGTTCCACAGGGGGCAGTTGCTCGCCCCCTATGGCCAGCGATGGAGTCCACTGGTTGAACCGAGGCGCCGGTAACCACAGCCACTCTGTCTTGGAGGGGTTGAGCCTGAGTCTGTTGTCCCCCATCCAGACCCGAACGGCTTCCAAACACCGGGACATCATTTTGACAGCCTCGTTGGGGTGGTTTGGGGTGGAAATGTACAGCTGAGTGTCATCAGCGTACAGGTGGTATCCAACCCCAAAACCACGGATGATCTCACCCAGTGGCTTCACATATGTGTTGAACAGAAGGGGCGAGAGGACCGAACCCTGCGGCACCCCACAAGTGAGTGACCTCAGGGTCGACCTCTGCTCCCCTGCCAACACACATTGCGTCCGGTCGGAGAGGTAGGAGCCGAACCACCGTAAAACGGTGCCCCTTACTCCCATCCCCTCCAGCCGGCGCAACAGGATACCATGGTCGATGGTATCAAAAGCCGCTGATAGATCTAATAGGACCAGGATAGAGGAGCAACCCCTATCTCTGGCCCTCCAGAGATCATCAACCAACGCGACCAAGGCCGTCTCCGTGCTGTGACCGGGTCGGAAACCGGACTGGTGCGGGTCTAGATAATCGGTTTCCTCCAGGTGCCGTGGGAATTGCTGTGCCACCACATTCTCTACAACCTTCGCTAAGAAGGGAAGGTTGGAGACAGGACGATAATTAGCTAGTTCCGTCGGGTCCAGGGAAGGCTTCTTGAGTAAGGGCCTCACCACCGCCTCTTTCAAGGCGGCCGGTAAGGACCCCTCGCCCAGTGAAGCGTTCACTAGACCCAGGAGCCAGCCTCGTGTCACCTCCCAGGATGCCAGTACCAGCCAGGAGGGGCACGGGTCCAATAAACATGTAGTGGCTCGCAGCCGCCCACGTAACCTGTCCAAATCCTCGGGGGCAACAGAGTCAAACTCCTCCCAGTATGGTCCCTCAAGACTCGCTTCTGACGACTCCTCTGGTCCACTGAAGGGGGCTCATCCACTCCGGATCTGAGCGATTTTGTCCTGCAGATATTCCCCAAACTCCTCTGCTCTGCCCTGTAAAGGGGCTTCCCGCGGCCTCTGTGATAAGAGGGAGCGGGTCACCCGAAACAGGGCAGCAGGGCGGTTATCGGTTATATTAGTCATGATGTCTGCAGCTGGTCCAGTTAAAAGCTGTACAAAATAGATTGCTTGACTCCATCAAAGAAAGGAACTGAGTTGCTTGGCATAAATTCACAGATTTTCTGGATAAACATTTAAACGGAACAGGGGGGACAGAGAATTAATTGATAAAGAACATTTCTGTCCCCAGAAATCTAAAATTAATAGGGATATAAGTGCATGTAACATAGATGTTTGTGCAGATAAGATTATCAGCCCTGCTGTCAAGCAAAACCAAGCATTTAATAGTGAGTGCCATACCATGTGCATTAATCAAACAGGTGGCAAGAAAGTAGGGGCAGTCAGGCACAATATAGGTTATGTAGACAGTAAACACAGGGTCAATCAAAATGGACTCAAATGTCTATACACCAATGCACAGAGTATGAGGAATAAACATGGTGAATTAGAAATTCAAGTAAATGAGGGCAATGATATTGTTACCATTATGGAAACTTGGTAGGATGAAATCCACAAATGGGACATACAGCTAAGATAAAGATAAAGGTTCCCATCGCACATATATGCTAGTCATTCCCGACTCTAGGGGGCGGTGCTAATCTCCGTTTCAAAGCCGAAGAGCCAGCAATGTCCGAAGGCATCTCCATGGTCATGTGGCCAGCATGACTAAACACTGAAGACGCACAGAACGCTGTTACCTTCCCACCAAGATGGTCCCTATTTTTCTACTTGCATTTTTAAAATGCTTTCGCACTGCTAGGTTGGCAGAAACTAGGACAAGAAACGGGAGCTCACTCCATTACAGGGCGCTAGGGATTCAAACCGCCAAAATGCTGACCTTTCCAATCGACAAGCTCAGTGTCTTAGCCACTGAGCCACAGCATCCCAACACACAGCTAGAGGGATTTAAATTATTTAAAAGAAATAGACCCAATAAAAGAGGAGGTGGAGTTGCACTATATATAAGAAATAACTACATCTTTACAGAAATAGAGCACAACAATGATAAAAATCATCTTGAATGCATTTGGGTGAATATTGAAGGGGGGAAATGACATTGCCATAAGCCTTGCCATGGGTCATCCAACCAAAGAGATGAAGTAGATGAACTTTTTGCTAGTCAGCTAACTAAGGTATGTAGGAAGCGCATCACAATAGTAATGGGGGATTTTAACTACCCTGACATCACCTGGGAGACAAACTCTGCACCAAGTGGAAGATCCAACAGGTTCCTAACAAACCTAGCAGACAACTTTGTTTCCCCATACGTATGTAGAGAAGGGAATAAGGGGATCAGTCATATTGGACTTAATTCTCACTAACAGAGAGGAAATGATAGAAGGTGTTGAAACTACAGGAACCTTTGGGACATGTGATCATGCAATATTGGAATTCAACATTATGTAAGGGCAAGTGGTAGAACAAAGTCACACTAGAGTTTTGGACTTTAAGAGAGCCAATTTCAATAAACTTAGAGAGTTTCCATGGATGAGAATCCTCAAGGGGAAAACAACTCAAGAAGCTTGGGAAATTATGAAAAGTTAGATTATAAAAGCCCAGTTTAGCACAATAATATTGAAGAAGAAAAATAATAGCTCTCAAAAGAAACCAGCATGGCTGCATAAAGAACTATCTGACAAATTGAAAGATAAAAAGGATACGTATTAAAAGTGGAAAGAAGGGCACATAACTAAGGCAGAATATCAGCAAATAGCCTGAGCCTGTAAAGATGAAGTAAGGAAAGCTAAGGCTCACAATGAAGAAAGGCTTGCAACAAAAGTAAAAAATAACAAAAAAACTTCTTCCAACATATTAAAAACAAGAAAAAAGTCAATGAAATAATTGGTCCATTGCTGGGAGAAAATAGCAAGAAGGTGACAAGCAACAGGGAGAAAACAGAACTACTTACCGTATTTTTCAGACTATAAGACCCATCTTTTTTCCTCAAAAAAGAGGCTGAAAATCTGGGTGTGTCTTATACATCAAACACAGCATTTTTTTGCCTCCCAACGCCCCACCCCCTTCACTGAAATGGCCGTGCATAGCCTTATGGAGGCTTTCAAAGAGCTCCAGGGGGCTGGGGAGGGCAGAAAAGAGCAAAAAACAGGCTGTTTTTTGCCCTCCAGCCCCCAGCAGCACTCTATAAGCCTCCATAAGGCTATGCATCCATTTTTAACGGGCTGTTTTTTGCTCATTGTTGCCCCCCCATCCCCAGGAGCACTCTGCAAGCCCCCCCCCCCCCAAGGCTATTAATGCCTTTTCTGGTTTGGGGAGGTTTGCAGAGTGCAAAAACTTTTTTTCCTTTTGTAAAGCTCTTTAAACTGATTGATGAGAATTACATTGATCAAGTGCTGTGCCAGCAGAAACAAAGTCTTTGCTGCTGCAGATTGTCAGCGATTTCCTTCTCCAGCATATAGATAAATACACCTGGAAACATCTATTTACCTACCTACTGTATTTCTCTCTCTCTCTCTCTCTCTCTCTCTTTATCCCTCTACCTACCAACCTACCTCTCTCTCTCTCTCCCCCTACTTATCTACTGTATTTCTCTCCCTCTCTATTTCTCTCTCTATCCCTCTACCTACCTACCTACACTCTCTCCCCCCTCCCTCCCTCACTACAAACACTCTCTCTTCCCCTACCTATCTACCTACTCTCTCTCTCTCCCTACCTATCTACTGTATTTCTCTCTCTCTCCCTACCTATCTACTGTATTTCCCCCTCTCTCTATCCCTCTACCTACCAACATACACATACACACTCTCTCCCCCCTACCTATCTATTGCATTTATCTCCCTCTCCATTTCACTCTCTATCCCTCTACCTACCTACCTACCTACCTACCTACCTACCTACCTACCTACACACTCTCTCTCTCCCTCCCTCCCTACTGCATTTCTCTCTCTTTCTCCCTTTATCTACCTACCTACCTAACTACCTAAATGGTAAGTGAGCACCTGTCTACCCTAGATGACTTCAAATCACCAGGACTGGATGGATTACACCCCAACATTCTGAAGGAACTGGTAAATGAGATCTCAGAACCACAACTATATCTTTCAAAGATCCTGGAGCACCAGTGAACACCAGAGGACTGGAAAAGAGCCATCTTCAAAAAAGGAAAAAAAATAGATCCAGGAAACCACAGACATATCAGCCTGACCTCAAGACAAGGGAAGACTCTGGAAAAGATAATCAAGCAACGAATCAGCGAACACATAGATGCCAACAAAGTAATAGCCAAAAGCCAACATGTGTTTGTCAAACACAGATCATGCCAGACTAATCTTATTGCATTCTTTGAAAAAATGACAAAATTAGTGGACCAGAGGAATGCTGTCGATATAATTTACTTGGACTTCAGTAAGGCATTTGATAAAGTAGGTTATAACTTACTGCTAGATAAAGTAGAAAATTGTGGGTTAGACAGCATCAACACCAGATGGATTCGTAACTGGCTGACCAACCACACTCAACATGTAATCCTCAATGGAACTGCATCTACATGGAGGGAAGTATGCAGTGGACTACTCCAAGGCTCTGTTTTAGGCCCAGTACTCTTCAACATCTTCATCAATGATTTGGACAAGGGGATAAATGGGGAAGTCATCAAATTTGCAGATGACAATAAGCTGGAAGGAATAACCAACACTCCAGAAGATAGGCTTAAGACACAGAAAGATCTTAATATTAGATCTTAACAAACTTGAACATTGGACGCTATCTAACAAAATGAAATTGAATGGTGAAAAAAGCAAGGTCTACATTTAGGCAAGAAAAACAAAATGCACAGGTACAGTATATGTGGTAACTTGCTCAATAGTAGTAACTGTGGGAGGGATCTTAAGAGTCCTAGTGGACAACCATTTAAATATGAGCCAGCAGTGTGCAGCAGCTGCCAAAAAAGCCAGTTTTAGGCTGCATAAACTGAAGGATAGAATCAAGATCACATGGAGTGTTAATATCAATTTATAATGCCTTGGTAAGGCCATACTTGGAATACTGCATCCAGTTTTGGTTGCCACGATATAAAAAAGATGTTGAGACTCTAGAAAGAGTGCAGAGAAGAGCACCAAAGATGATTAGGGGACTAGAGGCTAAAACATATGAAGAACGGTTGCAGGAATTGGGTCTGTCTAGTTTTGTAGGAAGTTATCACCCAGCCCTCTCCCAGAAAAAATGAAATATCCTAGGAAATATTGAAAAAGCAGAATATTATATTTTCCTGGATATGAAAAAGGGAGAAACACATTTTAAACACAAAGTAAATTCCTGCAGCTTCCAGCCCATCCCCACTTTGTCAATGGGCCATTAAGAAGACCAAGCTAGTCCACTTTATATAATAAAGAGTTCTCCTCTGCAACTCCAGAGTGATGGGATTAAGGCAGGATAATAAGCCTTTACTCAACTGACCACATGGCATCTGAACTCAATCAAACCTGGATTCAAAACTCAGCCTAGAGGGTTGCCCTTGCACGGGCCCATGGGAGTCTGGCAACCAATCAGAATACATTTCTTACACAGGAACAGGAAACAGATAGGTGGGGCAGAACAGATTATAAAAAGCCCTGCAAGGCTCTTCCTCCTCCCTTCTCTTCCCTTCTCTTCTTCTCCACCAACATTGAAGCATGTAATCACCTTTTCTGTTCAGGACTCAAGCCATGCGGTCCTGTCCACCATTAAAACCATCTTTCCAAGTAGCCTCCATGTCTCCAGTGTCTTCTTCCCCACTTGGAGCCGAACCCAGAAGGACATTTCTTACAACAGTTTAATGAAAAGAAGAACTAGGGGACACATGATAGCAGTGTTCTGATATCTCAGGGGTTGCCACAAAGAAGAGGGAGTCAAACTATTCTCCAAAGCACCTGAGGGTAGGACAAGAAGCAATGGGTGGAAACTAATCAAGGAGAGAAGCAACTTAGAACTAAGGAGGACTTTCCTGACAGTTAGAACAATTAATCAATGGAACAACTTGCCTCCAGAAGTTGTGAATGTTTCAACATTGGACGTTTCAAAGAAGATGTTGGATATCCATTTGCCTGAAATGGTGTAGGGTTTCCTGCCTAAGCAGGGGATTGGACTAGAAGACCTTCAAGGTCCCTTCCAACTCTGTTATTCTATTTTAAACACCCAGATCCAGAACAGCTGTTCATACAGGCAGACCCCAGTGATGTAGCAGTCGGAGCAGCCCTGTGCATACACATCTAAAAAAGTAACTGACACTGAACAGAGATGGGCTATCTGGGAGAAGGAGGCATTTGCAGTATGGTAGGCTGCAGATGGTTTCTAGCCCATAAAAGCACCTGTTTAATTAAAGATGAATCAGCTTGGGTGGGATGAAAATTATACATCCCAGGTGGTCAGAGAATTCCTCTCAGGCAAACATGCCACAACATGTTTGGTGACATGGTGAAGTGACATGGTCACTTCAGCTTTGTGAAAACCCTACACCTTATCACCATGATGGTGAACCTACGGCATGTGTGCCACAGGTGGCACACGGAGCCCTCTCTGTGGGCACGTGAGCCGTCACCCAGCTCAGCTCCACCATGCATGTGTGCGTGCCTCCCGCTGACCAGCTGATTTTCGGGTCTCTGCCACGCATGCAGAAGATGCACAGGCATGCATGGGAGTCAGGTGCTTGTACAGGGGGAGAATGGGTGTGCAGAGTTACAACTCCCATTTTTTGTGCCAGGAGCTTTCAGGGAGGGCCTCTGGAGCCCAGGGGAGGACATTTTTGCCCTCCTGGAGGCTCGAGGAAAGCCTCCGGAGCCTGGGGAGGGCAAACCCTGCCCCTGGTGCAGGAGGCTAAGTAGGCCATGCAGGGGGGCATGCACATGTGCACCGGGGGTCATGTGCACATGCACAGGGTGGCAAGCGCATTGAATTGTGGGTGTGAAGTGCAATAGCACATACTTGCATGATTTTGGCACGAGAGGAGAAAAGGGTTAGCCATCATTCCCTCATCAAAAGGCAATTCTGGTGGCCGTCTCTTAGGAAAGACATTTAAAGCTATGTTGCCAGTTGCCTTATCTGTGCATCAGCAAAGAGAAGACAAGGGGAAACTCCCCGGTCTTTTACAGACAGTAACCGAGCCTTCATTTTACTGTAGAGTTACCTGAAAGTGTGGGGAATACTGTTATCTTGGTTGTAACAGATCTTTTCTCCAAGCAGGCCGACTTTGTTCCCTGCCAAAAAATCCCCACTGCTAAGGCACTCACCAAACTGTTCCTGCAGCATATTTATCAATTACATGGGACCCCATCAAGGAAAATATCTGATTGTGGGGGAGTGTCTAATTCACTTCAAAGTTCTGGAAAGCCTTTTTGGACCTTCTTGGAACTGGTCAGGGCCTAAGTTCTAGTCATCATCCTCAGACCAACAAATCGAAAAGAGAGACTGAATTCAGTTTTGAACAATATTTAAGATGCTTTATTAGCTATCAACAAGATAACTGAACTGACCTCCTGCTTTTGCAGAAGTTGCCTATAATAACTCTGTGCACTCTAGGACTGTGTTCACCCCATTTTGAGCTGCCACTGGCCAGGACTTCATCTCAATGCCAGAATTGTCAGTAGAGGAACCAATCATAACCTCCCTTAAGGAGTAAATACAACAAGTACAAAACACCTGGCCAGTAGTGAGACTAGAGACTGAATGAGGCTAGAGCCGCTTTTAAAGCCTTTTAAAGAAAAGTAGACCACATCCTACTTCTTCGTAAGCTAGAAAAAAGTGGGATAGCTTCATCACCAGATGGATTTGCCTCTGACTAACAAACTATACTTAACGAGTAGTCCTTAATGGGTCTAAGTCTGCATAATGAGAAGTAAGCAGTGGGGTACCACAAAGTTCTATCTTAGGCCCAATACTCTTCAATATCTTCATAAACGACTTAGATGAGGGAATAGAAGGGGAACTTACCAAATTTGCAAATGATACTAAGTTGGCAGGAATAGCTAACACCCTAGAAGATAGACTCAAGATCAAGATGGATCTTGACAGACTTGAATACTGGACCCTAGCTAACAAAATGAAATTCAATGTAAAGAAAAATAAAGTCCTACACTTAGGTAAGAAAAACCAAAAGTACATATATAAACTGCATGAAACCAGGCTTAATAGCAGTGACTGTGAGAGGGATCTTGGAGTCTTAGTGGACAACCACTAAATATGAGCCAACAGTGTGCAGTGGCTGCCAAAAAAGCCAATGCAATCCTAAATTGCATTAACAGAGGGATACACTCAAGATTAGGTGAGGTACTAATACCACTCTATAAAGACCAAGTAAGACCACACCTAGAGTACTACATCCAGTTTTGGTCACCATACTATAAAAAAAGATGTTGAGACTCTAGAAAAAGTGCAGAGGAGAGCAACCAGGATGATTAGGGGACTGGAGACTAAAACATATGAAGAACGGTTACAGGAACTGGGCATGGCTAGTCTAATGAAGAGAAAGACCAGGGGAGACATGATAGCAGTCTTCCAATATTTGAGGGACTGCCACAGAGAGGAGGGGTCAAACTATTTTCCAAAGCACCCTGAAGGCCAGACAAGGAATAATGGATGGAAACTGACCAAGGAGAGATTCAACACAGAAATAAGGAGGAACTTTCTGACAGTGAGAACAATCAACCAGTGGAACAGCTTGCCTTCGGAGGTTGTGGGGCTTCATCACTTGAGACTTTCAAGAAGAGATTGGACTACCATTTGTCAGAAATGGTGTAGGGTCTCCTGCTTGAGCGAGGGGTTGAGTTTGAGTTTGAGTTTTATTAAATTTATATACCACCCCCTCTCCCCGCAGGGACTCGGGGCGGTGTACAGACAGTACAAATAAAACAACAAAGCAAGAACAACAATACATTAGACACCCGACATAAACATACGGTCTGTGACATACCCAAACTCATTTCAAGTTAAAAACAGTCTAAAACCAAATTAAAACCCCAAAATTTACAATATTAAAAAGCCATCCAGGAAGGGCAGTAATAGATTGTACTTAAGATTCCAATTAGGCTAGGCCTGCTAGCCGGAACAGGTGGGTCTTGAGTTTCTTACGGAAGGAGCGGAGATCAACAGTAGTTCTAATGTCAGGGGGGAGTTCGTCCAGAGGGTTGGGCCCATCACAGAGAAGGCCCTACTCCTGGGCACCGCCCGCCCACATTGTCTAGCGGAGGGTACCCGGAGGAGACCCTCCCTGTGTGAGCGGATTGGTCGTAGGGATGTATGGGGTAGAATGCGATCTCGCAAATAACTTGAACTAGATGACCTATAAGGTCCCTTCCAAATCTGTTAATCTGTTAAATCTTAAGATGACAAAAGAAGGACAGAACCAAACCCATTTAAAATAGGTGATAAGGTTTATCAGTTCACAAAATTCCTACAATCCTTACAACCCTCAAAGAATTTGGGACCAAAATTCATAGGACCTTTCCCAATCACTAGAATCATCAACCTAGTAACGGTAGAATTACTACTCCACAAGACTCTTAGACAGGACTACTCAGTTTTTTACTGCAGCCTATTGAAACCCAAAATTACATGCCCTTTAAGGCCCCAAGAAAACGCTCCTCCAACCCGTATTATGGTTAAATCGGAACAATACTTTGAAATCAAAGATCCTTGACTCCCACAGCCATTGGGTTCAACTCAATATCTAGTCTCCTAGAGACATTTACTTCCCTCACAAAATGAGTGGGTAGCTAAGAAACAGGTTAGGGCCCCTGCATTGCTGAACAAACCGAACTAACTCTCTATGATGTTCATTTTTCTATTCTCTCTTACAGGTAATCCCCTCATTTTTTTGACGGGGGGGGGGGAGCATGTCAGATCCCTATCATAATACTGCCATTCAAGTGGGGAGGGGACCTCGGATTCTTTTATTCACTTATTGCTCTTATCCTGTTTTCCTATGTATCCTGTAATTCCCTAGTTTATAACTTTTACGCTGTCACCTATTCTGCCCTGTACTTTGATTTACCTTGGGGGATGTACAAGGGGGAGGGCCATCTGTTTTCTCTCAGTTTGGAAGCCTCCCAGAAGAAGTATATGGGAACGACCCCTTATCTCTTTCTCAGGATCATTTCCACAACATCTTCGCACCTGTGGATTGGCTCATTCAACATCAAACTGAGAGGAGGGGTTTCTAACCACTTTATCCTAATGGAATTGCCTGGGGGGGGAACACGAACTCAGACCCTGCTTTGCATTGTCTTGCATTCATTTCCTTTCAATTAAAAATTCCTTTTGAAATGCAAAACAGGAGGGAGAGGCAGGACCTTACACAACCTATTTCTCCTCTGACCATTTAAAAAAGAGAAGGAATTACAATTTTAATAATCTAAGGATGTCTGTCTTCCCCATTAGATCATTTAGACATTGCTTTGGCAAAAACAGGGTTTGCTTCAATAAATATAGCATTTTTATTGCATGGGCAATGATCTTAAGTAATGGGAAAAAAAGTTCAAAATACTGGAACTCTTGGGGAAATTTGTAAGAAAATAAAAAGGGTATTTTTCTTTTTAGTCAGTTAATTTTCCAATTTAATCTACAGTTCTGGGGTTTCCTAGTGATAGGTCACCAAATACTAAAGATGGCTGACACTGCTTTAAGGAATCAGCCAAGGTCAGTCAGATGCTTGGCGTTTACATAGTTTGTAAATATACAATGTATATTATAAAATAATTATTGATTTAAAGCTGAAAAATATACACTGAATTATAAATAAAAGATAAACATTTTAATTGCACTGCAGAAAAATGCAATACTAAAATAATAAAACTACTTAATGTTTCTGGTTTAACTAAACTTGCCATTTTGAAGAGATGAAGTGTTCTGCAAATTAAATTGTATACTATTATGGTAATACTATAAGACGTTTCCCTCAGTGAATTTATGGAGAAGGCATGTATTTATTTATTTTTTGTTTTTGATATATTAGATTTGAAGACAGACAACAAATTAGACTGATGATTTTCATATATGTTGAGTTACATGCATGACATGTTAACTTATATTACTTTCAAAGAAAATACTTGCTTATTCCAAGGCAAACAGCAAAGTCTACTTTTTTACTACAAAGTATAAATTTAGTTCAGGACATTTAGATAACTTTTATATTTCATTCTTTATAAATAGAAGTCATGCATGTATCAATTTCTGCTCAAACGTTTCAGGATGAACAGAATATATTTCTGCATAAACACATGATGCAAAGCTCTACTACACATGCAGATGCAAATGCAAAGTTCTACTACATACTTCTATTCATTTGGATAAATTTGTATATTAATAGTCAGCAATACGATTATTATTATTTATTGACTGATTAGCCTATAGACCCATGATGGTGAACCTATGGCACACGTGCACAGGTGGCACACGGAACCATTTGTCAGGGCACGCGAGGCGTTGCCCTGTCATTTGGCCAGCACACATGCACGTGTTGGCCAGCTGACTTCGGACTTCTTTTGAGGCCGTTTTTTGCCCTCTGAAGGCTTCAAGGGCAGACAGGAGGCTTCCATGAGTGTTTTGGAGGGCAAAAACTGGATGTACGTCTGATTTTTGCCCTCCAGAGCTTCAGGGAAGCCTCCTGAAGGCTCCGGAGGTCAAAAATAGGCCCTATGGACAAACCGGAAGTCACCATTCACAAACTTCTGGGTTCTCTGTAGGTCCATGTTTTGCCCTCCGGAGGCTTTAGGGAAGCTTCTGAGGCCTCCAGAGGGCTTCTGGGGGGCGGGGGGAGGCTGTTTTCGCCCTCCCCAGGCTCCTAGAAAGCCTCTGGAGCCCGGGGAGGGCAAAAAAACAGTGCCAAAGGCAGGGGAGCCTGGTCACGTGCACATGTGTTTGGGGATGGGTGGGTCACGCGCATAGCATGATGGGTGTGGCATGCCCACGCACGATCCCCCTGTGCTCCCCCTGCTTTTGGCATGGGAGCAAAAAAAGTTTCGCCATCACTGCTATAGGCCATATCAACGTACAAGGTTCCAACACATATTACCAATAAAATCCTATACAAAGAATTTAAAATAAGAGTAGGATAAAATACAATCGTTATAGAATAAAATACAATAATTAATGTATATTAATAGTAATACTCAAGTGTATTCCTATGATATATGCTTTGTCATAATACCACAGTCATGCAATCTGAAATATTTGCTAGTATTAAATGAATTATTAAATGTCTGATAATTTAACATATTGATTTATATATACTGTATCTGGATTGAAAAGTCATTTAGTAAAACAGCATCTAAAATGTTCATGTGGCATCATATCTGAAGATGGCGGATGAAAGTTATTACTACACTCTAAGTTAAATGATTTGAATAGTAAGTCTGAAGAGTATTATCTTCAAATCCAAGATAATATGATTAATAAGAAAAAAGTAATACCTATATTCACCAAGAGTTCCATCATCTTCTTTCATAGGTTGTATTTCTGGATCACCATGTGCATCTTCTTTTTCTTTCACTAAAATATGCAAAATTGGACCTTTAAAGATGCCATTCACAGAATTTACACATCTTTTAGAACAACCCTCTGCAATCTATGAAACAATGTAACCTTGGCCTCATTTAATACACATGACTAAATTACAAATTGGCAAAGAAGATTGAAAGATTGAAGATATACATATATGACTGCCTGTTTCAGTTCTAGAAGGTTTTAATACCAGGAAACATATTCCACAAAAAGACCAAAACTAGTCTTAGAAAAAAATAAAGCTATAATAGAATCTGCCACTCCAGTATTGTTTGCCCTTTCCTTTTCTATATAATCAGGGAGACACGAGGAAAGCCTGACTAAGTCTCTCTGTAATATTTTCCCTTCACCTTTGGCTCAAAGCACACTTCTGCACCTGCTGTTGTTAACGCTTTCTGAACTGCTTCTTCAAGATTATCTTCATAGCTCGAGACGACTTCCGGTAGCCGAAGGTGACGGACGCGTGCGTCCGCCTTTTCACTGCTCCGGTGGGCTCCCCTGAAGTCTAGGGTGAGCACAGGGTGCCTTAGAGGGGTACCCTGCCATAGGGGCGGCTCGCTGGGATCCCCTGGAATGGCGGCGGCCACGGGGGGGGGGGTCCTCCAGCCTTGCCCCAGGAGCCGGAGAGTGTAGGGAGCGCGCGGAATGCCACCGCGCACTTCACCAAACGCAGCCTGGTAGGAAACAATTAATTCAAACGAAACAGCTGAAGCGCGGTGAGGTGAGGGGTCTCCCCAGGTCTTTTACTATCTTTACTCTTTTGACTGTTCTGCAGTTTTCTTTTTGGGACTTTGTTTCAACTTCTGGAGGAGTTCAGATTGGAGGGGGGGGGGAATTCCACCCCCCTTGGAACAGCAGCACTTGGAAAATCTCTCCCTTTTATGGGGGAGAGAGAAAGTTTAAAATCTACTTTCACACTTTAACTGTGCTCTCCCACAGACACCATTTCTTTGTACAGAACAATAACTATCTCTGAGCCTACAAGAGATGAGGTTTTAGGAGCTCAAAGGGGAGGACCATTAAAATATAAAGATAAAGAAATAACCATTCTTAAACAGATCCCAAAGAAAGTAAGAGATAACAGAAGGAAATATTCCTTCTTAGCAAAAAACTTATACAATAATGGGGTTTGGTTTAGGTGGCTGTTTCCAGAAGGCATGTTGATTTTCTGGGAGGGCAGTAGAATTAGAATCAACACAGTAGTGGAAGCAGAGGCTTTCACTAAAAAACACAGTGATCTCTTAGGTGAAATGGGAGATGCTACACAAGAAACAAAGGAGGGAGGGGATGAGGCTCAGCCAGTGGGCGGGGGGGAGGACGCAACAATTAGAAGACTCAGATCACAAAAGTGATTTGAAACATTATTGCAATTGTTGTTACAATGTACCTTTATGGAAGTGATACAAAACAAATGATTGAAACATTACTGATGATTTTGTGTTAAACTCAAAACTGCTAATACTTATGTAAATGTTGATATTTTTCTATTTTCGTTTGTAAAAGTTGTAAGACCTGGGGGGGCTTCTCCCCCCCGCATGATGTAGCTGTCAAAATGTTTTATAACCCTATAACCCTTTTTCCTTGTAAAACTTTTAAAACCAATAAAAAATTTGAACAATAAAAAAAAGATTATCTTCATAGCTCCATGCATACAGCAGATAACAATTGTATTGCTAGCACATTAAATTAGGCATTTGTAACTTTCACAATTTTTACAGTACTACTGGAAATTGGAGCAATAGTTGGCTATAGTTGGATTGTTCAGAGTGGGTGCTTCAGATTTTCTTTTTTTTAATCCCATTGTGTGTTGATCCTTCTCTTGGTAGCGTTCTAAAATGTTATAGCTAGTCAGATGAACAACAGAATAGTTGTAACTTTGAAACCATATTGGAAAAAATGGATATTAATCTAAGCCAAAACCAATGAACTATATACAGGTAGTTCTCTAGTTATGATACCAATTGGAACCTAGAACTTTGTTGCTAAATAAATAAATAAATAACAAGGTTGTAAAGCATTATGTCACATGACTATATGGCTTAGTAATGAAATTACAGCAGTCCAGGTTATCATTGTTATGAGGATTATGTGGGTCATTAAGTGACTTCCTACTGGCTTCACCATTGCTTTGCTCAGAATCACAATCACTTGACTGTGATGGTCAGAACTCCAAGAAACTGTCCTAAATCCCCATTTTTAACTGCCATTATAACTTTGAGCAGTTGTTGAATGAATGGTTGTATGAATGTATGAGGACTACCAAAAGTAAATACCATATTTTTCAGAGTATAAGACTCATCGGAGTATAAGACGCACCAAGGTTTTGAAGAAGCATTTTTTTTAAAAAAGTAGGTAGGTAGATAGAGGGATAGAGAAAGAGAAATACAGTAGGTAGGTAGGGAGAGAGGGAGAGTAGGTAGGTAGGTAGATAGATAGAGGGATAGAGAGAGAGAGAGAGAGAAATACAGTAAGTAGGTAGGTAGGGAGAGAGAGAGAGTAGGTAGGTAGGTAGATAGATGTTTCCAGGTGTATTTATCCATGTGCTGGAGAAGGAAATCGCTGACAACCTGCACCACCTAAGACTTGTTTCTGCTGGCATAGGACTTGATCTATGTAATTCTCATCAATCACTCTAACTAAAGAGCTTTCCGAAAGGAAAAAAAAGTTTTTGCAATCTGCAAACCTCCCAAAAACGGCCTGTTTTTTGCGAAAACGGGCCCATTTTTTTCAAATAAAAGGCATGAATAGCCTTGGGGGGGCTTGCAGAGTGTTCCTGGGGGTGGGGGTGGGGCCAAAAATGAGCAAACAATGCCCCGTTTTTTGTGAAATGGGCACGTTTTTTGTCAAAACAATTGCATGCATAGCCTTATGGGGGCTGGGGGGCAAAAAATGGCCCATTTTTTGTTCATTTCTGCCCTCCCCAGCCCCCAGGAGCTCTCTGAAAGCCTCCATAAGGGTATGCATGGCCATTTTGGTGAAGAGGGCGGGGCTTTGGGAGGCAAAAATATACTGTATTCGATGTATGATGCACCCAGATTTTCAGCCTCTTTTTTGAGGAAAAAAGGTGCGTCTTATACTCCGAAAAATATGGTACTTAAAGATTTACTTCTTATATTTTGAATCTTAGCAGCAGTGATAGAAATATTATATTTAAATAAAAACAAACATTTTCTTTTTCAAAGATTAAATCAGTAGATCCAAAACTTACCTGGGTATTTTCCACCTTTATTTCTCCTTATGAAACAAATAACGAGCAAAATCAAGATGAGAAGAGCAACTGCACACATAAGACCAATGAACCATCCTTGAGTGGCAATGTCAACCTGCCGACTTGCCTTTGCTAATAATGAAAAAGAGGCATTTATTTGTACCAGTTTTGCATTCTTATGAATTAATTTACACACAATTAGAAATAATATATTTTGGTCTTTTAAAAACATTGGGCAATTTTTAGTATTGTTGAACTTTAGATACTTGCATTTTAAAATACTAAATGTGTAAACATGAGTATTCTCTCCCCTTATACTTACCCTACTCTTCTAATAAAAACATTTGTGGCAGTGGTTTGGGAAGTGTCCTTTGATGCACAGTTGAATAAACAAATAATTACCCTGGAAACATTTCTCACACATTTTTAAAGGAGCTCTCTCTGTGCACTAAATAAGGAAATTTATGTAGTAAGTTTCCTATCTTTTCTCCTCAGAAGTCTATGGTTTAGGGGCAATTTAATTCATTTAGAAGAACCAGTTACACTGAATTTATGTTCATGTAAAAGAATGCAGTAGAATTTCTAATATAATTATAATATATATGAATTGTTCAAATTTATGGATTTGCAAAAGGATAGCATTTCTTTATAGAATATAAAAAGAACAAAATGGTTTTGTGAGAATTGGTTTTTTGTCTTTTAAGAAGCTAACTTTAAATAGGATAATTTGAACAAATAATGTTTAATAGGTTACAGCAATTTAGCTTTTCCAAACATGCAGTTATTTGGTATTAAAAATACAGTGTCAAATATTAAATGAAGACATGTACATTTTACATTAAAATTCAGTATGTCAACTATGCAAAACAGTACATGCTTAACACATACCAATATATAAGCTACAATAACAACTTACTTACACAGTTTCCAGTATTTTATTTCTGTATATTCGGGTAAAAACATATAGAGTTCTATAAGCCACTACAGTGCATTTAAATTGCAAATTATGTATAATTGCACTACATATATAGTTTGCTTCAAGTGTATTTTTCTCTCTGAAAAATACAAAAGCTGCTAATACAGGCAAGTCATATGAATTTATTCTACTGTACTTATTTAAAATCAAATCATTACTAAAGTAAATGTTAAACAGAAATATTTTCGTAAGCCATAGAATGGATCTTGAGCAACTAAACAATTTTTATATCTTTTTCCTGTTTACTTCCAGTTAGAAATAACTGGAGAGTTAAGGAAATAGCTGTTGGTTTAGATCCAGAATCAGAGTTGAATGTTGAATGAAAAAACTCTACCACCCAAGAGAAATAGAACTGATTCCTGATTCTTTCATATTACCCTAACCCTAACATAACCTCCTCTGATACAGTTTATCTTCCTTTGGTATAATAGTATGGATTGACTAAAGAAGGAATGTCCTATAAAATATTCCTGCACTTCCACTTTCCAATAATAAAACTTAGGAAAAAAATCAGTTTTTAGAGAAATGATGTGTCTTTAAGTAAGTCAGGAAGATTCTTGAACTTCTATTTTATTGTTGAGCTTTCTTGAGTCTTGAAATATATCTATAAATTTCAAAACTTAAAAAATGCCTTCCAAACTCCAGAGTGGATTGAGCTAGATATCAGTCAGTTCCATTCAACAACAACAAAAAAAAAACTTGGTATCCAAATTATTTAATTTAAAGGAGATTGGATTTTATGGAATTTGATGCACAGAGAAATGACAGAATCTAAGACTTTTGTATAGCTGAGATACTATTGTAGCCTTCCAAGGCATAGATTTTTGATGGGTTTAGAGAGAAATAAGTTTTTTTTTTAAATGTGCAAAGCCTATTCAAATGTTAAGAATACGGCCATATTAATTCCAATTTTGGCTTATTTATCCATGTCACCCAGCCACTCTTTCAAATATCCTCCCTATTTTTCATCCTGTAAGCTGGACATCTGTAACAGTTTTGACAGGGCACAAAGAGACTGGGGAGTTACTATCATGCAGAAAAAGGCACCCAACCATATTAAATAGTATTTCAAGCATAAAAATGCTGTGAGATAAGGGGGGTTCAGATCCTTTTACCTACAATGACATGTTTCAGCTGATAAAGTTATCTATAAGCTTTGGATCGAATCCATTATTTGAAATAATATTTAGATGTTGAATGCAAGGGCTTTTCTCATGCCAGTTCTTTTATTGCAAACAGAAGAAACATTAATTGCAGAACAATATTCTGTACTTCTCTTCACATATCAAATAACCAACATACACTGCTATTTGCACATGAAGCTACTGATCTAAAATATTGTTTCAGTTAGGGGTGTTGGACCATTCCTCATAAATTACTTTATTTTACAAAATTAAGTTTAGAGATATAATTTCATTTATAAAAACCAGTGTCCATGCAGTATGATGCTGTGAAACAGTGAGTGAATGAAAATATTTCAACACCATGTACACTTCTGTTAATCACATGTTTTTCAGCACAGGTGGGCAACTCGCAAGCTTGCTGGCAATTGTCCTAACCTGCAATTTAGGGACAGAGCAAGAGCTAGATAGAAAGAAGATAGGGTCAGGCAGCAAAAAGAATAAATTTGAATAGGTAGATAATCTTACATCCTTTTACCACTGGTTCCATCCATAGCTTGTGACTATTAACATAAAGTCCTGCAGATTACTCCATAGGTCATATGATAGAAAAAAATTGCTCCCTAATGCTTTATGAAAATATGTGAAATTGAACAAATGGCACTGAAATATTTCTCAAACATCCTATGAGACTCTCTAAATATTATGTTCCAAAATACAGTATGTAAAAAACTGACTTACAAATTGACACGTAAAGATTTTGAATAAAATATTCAATAGTATATACAGGTGAAACTCGAAAAATTAGAATATGGTGCAAAAGTTCATTTATTTCAGTAATGCAACTTAAAAGGTGAAACTATTATATGAGATAGACTCATTACATGCAAAGCAAGGTAGTTCAAGCCGTGATTTGTCATAATTGTGATGATTATGGCTTACAGCTCATGAAAACCCCAAATCCACAATCTCAGAAAATTAGAATATTACATGGAATCAATAAAACAAGGATTGTACATAGAACAATATCGGACCTCTGAAAAGTATAAGCATGCATATGTACTCAGTACTTGGTTTGGACCCCTTTTGCAGCAATTACTGCCTCAATGCAGTGTGGCATGGAAGCTATCAGCCTGTGGCACTGCTGAGGTGTTATGGAAGACCAGGATGCTTCAGTAGTGGCCTTCAGCTCTTCTGCATTGTTCGGTCTCATGTCTCTCATCTTTCTCTTGGCAATGTCCCATAGATTCTCTATGGGGTTCAGGTCAGGCGAGTTTGCTGGCCAATCAAGCACAGTAATCCCACAGTCCTTGAATCAGATTTTGGTGCTTTTGGCAGTGTGACAGGTGCCAAGTCCTGCTGGAAAATGAAGTCAGCTTCCCCATAAAGCTCGTCTGCAGAAGGAAGCATGAAGTGCTCCAAAATCTCCTAGTGGATGGCTGCGTTGACCCTGGACTTAATGAAGCACAGTGGACCAACACCAGCAGATGATATGGCTCCCCAAATCAACACAGACTGTGGAAACTTTACAATGGACTTCAAGCATCTTGCAGTGTGTGCCTCTCCATTCTTCCTCCATACTCTGGGTCCTTGGTTTCCAAATGAGATGCAAATGTTGCTCTCATCAGAAAAGAGGACTTTGGACCACTGAGCAACAGACCAGGTTTGTTTTTCTTTAGCCCAGGTAAGACGATTCTGATGTTGTTTGTTGTTTAGGAGCGGCTTGACAAGAGAAATACGACATTTAAAGCCCATGTCCAGGATCCGTCTGTGTGTGGTGGCTCTTGATGCACTGACTCCAGCCTCAGTCCACTCCTTGTGAAAGTCCCCAACACTTTTGAATGGCCTTTTCCTGACAATCCTCTCCAGGCTGCGGTCATCCCTGCTGCTTGTGCACCTTTTTCTTCCACACTTTTCCTTTCCACATCTTAGTGTGCTTTGATGCAGCACTTTGGGAACATCCGACTTCTTTTGCAATTACCTTTTGAGGCTTTCCCTCCTTATGGAGGGTGTCAATGATGGTTTTCTGCACAACTGTCAGGTCAGCAGTCTTTCCCATGATTGTGATTCTTACTGAACCAGACTGAGAGACCATTTAAAGGCTCAGGAACCCTTTGCAGGTGTTATGGCTTAATTAGCTGATTAGAGTGGGACACTTTGAGCCTAGAATATTGCACCTTTTCACAATATTCTAATTTTCTGAGATTGTGGATTTGGGGTTTTCATGAGCTGTAAGCCATAATCATCACAATTATGACAAATCACGGCTTGAACTATCTTGCTTTGCATGTAATGAGTCTATCTCATATATTAGTTTCACCTTTTAAGTTACATTACTGAAATAAATGAACTTTTGCATGATATTCTATTTTTTCAAGTTTCACCTGTACACTATTTATATTCAATGAACCTTACATTTTGTAGAGATTTTGGATACCCTACCATTAGAAAAAACTGCAAGTAATGTTTAATTTATTTAGATTTGACTATTTTCAAACATTGTTGTATTTCATCATGAATAAAAAGCATACTATATAGAAAAAATAATATGTGGATTAGAAAGCATCTTTGAAAAGGAGACATGAGAACTATGTCTTTTCTCTAAATGAATGGCATGGATACCCATTGTATGAACAAAAATGAGTTGATGTAATTCTGAGTTACACCTTTTAAGGAGGCGAAAAAAAGATATTAAAATATGTGAAGAGAATATGACAATATTTTGAAATGCCAGCACTTAACACATCACAATTCTGAATGGAAGGCAGAATTGCATGGTGTGCCTCACCTGAACCTGTCTCAAATACAGCCTCTGAGCTCCTAAAACCAGAAAGACCCTCAGCACCAACCCGGACTTTATATGATGTTCCTGGTGTTAATCCTTTTAAGAGAAAGAAGCTCCGAGAACCATTAACATTTTCTTTTTTCAATTCTTCTTTGCCTATAAAATTTTTAGGAACACAGCATTTGTATTCATTCATTCGTGATGAGGTATCTTGTCATTTTCAGATACTGATTTTTTAAATATTTTTTCTTAAGACAGCATTGAGAGAACTATATTCTAAATATTATTTTATTCTTCATGCTATTCTGCTCAAAATTGCCATGAAGAAGATAATTGGATGGGATAATAATTTTAAAGCATCTTTTGTCTGTTATAATAAACAACATTTTCCATTTATTTTGTTACACTTTACATCAATTATGCCTACCAAGAAGTGAAAGGAAAGGAATCATAATTAAAAGGACAGATTCTCAATGAACCTTTATAAACTATAAGTTTGACCAGGCTCTTCATTTTCTTTATTAACGACAAAAACAAGCTTCTATTCAGATTGTCTCATTACATCTTATTTGGAACTGCTAAAAAGCTGATGCTTTATGCAAAGTTGATCCACTAGGCACCATTTTCTCACATGGGAACTGGCAGATAAGATAAGCAATTACATAAAACGTCCTCAAAATATCACAACTGAAGGAAGACCAAACTACAGATAATGAAAATCATCCATTTCAGCATCCCATAGTTAAATGTAGTTTAAAATATACATTGCTTTACATTTGTGTGATCTAAAAAAATAAAATTAAGTTATTTCAAGAACACAGTAATAGCAAAATTAATATGAAGAGATTTGTAAGACTAAATGTACTCCACAGTGAGCAGTTTTGTATATTGCTATGCTATGCAAACCATGCTAGGAAAACTCTATTCATATGTTCCATATATATTTATTTGAATTGAAAAATACTAGTTTAAAAGGAACAAGCATTCCTTTCACAATCCAAAACCTATGTATGTCTTTCATAGGACTAATAATCTGCTAATTTACTTCCTGAGAGAAAGAAAGAACTAATTCAATCTGTTTTGTTGTTTCTTTACCATCAAAGTGACATGTAGGGACAGGCATGCTATGACAAACAAGTATGTTAAAAGTTTTAGTAAGTGCTTTTGACAGAAATCCTAAGATAATGCAAGAAGCCAATGTTCTATGTATGTAGTTAAACACAAGTTACTTCCCCAAAATCTGACCCTTAAATCTGTGTCCTAAAAAAGCAGAAATAACTTTAGAAAAGCAAATCGATACTGGGTCTTTTTTTCTATTTTTACAATACATTTAAAAGAATTCAATGAAATGTCTTCTTACTGCCTGCCACACCATATTCAACATAAATGTTCTCATGAACTGGACCCTCATATTCCCAACTGATATTGGCATAACTTTCAGCAGCTGCTGCCGTAACATTTTTGATCCTTGGATACACTGGTTGCACTGAATATACAAGAAAAAAAGAGCACATTATTAAAGGCTGCATGTATTCAATACTGTCTAACTTCATTTATTTGAGTATCACAAAATAGAATGGGAAAAACAATTTATTGTGAATTCTTATGTTTAGAAATTCTGCTTAAACATAATTAATACTTTCTATCTCATTTTAGTTACCAAACATGGTTCTCCTGCAAACAGCATCAAGACAAACTTTCTTTCAGCTCTAAAATGAGCTTATAGATGGAATAAGCCTCTAACATAATCTGAAATTATGTGTATTTATGTTTGTGTTTCTGCATGCACATGTGCATATGATTTTATGAACATGTATGTGTACATACAGGCTGACTCTGAAATTGCATTTGTATTTACTGGTTGACAATGGAATATTCAATATCCAAAATTTACTTTTTTCCAGTGGACTAGGATGGACTAGCCTGTAACAAAAGTATACAAACTTATACATAATCAAATAATTTGACTCCCTAACATCATTGTGAAATTGATTGTTGTGCAAGGTTTGCAGCCAACTATATTGTGAAGTTTGTGAATGATACAACAGTAGTGGGCCTTATACAGGATGACAACAAGGGTGCTTACTGCAAGGAGGTAGAAGGTTTGGTGAACTGGTATAAAAAACAGCCTCGTTTTAAATGTAGGAAAAACTAAAAATATCATTGTCGATTTCAGAAAAGACAGGTACAGCCACATACCTCTGTATATTAATTCAACTTTGGAGATGGTTAGCAGCATCAGGTTTCTGGGTGTGCAGCTAAAAAGTAGGCTAGCCTGGTCACTGAACAGTGAGACACTGATGAAGTGGGCACAGCAGTGTCTGCATTTTCTGCATCGCATGAGAAAGGTGCATCTTCCTTCCTCTATCCTTACCACTTTAATAGAGAGACAATTGAAAGCATCCTGTCATATTGCACTACTATCTGATTTGGAAGCATTACTGTTTCAGACAGGAAGGTAGTAAGGAGAGTGGTGAGGATGGCAGAAAATATTATTGGTAATTTACTTCCTTCTATCCAGGACATAGCATATAAGCAGCAATGCTTGAGCAGGATCTGCAGTATTGTCTGGGATGCTACACATCCTCTTCATGACCTGTTTTCCTTGTTACCATCTGGGAGGAGGCTTTGTGCATCCGAAGTAGAACATCTAGATTCAGTCACAGTTCTTTTCCATATAGTATCAACCTTGTGAACTCTCAAGTTCCTTCTTTCCACTATGGGTGAATATATATATTTCCTCTGGTTGCTTGCTGCGCAAACAACACAAGGTGAGGAAGCGAGGCCGGAGGGGGGGGGGAGGGAAGGACAAACATGCCCCATGCAACCACACGTCCTTACCTAATGGCCACTCCTGCAACCCTAGCCACTGCGCCCCTTCTGTCATGCTAATGGATGCCACAAAAAGAGTGGCAGGCGCCTTGCTGCTGCAGCAGCAGAACATAACAGCAGCCATGATGTGACCACGCTCGCTGCCTCCTGCACCTCAAAAATAATAAGATCTCCCAAAAAATAAGGCCAAGTGCTTATTTTGGGGGTCAAAAGAAAATAAGACCCTGTCTTATTTTTGGGGAAAGACGTATGTATGTATACGTACATACACATATATATATAGTATGCATATATACGTAGATATTTATGTAGATACATATGTATGGGTGTAGGTATATATATGTAAGCATATTATGTATATAGCATGTGTATATATCTACATACCATATTTTTCGGAGTATAGGATGCACCAGAGTATAAGACGCATCAAGGTTTTGAAGAGGCAAATTAAAAAAAAAAAATTGCACTCTGCAAACCTCCCAAAAATGGCCTGTGAATAGCCTTCTTAAGGGCATGACCAGCCTGTTTTTTGCTCATTTCTGCCCTCCCCAGCCCCCAGGAGCTCTCTGAAAGCCTCCTACAAGCTATGCACGGCCATTTTGGTGAAGGGGACGGGGTTTCAGGAGGCAAAAAAAATGCTGCATTCAGTGTATAAAATGCACCCAGATTTTCAGCCTCTTTTTTTAGGGAAAAGGTGCGTCTTATACTCTGAAAAAGGCGGTGTATATGTGTATGTATGTATGTGTATATGTATGTATGTGTGTGTGTATGTATGTACACACACAAAACACACACACACACACACACACACACATATACACCATCTTTTTCAGAGTATAAGACGCACCTTTTCCCTAAAAATTTTCATAGATTTTCACAGGTGTAGGTATGCTGGTCTTGTTATATTCAGGTCTTTTCCCATGTAAGATTGAGATTGTCTTGGCAACGTTTTTGGCGAGGTCTCACTCGCCATCTTCAGGCTAGTGTTTTTGGCTTCGTGTTTGTGTGAGTAAAGCGTGCTCGGAGCTGCTGTCTTTCTATAAATCTTGGTAGGGTGTGTGGAGTGCTGGCTTTGTTTCAGTAAGTGGATTGATTGACTGTGTAGTTGTATCATGATTGGTAGATTGGTGCTGATTGGTGCTGGCTGTGTGTCCGTTGTTGTTTTGTGTTGTAACAGCCTGGGTGGTGGGTGGGGCTCATTTGTTGACTAGGGCTGGTTTCCAGATGTCTGGTAGGCAGGAGGTATTTATTCATGTTGTGGGGGTGTTTCTCTATTTCGATAGCTTCCATAATTATTCTTTTGTTGAAGTGTTCAGTTTTGGAGGTTAATTTGGTTCCTTCAAAATCAATTTCGTGACCTGTAGCTTTAAGGTGCTGGAAAAGGGAGAGAGTTTTTTTCTTTTTTTCTTATTGCGTTCTTGTGTTCTGTGATGCATGCATTTATTCTCCTATTAGTTTGTCCTATGTATGTTGCAGGGCAGATTTTGCATGGTATTTTGTAGACTCCTTGGTTTTCTAGCTAGATTTTGTTTTTGGGGTTTCTTAAGATGTTGGCTATTTTTTGGTCAGTGTGGAAGGCTGTCTTGATATTGTGTTTGTGGAGAATTTTGCTGATTATATCTGTGGTTCCTTTGATGTAAGGGAAGAGGGCGATGCCATTGTCCTGTTCTGTGTCTCGGTTCTTGGGGGGAGTCTCCCTTTGGATTAGGTTGGTAAGTGTTTTTCTTTGGAATCCGTTGGAGATTAATAAATTTGTGAGAGTATGTAATTCAGTTTTCAGGTGGCTTTGTTGGCTAGGCGTTTGCTTCTGGAGATGAGGGTCTTGATCTGTGCAGGGTGGTGATGAGATTGTGCTTTTAGGTAGTGGTTGGTGTGTGTTTTTTTCTGGTAGATAGTGCGTCCTAGGGAGCCATTGGGTTTTTTGTAGATTAGGACGTCCAGAAAGGGAAGTTGGTTGTTAGCTTCTATTTCCATAGGAACATTTTGAAACTAACGCCTTAGATAAATCTGAACACAAACCCAAACTCTGGCTGAGATATATGACACTTTTGTAATTTGGCCACATGGGAAAGAAAAACTGGACAACTTCCTCACACATCTCAACAGCCTACACCCCAAAATACAATTCACTATGGAAATAGAAGCTAACAACCAACTTCCCTTTCTGGACATCCTAATCTACAAAAAACCCAATGGCTCCCTAGGACACACCATCTACTAGAAAAAAACACACACCAACTGCTACCTAAACGCACAATCCCATCACAGATCAACTCTTTAGCCAAGACCCTCATCTCCAGTACCAAACGCCTAGCTGACAAAGACCACCTGAAAACTGAATTACACACTCTCACAAGCGTATTAATCTCCAATGGATTCCAAAGAAAAACAATTACCAACCTAATCCAAAGGGAGACTCCCCTCAAGAACTGAGACACAGAACAGGACAATGGCATCGCTCTCCTCCCTTACATCAAAGGCATCACCGATAAAATCAGCAAAATTCTCCACAAACACAATATCAAGACAGCCTTTAGCAATTGATCTATGTAATTTTCATCAATCACTCTAACTAAAAAGCTTTCCGTAAGGGGGGGGGAGTTTTTGCACTCTGCAAACCTCCCCCAAACGGCCTGTTTTTTGCAAAAACTGGCCCGTTTTTTTTCAAATAAAAGGCATGAATAGCCTTGCGGGGGATTTACATTATGCTCCTGGGAGGGGGGGGAGAAGAGCAAAAAGTGGCCTGTTTTTGTCAAATAAATTGAATGCATAGCCTTATGGAGGCTTATAGAGTGCTGCTGGGGACTGGGAGGGGGCAAAAAACGACCCATTTTTGCTCATTTCTGCCCTCCCCAGCCCCCAGGAGCTGTCTGAAAGCCTCCATAAGTGTATGCAAAGCCATTTTGGTGAAGAGGGGGGCTTCGGGAGGCAAAAAATTGCTGTATTCAATGTATAAGAGACACACCCAGATTTTCAGCCTCTTTTTTGAGGAAAAAAGGTGCATCTTATACTCCAAAAAATACAGAGTATGTATGTGTATATATGTGTGTGTGTGTGTGTGTGTGTGTGTGTGTGTATACACACACACATACACACATATATATATATATATATATATATATATATATATATATATATATATATATATATATATATATATATATATATGTATACACACACATACACATGTATGCACTTACATATATATATATATATGCATATATATATGTAAATATATATGTATGGGTGTAGGTATATATATGTATGTATATAATGTATATAGCATGTGTATATGTGTGTTATGTGTGTGTGTATGGGTAGATATATATTTTCTTTTGAGAATCTTCATTTTGAATATGTCTTGGTGTGTTCACAATAAAAACTGACAATAAGTTTATTTTTTATTTTTTTAAGAATTTTTTTTATTTTAATTGAACATAAACACAAAAAAAGAATCATCCTTCAATACATCTTGTAGAAAGCGTGTGAATTGGTTACAAATAACTTTCGTGCATTTCTTCCATAGTCATTACTTGTAGTTCATCATAGATTATACACTTTAAATCAAAAATCTTTATATATCTTACCATCAATATGTCACAATTCTCATTTGACTACAATTATTTGAACGTGCTTCTGCCTGAACTTATTCATACTTAAAAACACAACCACATAATGGCACTTGTTAGCTATTTCAAAAATCCTCCAATAACATTACACTTTTATGACATATTCTGAGTAAAAAATCAATTAATAAATTTTCTAAGCTTTTTTTTTTGCTGTTTAGAATATTATATCCAAGTTGTTTTTACCTATACCAGAGCATGTATATATTATTAAACAATATCCATTAACATTTCCTTATAGTTAGCCAAAAGTCCTTTACTATTTATATCCCAACTCCTCTCATCACTCCCCCCCCCAAAAAAATAGAATAAAACATTACACCTTTATAACAAAACCTAAATAGAAGTTTGTTGGTAAAATTTATAGGTCTTTTTCCCAGTTCACAATTTGCAGTCTATATCCAGATTTCTTTTACTAGTTTAACAATACATAGTATATATCATTAAGTTGTATCCATTATCATTCCATTATTGTTAATTATAGTTATTTAATTGTTAATGAATAAACATTTAAAAACAATCTAAAGCAATCTAAAAATTACTAAATTCCTACTTATTACTCAACCAAGATTAATTAATTTTTTATTAAGAACTTTCATTGTCAACCTGTGTCTTTCCAATAACAAAACAGTCTTATCTCTCTTGCCAATTGTGGTGTCAGTCTTCTTTTTATCTTCTTTATAAGGTTTTTATAGATTTCTCTCCACACTTCGTTGCTTAAAGGATCTCTCAGGTAGTCTCGTTGCCCTCCAATTGTTTTTAAAATTAGCTTGTTTTTGGTTATCAATTGTGCTTCTGAAAGAGTTTCTTTTCCTAAATCCATCATCATTACCCTTTTTCCCTCTTCTGTATCTTGAAATCTGGGGTAGAACTCCAAATCGTTGAAGTCCCCCTTCCATGTTCCCTTCATTCCACTTTCACCCACATTTGCTCCATTAATAAAATCATCAGTTGTCTTGTTTTTATCTTCTATATCTTCATTCTTGCCTTTAATTTCAGGGGCTCCAGCTCCTTCATCTTTTGATGTAAGAAATACTAGTTTTTCCAACTTCTCGATTCTCCCGTATCCTTCCAATAAATTTAGAATTCCAGCCAAAATATTTTAAAATTTTAAAGTTTCCTCCTCTGAATATTGATCCATGTTTCCAAAAAAAAGAAAGAAAAGAAAAGAAAAACTAATAGCCACTGCCATTCTAGTCTTCCAAGCCAATTTTATTTTTTAATTTTAGGTTGATTAAAGCACAAGGTTTTTTTTCATGCTCTTCAAAATAGGGTTCCATTTTATTTTGTTTCCCCCCTTTCTCTCCCCTGCCAAAAGAGTTCTCACAGGCACCTGTAAAAACAATTCGTGCCCTTGACTCTTTATCAGTTTGTATAAACAATTTACAAACTCTTCTGCTACAAAGTTAGTGAAAACAAAGAGAAAAAAGAGAGATACATTGTTTCAAAAACTCCAGCTTCTGACTTCCGAGTGGCTAGTTGCTATTTTCCACTTTCACTATCTCAGGCTTAAATGAAATAAAGTTCTTTAATAAAATTTAGTAACAAGTAATAGGAAGGATTGTTGAGTCCCTTGTTGGGAGAGGGGGCGGTCTAAAAATCTAAGAAATAAATAAATAAATAAAGAAGGTTTTAGTCCGGAAATCAAAAAATAAAGTAACAAAGAGCAGAGGGGGGGAAAAGGTTGATCCGTTCACTTTAAGAGAAGAAACGAACAATGTTACGAGGATTTCAATCCACAAAATATAGTTTCAGAGAAAAAAGGCTTTCCAATGCAATCCAGTGTTAATTAATTTCGCAGCTTAATTCTTGCTTCAGGATCTAATGTAGCTTTTTTTAAAAAAGGTTTATTTGGGCAGTTTTTCCAAAATAGTAAAAAGGTTTCACCAGATGGACTCACTTTCTCTTTTTCCCTTCCTTCCGGAGCGCCCTGACTTCATCAGCCTGGGGGCTGCCTGTTTACTGCTGGCTTGAAGACCTTCCCTTGGGTCAATCAGGGACTTTGCGATGTCCCTGAGACCAGCAAGGCTTTGTCTTCCTGGTCACTGTCTCTACAGGATGGTTTAGGTCCAGCTGGACCGCCTAGCGGTAAAAGTGTCAACAGCATTCTCCGAGTGTTGAGACCGCATGTTGTGACATCACGACGTGGCTCCTCCTTCATCAATAAGTTTATTTTTATCTTAATCTTAAGTTATGGAGAAATAAATGATCAAACAATATAATATAATCTTATATAAATACAGATATGAGCCTTGTTAGATTGAGTGATATGTAAATTATAAAAGACAAAAAAGTAGAATCCCAGATTATAGTCTTATACTGAAAACTGCAATAGGAGGAACAGTCTTATACTGTTAATGTCAACTTTGAAGCTAGCCTGATCAAGGCCATTTGGAGGCTTCAGTGTGCCACAATAGTGCTGAGTGATAGGGGGGAGGGAATAGAGATAGCTGGAGGTTTGTACCCAAAACAAAATAGTTTCCCCTGTGAACCAAGGACATTCCCACAGGTGGCTGAAGAGAGGAGTAGTGAAGTTTCCAAACAACTGGACAGCACCCTGATTGGAGCATGTGACTGATTGTTTAGGAAAGGGGGAAAACTTTTACTTTTAATTAGATGAAAACCACTGGAACCTTTGGTTTTCATTGGCCTGTGTCACTATGCTATATCCAATAAACTTGTTCTTTGAGGAAACTGCTTGCCTTGGAGTTATGCTTGTTATGGGTGTATTACTTGGAACCCTGACATTAAACCAACTCCACAATTAAATTCTCTGCTCCAACCGGAGCTGCTATCCAGGGTCCTGAGCTCCATTCGCTTGCCCCATCTACCCAGGCAGCAGAAAGACTCAGGGAAGATGGCATAATGGAAAAGAAAGGAGAAGACACATTGGGAGCTAGTGGCAGGGTCCTGAAGAGCCTGCAGACCGCCTCAGAGACCCAGCAGGTGCCGAAAGCAGTGGTAGAGATCATGCGCCAGGTGGGCACCTGGCCAAAAGTCCACACCAAGTGGCTGGCCACTGGGGAACTGTACCGAGCAAAGGAGGATTTCAGATGCCATGCCTCATCCCAAGAACCAGTGAGGGATTGTTCAGTGACCTTGACCAGGGAGTTGATGACCACAGTCCTCAAGTGGAGGCTGAAGGGACTGCTAGACCTGGACAACTTTGGGGACTAGAAGTACCAAACAGCCGGTCCCCCTGTCTCCACAGGCCCTGCACCATCTGTGGTGGGCGCGCCAGCCTAGTAGGCTGGCAACTGTGCTGAGGATTAGTCTGTCCAGTGCCTTAAAGCAAATTCCCCTGGAGATGGCAGTGGATCTCCACCAGAGGAGGGAGCGTATGATCTCCACGGGAAGGTTGAGCTTGGCCAGGGAACAGCTCAATGATTTTCTCTGAAAGGGTAAAAGACACCCCAGTGAGGACAGATGCATTACCCAGTTGCTTCATAGCAACTGCTACAAACCTGCTCTTCTGAGGGGTTCCTGATGCATCTACGAGTGGTATTGGGTGGCAGTGGCCATAGATCCAGAGCTTCACTGCCATGAGAAGAAGGGACCAACCCAAAAGAAGCCAAAGAGCCAACCTGAGTGGCGGCAACTTGGCTGACAGTTAAGTCCCTGGCAAGTGGATGAACAATCAAGGGGAACCTCAATGCAGCCAAACAAGTGCTTCCAATGCACCAGCAGGGCAACCAAGCAGCTGAGTCCCTGGCTCCAGCCTCTATACCATGGTGAAGACATCAGAAGCAGCAAAAAAAAAAAAAAAACCCACTGCGGAAGGCTACGGAGAGGGGAGAGTTTGCATGCCAAGTTATTGAGGTCTCCCCTCCCCTGTCTGGGGAAGAGCCAGCCCAGGAAGCCAAATTGCCGATGGTCTACAACAGCCATGACAAAGGTGAGGATGACCCAATGGTAAGTGAAGCCATCTGTCCGTTCACCATCCAGTCGAAGTTAATGGTGTCCAAAACAGGGGTGCAGGGGGAATTGGAAGCAATCATACACACAGGTTGTATCTGTTGCCTGATCAGCCTACCAATAATCCTAAAGCTAGGAATTAGGGCAAACCCCTGATCCACACCATACAATTCAAGCAAGTAAATGTTTCATTGATAGGCAGAGCCCCTTCCATACTCCTCACCAAGCCTGTTAGGTTAGAGATGGGCCAGCACTGGGAACTCATCCATTTCATGGCGGGACCGAAGATTACAGAAGCAGTGATTCTAGACCTGGCATGGCTCAATAAATGGAGCCCCACTATCTCCTGGGAAGGTGGCTACAGAAAACTGAGGCTGGGAATAGGCCATCTTCCCCCTCCCAGTGACACTGCAAAAGGAGCCATCCAGTGGCTGAGTGACACTAAGCTAACTGAAACTGCCTCAGCCACCTCAACGTCGCTCCCAGGCACCCACCAGGTCCCCAAGGAATACCAAGACCTAGCTGAGGTGTTCAGTGCGAAAGAATGCAATGTGCTTCCCACCCAATGCCCTATGGACTATGTGATAAAATTTGTACAAGGAGCTAAACTGCCTAAACAAAAATGTACTCGGCTTCCGGTGGCACCGTCGGCATTGGAAGACGCTCCCTAGGGAATGCCTGCCCCGTGATTCAGTAATAAACTGCTAGAACAGCGTAAATCAGCTGTCTAGCGGTTTGAAAACTCCCCCCTTGGGAAAAGAGGGGGGGTGAGCAGAGGGCACAGCTCCCCGGGACTCCCAGGAGTGATCCTGGGGTACGAAGGGTGAGAGCTCCCCAGAAGCCCGACATAGCTCCTCATCCGGGACGCTTCTGCTTTTGCAGAAACGAAACATCATGACCACCCTTGCTGCTAATGTTTAGATTTATATTTGAATGATACACAGGCAGAGCAAAACAGGAGTGAAGATAATTGTAAGTACAAACCTTAATTCCGGAGTAATATACTTCCCTCTGTGAAGACAAAAGGACTTAAGATGGCGATTGAATAATAAAGGGTGTGTTGAAAGTGAAACTTAAAAGGGACAGCATTTGTTAACTGCTTGTTAATGATGTTAAAAGACTCAAGAGTTTAAGATCAAAGAAAACAGTATTGGCTAACAAACCTGGGGGAATAGGTGGACTTTTTGGACTTAATAAACTGGCCGCTGAAAAGTTTGTTTGAATATTTTGAAATGGCTTCAAAGCAAGCAAAACCAAGCACTTCTAAGAGTGCTGGAAATTCCCCAGCCCAGACACAGAGATTACAATCTTTATTAACACCAGTAGAAACAAAAACTCTGACACTTGAGGATCTCCAAAAGGCATTAAAGGATCAAGCCGTTGTCTTGCAGGAAAAGATTTCAAATGCTTTTAAAGATGTGTCTGATGAAATGTCTGGAATTAAGGATTTAATTCAAACCCGTAATCAACAGATTAGGGAAGACATAGTAAATGCATTTAAAGGCTTACTTGGTTATACAACATCTTTGGATGAGAAGGTGGAAGAAATTAATCAGTCTAACATCAAGTTGGAGAATAAAGTTGAGGAGGTACAAAGCAAAATTGATAAATCAGAGGCAGAAGTTACAATGATACAATACAGAACAATGGAATTTGCTTTAAGAATAAGAGGTTTGAAAGAACATAACCAGGAAGATCTGCGAGATATTTTTGCAGAAGCTTTTGCCCAATTAACTGGTGAACCAAAGGTGGAATGTGCCTGGCAGATTGATAAAATTTACTGTGTTAATTCATGGATTGCCAAGACAGAGACAACTACCAAGAGATATTGCAATTTATTTTGTCACCAGGAAAACCAGGAATGAAATACTACAAGCAACTTACAAAAATAAGTTACAAGTGGCAGGACAAGATGTGGTAGTATTGAAGGAAATTCCCCCCAAAATGTTGAGATCCAGAAAGGATTATGCATTTTTAGTGGATGAACTTAGAAGTCGTCAGATTCAATTTAGATGGGAGGCGCCAGTCGGATTGGTGGTGAATTATCAAGGACAAAGATATCATCTTAACACAGTTTGGAAAGCAAGATATTGTTATAGCAATATATTAAAGCTGGATGCCCCCCATCCCCAGGATTTAGAGGAAGAAAAGAAGCAGACGAAACCAGACAGCAAGATACTCAGGCACAAGGGGGAGCTGCTCAAGCTCTGGACTTACCTGAGGAGATAGAAGAAATTATGGAACAAAGACAAACTCGAGCAGCCACTAAACGCAAAGAGCAAGAATTGAAGATGCAGCAAACCCAGACAATAATCCAAGAAATTACAAACACGAACACAGAAGCTGTGGGGGGAGCAAGACCAAAGGTGAAATCCCAGTAGGATTTCCAGGCAGCTCTTAGAAAGCTTCAGGGAGCTGAAGATGACAATTAAATTTCTAACCTGGAACGTTAATGGTTTAAATTCACCACAAAAAAGGAAAAAATATTTCACTACTTGAAACAATTTTAAAATGATATAATTTGCTTACAAGAAACTCATATTAGAATACAGGATCAGAAATACTTGATGAAAGCAAGATTGGGATCATACTTTGTGGCATCTGCTCCAGAGAAGAAAAATGGTATAGTCATATACTTAAGAAAAGACTTAAAGACTGAACTAATCGAAGCAGATCCTCAAGGAAGATATATTGCAATTGCATTATTAATAGAAGTAAAGAAAATACTCTTAACAGGAGTATATGCTCCCAACCAACAAGAAGAAATTTTTTTAAAGTTGCTTCATACTAAATTAACACAATGGGATTATAAATCGTGTATACTATTGGGTGACTGGAACGGAGTAATGGACACCACCAAAGACAAGAAGAGATTATTGCAAAATACTCAAACACGAACAAGACTACCTAAATCCTTTTTTGAGTTGATGGATGATATGGAACTGAGAGATATTTAGAGAGAACGGAATGCTAAAGAACAGGACTTCACATTTTTCTCCGATAGGCATCAATCCTTTTCCAGAATTGATTTTATACTAATCACAAATGATTTACTTTCTAGGGTGAAGAAGACGAAGATATGCTCGAGAACCTTAACAGATCATAACCCGGTTTGGATGGAATTGGAATATAGAGAGGGATCTAGGAGATCTTGGAGGTTAAATGAAAATTTATTTAAACATGAGAGAAATGTTACAGAATGTAAAAAATTATTGAAAGAATATTTTGCTTTTAATATACATAAGGGGACATCAATGGAAATGGTTTGGGATGCAAGCAAAGCTTACATGTGGTGTCTTGATAAATTTGAATAATTTATATAGGCGTAAATAGAGGGAAAAACGAAGGGAATTAGAAGAAGAAATAAAAAAGAAAGAGCAGGCATTAATATCTAATCCAGACGATAAGAAGACAAGAGAAGCAATTACTTTACTGTGAGGACAGTTCAATATGTTGATGTCATACCAAGTAGCTACAAATCTGATATATGCTAAACATAATACCTTTTGTAATGCAAATAAACCAGGTAGATGGCTAACTTACATGTTAAGGAAAAAACAAAAGTCTCGTACTATAGAGAAAGTAGAATACAAAGGTAAAGAAGTTTATCAACAGGATATGATTAAAAAGGCTTTCTCAGAATACTATACTAGATTGTACGCTGGTGATAAGATACAAGGTTTAGATATAGATAGATATTTGGAGAAAGAGAAAATACCTATAGTTACAGATGAGCAAAGGGAAAGATTGAATCAACTTGTAACCACAGAGGAAATTCTCCTGGCAATTAAACAATTAAAAATTGGGAAGGCCCCAGGTACAGATGGATTGACAGCGGTTTATTATAAAAAGTTACAATTAGAAATGGTAGATCCTCTTAAGGAATTATTTAACAAAATTCAAATGGAAGGAAGAGTACCGCCATCTTGGAGAACAGCCTTTATTTCCCTGATTCCAAAAGAAGATCAGGACCACACTCAGCCAAAAAAATTATAGACCTATTTCATTACTTAATACAGATTATAAAATTTTTGCTAAAATATTAGCAAATAGGTTGATGTCAATTATACAACAAACGATTCATAATGATCAATCTGGTTTTATACAGGGAAGACAAATGAAAAGTAATGTAAGACAAATTGTTAATATATTGGAATATCTGGGGAAGAACAACCAAGTCTCCGCAGCGCTTTTATTCTTAGACGCGGAGAAAGCATTTGATCGAGTGAATTGGCAATTCCTAATAAAAATAATACAAAAGATGCATTTTGGAGAGTATTTTACACAATCTATCAAGGCAATATACCAGAAACAAACAGCACAAATTATAGTTAACGGTAGTTTAACAGAATCCTTCAAAATTGAAAAAGGAACAAGACAGGGGTGTCCCCTGTCTCCATTATTGTTTATCTTAACCTTTGAGTTATTGTTGAATAGAATACGTGGGTCAGATGACCTACAGGGAATTAAGATTAGGCATTATGAATATAGACTACGACCATTTGCTGATGACTTGGTTGTAACTTTAACCCAACCCGAGAAATCAGCAAGAGGTTTAATGAACATAATTAATCAATATGGTCAAGTATCTGGGTTCAAAATAAATCTAGGAAAAACAAAGATGATAGTTAAAAATATGACCACAAATCAAAAAGAAGAACCAGAAAGAGCAACAGGATGCGAGATAGTAGAAAAGGTTAAATATTTAGGAGTCTACATTACAACCTCAAATGGGAAATTATATAAGTATAATTATGAACCATTATGGCATAAAATACAGTTAGAGATGAATAAATGGAAAAAACTACAATTGTCATTATTGGGAAGGATAGCAGCAGTAAAAATGAATGTTTTGCCTAGGTTTCTATTTCTCTTTAAAATGATACCAATACTTTAAAAAGATGCAAATTTGGAAGAATGGCAGAAAGGTATTAATAACTTTGTTTGGGCGGGGAAGAAACCAAGAGTGAAACTTAAAATAATGCATGACATACAGGAAAGAGGAGGTTTGAAAATGCCTAATTTAAAATTATATTATGAAGCAATAGTTTTATCAACAATTAGTGATTGGATTAACCTAACAGAGGATAGAATACTGAATATTGAGGGATATGACTTGGTATATGATTGGCACGCTTATTTAATATATGATAAGAAGGTGGATAAGATTTTTAAAAGCCATATATTAAGAAACGCCCTATTGCATGTCTGGAAAAAATACCAATATAAATGATAAGATACCTATGTGGGTAGTACCCAGACACGCGATAGAGAATATAAGTATAGAACAAAAACAGGATGTAATTACATATAGAGAACTCCTTAATATAGAGAGAGGTGCTCTACAGTTAGTCTATGAATGTATTAAGAGAGGAAAGGGTAACTCAAACCTGGTTCCAGTATGGAGAGTTACAAACTAGATGGAAAAATGATCAGACAATTGGTATCACGCAAAATGAGGATAGTTTGGTAAAACAAATTAGGGACCAGAGTCAAATGCATATAAAAAGGTTGTATAATATACTGATAGAAATAGACTCTGAAACAGAGTTAGTTAAAGACTGCATGATAAAATGAGCACAAAATTTCGAAGAGCCAATAATGATGGAAACATGGGAAAAGATTTGGGTAAGAAATGTAAAATTCACACATGCTGAGAATTTGAGAGAGAATTTTTATAAGATGTTGTATAGATGGCATTTAGATCCCAAAAAATTATCTTGTATGTATCCGAATTTACAACCTAAATGTTGGAGATGTGACTATGCTGACGCTACGTATTACCATATATGGTGGACTTGCAAAAAAGTTAAAGCATTTTGGATAAAAATATGATGGGTTACTCAAAATATACTTTAAAAAAGGATAAAGTTCACTCCCCAGTTGCTTTTGTTAGGTATAATTACAGACTGTACAGTTATAGAGACTAATTTGATTTTGAACTTAATGACGGCAGCAAGATTGTTGGTGGCGCAGTACTGGAAGAGGGAAGATTTGTCTACTATTCAAGAATGGACACTAAAAGTAGTAAATCTAGCAGAGATGGCTAAAATTACAGTATACTTGAAGGACCACTCAGCTGAGAAATACAAGCTGGAATGGAGAAGATGGATTGACTATATTCAAAACAAATATCAGACTAAAAAATTTCAATTAGCTTATGAGTGAAAGCACAAGGAATGCTACAATTTACCTAAAGTTAGCTTAACAAAAGGGGAATTAAAGCACAAGAGGAGGTAGGATGTCAAAATCAGTTAGCTTATGCTAGCGTATGATTGTTAAATGTTTATACCCTGTATTTTGCTCTGGGAAGTTAGGGGGGAGGGTTGGAGGGTGGGAAGGGGAAGGGGTAATACTTGTAAAACTTATTAAAACTTTTAATAAAAAAATGTACTGCATGAGTCCTAAGGAAATGACAGAGCTGAGAGAATACATCAACCTAGCCTGAGGATTAATACAGCCTGCCAAATCCAGGGTGGCCATCCTGGTCCTCTTTAAAGAGAAAAAAGATGGATCTATGAGGCTCTGCATTGATTTTAGAGGAATAATGCAATACCCATGTCAGGGTGGAAATTCAGCCCTGTTCCCCTCCTGGGGTAATTGTATTTAATGAGGGATGAACCGTGGTTTTTCCTTGAAGTATACTTCAAAATTAAGAAAAATAAACCCGAGATATATTCTAAGAAACACATTTTATTGTAAAGAAAATGAAAACAAAACTTACTAGCTAATGATTACATTTTGGCAGTATTCCTGCCTACCTTCCTGTCAGGCGAACAAAAAGAAAAAAATGTGGACATGCGTAGTGAGCTAAGTGATACGAGTCAGATCAGTCTACCGTATGTCTTAGAGTTTAAGCACAGCTGGCAAACAAAAAACGCAGTGACACCCCTTCTTTTGCCAGTTGAGCGGATATCAAGTACATCATCAAATAAGGCACATCATCTTACACAGATGCTCGTGTTGAGCTGCTGGAAGCGGTTTGTTGAGCATGTTAGCAATTTGATCATGTGTAGATACATATCGCAATTTATCAAAACCTTGTTTAACTAATTGCTTTATGTTTTGATAACGGATGTCAATGTGTCTGGACTTAGAACCTGTGAAATGTGACTCAGAAATATAAACCACTGATTCATTATCTTCCATCACGGTGATTGGTCAAATCGGATGTGTCCAGATATCTGTGATCATCAAACCATGTTAGAGAATTACATGCATCTGAAACACAAGCATGTTCAGCTTCAGTAGATGAACAAGAAACAAAATTCTATTTCCTCACTTGCCAGTAAACAGGACATCCATTTAGGAACATCATATAACTTGAAGTACTTTTACGTGATTTCTTATCACTCACCCAATCAGAATCTGTATAATAACATAATGTAGTAGTTGGGAGGGGGAATAGAAAGGAGTAGATTTGTGGAATGTATTGTTGTCATTCTTTCTAGAAGCCAAGGTCATCTTTTGTCTCCGCACCTTGACACCTGACCGGAACCAGCGGGGCGGAGTTGTCGGGGTCGAAGAAGAATATTGGACCATGTGATGGATTTATGGGTGTGGGCATAAGATGATGAACTTTCAACTGGGTGGAATTCCAGGAAGCAAATCAGAGTTGAAATTTACACAGTCCGATGCCAACATGTCTGTCTTATTAAATTGGAACTTTAAGGATAGCTCGGCCTTGAACTCTGATTTAATTCTGCATGATATTTGGAACGCTGACATTATTCCAATGCTCCCTTTAAAATAAATCACCAGCACACACACCCTCGCACGGGGGTGGTGGTGAGGGGGTGCTGAATTCCCAACGCTGACCGGGTCAGCGTAAAATATCAGCAAACAATTATGAGTAAGCTGAGATGAGACGCTTCTCTGCAAATCCTCAAAGGAGAAGGAATTCCTGTTTAAGATTTATAGCATCTGGGAAGAGGCACAGCCTGAGGGGGATGGAATGGAGGGGGCTGGAAAGGCTTTTTCTACACCCGGTTAGAGGATGGCCAGAAGATGAAATGAATGGAGATCCCAGCCACCCTCACACAATCATCTCTGATGGGCTTCCTGGATCATTTCAGACAACTAAACGTGAGTGCATGCTCCCCCTCCTTCCCCCAGCCAAGGCTTGAAAAAAAAAACCTGGAGTGGAGATTTTGACTCCTTCCAAACAGCGATAAATGAAAAGACTCATTACCCTGCAACTGAGTTGAAGGAAAATTCCCTATCAAAATGAGAAATTCAACCCAGACAGCAAGAAGGGATTTGGCCAGCATCTTTCACTTGCCAGCCACCACAAATTGGGCTGCAGCTTGTGAATGAAGCACCACCAAATTGGGCTTTCTTCCCAGGGCATGGATGGAAAAGATTCCAGTGGGCACCTGCCCTCCCTCAGCAGATGGCACCATGGCAGATAACTGGGCAGTGGCCAACCAAGGGATTGACTTCCCCACTGGTTCCAGTCTCCCCTGCAATGCCCCAACAAGTTCTTAACCCACCTTCCTACCGAAAAACGGTCTCAACAATGGAAGAAGCTGCAAGATGGATAGCAGTCCAATGTGATGAGGCAGTTCCTAACTTTAGAGATGTTACTAGGTTCCTTTCCTTGTGGGGGCCAATAAAATGCCACCGTTGCTGTCAACTTGGCCACAGAGCATCAGAGTGCTTGACTCCAGCCCCAATGCCACAAAGGGGTACACCAACCGCCACAGCAGTAAAGAGAAGGCCCCAGATGCCACCAGAAAAAAGTCATCTGGGCCAACAACCTCTGGAAGAACTCTGATTTAATTCTGCATGATATTTGGAACGCTGACATACGGTTGACAATGTAATCTGCATATTTGATAGCTTCACCCCAGTATGGGTTACTGAGGTTGGAGTCTTCTAGGAGACAACGCATCATGGTTTGTAGGACCCATTGTCTTCGTTCTGCAACTCCGTTATGAGCCGGTGTGTATGGAGCCGATGTCTGATGAAGAATTCCATTCTTACGCATCCAGTCCTGGAAACGCTGAGACATGAATTCGGCACCACAATCACTCTGGATTCTGGCGATGCGAACTTGGTGTTGGGTAGAAACAAGAGCTGCAAAGTCTTTAAAGATCTGAAAGGTCTCAGATCTCTCTTTCATAGGATATACATATCCATCTCTAGAGTAATTATCAACAATTGTTAAAAAGTATTTTTTACCACCAAGTGTTGGCAGAAAAGGACCCACTATGTCAGTGTGTACCAAATCAAAAATGTATGTTGACAGGTGTATTGCGCGTTTGGGAATGGCTGCTGCTTTGGATTTGGCCTTCTTGCAGACAGCACAATCCAAAAACATCTTACACCCCTTTAGATCCAAACCTTTTGCGAACTCCGGCATTTTCCTAAGAACACGGAAACTGGCATGCCCCAATCTTCTATGCCACTTATGAATACACCTGGAATGCAAAGGTTTACCAATTAGTGAATTTTCAACATTAACAGTTTTGTGAGGAACCGCAGGCTTGCTCTGAGCAACCTATTTCCTTATTTCCTTTTTGTTGGCCTTAGGAGCCTTTGGAGTAGCTACAGGATCTCTCACTGGAACATCTCTCTCTGGCCTGTGCCCTCCACTTTTGGAGTTTGTATACTTGCCTGTGTTTGTGGTTTAGGCTTCGGTTTTATGTAATAAACACCATTAATTAACATGGTTTCAGCAACAATATCTCCATTTTTAACTATGTAACCTGCTTTTTCAAGGTGGTGAACCTGGAACTTTAATTCTCTAGACAAGTGACTCTGACTAAGCAAATTACTATTTGCTGTAGGTATGTAATAAACATCAGGAATGAATGCATTGAGCTCTTCAACATAAACAGTTCCTTTTCCCATGACCTTACAAGGATGATTAGAGAAAGAATAAAGTTCACGTAGTTCAGGTTCAGGCTCATGCATCTCTGTGAAAAATTCCTTTCTGTAGGTAACATGCAACACTGCACCACTGTCCAAAGTCCACAAAAGCTGTCTGTCGAACTCTGGATGAGGTTGTGGATCGTCGGTTAATGCCAATGTGGCGAGTGGAGTTTATGGATCATGCCTTGGACCACGAAGACCATGTCTTCCACCTCTGCCTCTGCTTCCAGAATCTGTTCCCCTGGGCTGGTATGTGACGGGAGCTGGAACTTGTTGGAGACAATCCCGAGTGACATGTCCCACACGGTTACAGATGTAGCATCTTGGCATCCTTGGAACGTAGACTCTTCCTCGGAAGGGACGCCTCACTGGAGCTCTTGATGCGGGTGGTCTTCGTAAATGTGGCGTGGCTAACATGAGTGCTTCTTCTTCAACTAAAAGTCTGCAAACATTGTCCACTATGCATTGAGTAATAGGCACTAGGTTAATCTTTGCAATGGCATCTTTCCATTCATAATTCAATGAGTTAATGATAATGCTGATCATTTGAATATCATCAATAAAATGGCCCCTTTCTCTCAATTGTTTTCTCATTCCTTTCAGTTTGGTTAAATGTCCTCCAATTTGTTCACCAGGTTTCAATCTCGAACCGTGGAACTCAGACATGAGCAAACATGAAGATTCGATTGAAACAGGCCTGTAGTAATTTTCCAATTGGACCCAAATTTGTTGGGCTGTTGCATCAGGCGGAAAAATAACCTGCAATTCAGTATCCATGGACATCAATAATGTTGTGCAAGCCTTAGTCTCTAAGTCTCTTATTGCAGGAGTCCATGGCTGGACAGGAGGATTAAACACCATACAATGGGTACCTTCTCTGTGAAGCAAAAGTGCAACCTCACTGACCTAGGCCTTATAATTCTGTCCTGACATTTTTAATTTTGACTCAGCAGTCAATGGAGCAACAGAAGATGCCTGTTGAGGAATGTGCATTTGAAATGCAGGCTGTGCAGGTAAATATACTTGTTGTTGACTCTGTGGTTTGCTGTACTACAGCTGCGGCCGGTGCTTGAGCTGCAATATTAACATGGCCACAGAGAATGATAAGTTTCTCTCTGTGTATGGGAGTAAAAATGCTCTTCTGGTTGTGAAAACTTTGGCCTTGCACCAAGTGTTTTAAATTCTAAATGTTCTCGAAGAACTGTTTGGGAGCATGCATAATTAGAAGGGGGCGTCACTGACCTCAGTCGTAGCACGTCGCCTTCAAGAGCAGCTTTTCTGTGTTCTTCTTCTTCTTGAAACCTGTGTAAGAACATTTCCTCCTTTTCTTCTCCCACAGCAGTTTCTCCATCCAGTCTGGTTGCTGAAGCAAGCAGCATTTGAAGGGTTGAATGCCTGTGTAAAATACTTTTCGCTTCTTCATCAGAGAGACCAGAGATATTTATATCTTTTGCAGAATGTTTTCTTCTTTTTTTCTTCTTTTTCGGCATTTTAGAGGTGATTTAAATCAGCATTCTGAAATAATCATCTGCCCAATTAGCCTAGACTCTTATCATCAAAGTAACAAGCAAGGAAAAAACCATAAATCAATCCAAAATAGCCATAATTCCAACCATCCTCTGCTACCACAAGTCAGGGTGGAAATTCAGCCCTGTTCCCCTCCTGGGGTAATTGTATTTAATGAAGGATGAACCGTGGTTTTTCCTTGAAGTATACTTCAAAATTAAGAAAAATAAACCCAAGATATATTCTAAGAAACACATTTTATTGTAAAGAAAATGAAAACAAAACTTACTAGCTAATGATTACATTTTGGCAGTGTTCCTGCCTACCTTCTTGGCAGGTGAACAAAAAGAAAAAAATGTGGACATGCGTAGTGAGCTTAGTGATACGAGTCAGATCAGTCTACCATATGTCTTAGAGTTTAAGCACAGCTGGCAAACAAAAAACGCAGTGACAACCCACCCCTCTCATGAAGGACCTCCTAGCCCATCTGGCAAAGGGAAAGGTGTTCACAAAACTGGACCTACAAGAGGCTTACTACAGAATACAAATTAAAGAAGGAGAAAATTGGAAACTGCCTTTAACTGCCCCTTAGGGAGCTTCCAATTCAAAGTAATGCCCTTTGGTGTACAAGGAGCCCGCGGAGTCTTCCTGCAGATGATCAACGAGATGCTACATGAGCACCTATACAAAGCCCTCGTGTACCTAGATGACATCCTCATCTTCACTGTGACCTTTGATGAGCACATCAAATTAGTACGCCAGGTGCTAAAGAAACTGCTCGCAGCTAAGCTATACGTGAAGCTGTCAAAATGTGAATTCTGCAAGTCCAGTTTAGACTACCTGGGATACTGAGTGTCAAACACAGACATAGAAATGGACCTAGCAAAAGTTAAAGCAGTCCTGACAGCCCCCTCATAACCCAAAGTAGCTGCAAAGCTTCCTGGGGTTTGCAAACATCTACCAACAGTTCATCCTCTCTTTTGCTGAAATCACCTTGCCCATCATGGAACTGTTAAAAACAGGGGGAGTATACTTCAAAAGGCTCATAACAATGACTAAGCCAAGCCCTAAAATGGACCTTAGAGTGTCAGCGGGTGATGTAGGAGCTGAAAAAGCTGTTTGCCAAGGAGCTGATCTTCAAACACCCCAATCCAGAGCAACTCTTTGCGGTTCAAGCCAATACCAGCAATGTGGCTGTCACAGTGATCCTCCTTCAAAGGAACACAGAAGGCAACCTGCAACCCTGTGCATACACCTCCAAAAATTGACAGGACACGAGAGGAAGTGGGCAGTGTGGAAGTAGGAAGCCTACATGGTCCAGTGAGCCCTACTAATGTGGTAACACTTTCTAGAGGGCAGCCAAGTGCCTTTTGAGGTGTGGGCCGATCACAAGAAACTGGAGGCACTCAAAAACCCAGGAAGACTCTCCCCAAAACAAGTGAGATGGGTGCAGTAGTTTAAATGGTTTAACTTTGAGCTAAAATACATCTGGGGGGGATCCTCCTGGCTGATGCGCTGTTGCATATGCCACAATATAACAGCAAATGTGAGGTGGTGGTCCACGCTATGCTCCCTCCCTCCCACTGGCAGTGCAAGCCACAACCAGAGGACAGGCAAAGCGACAAAGAAACACAGATGGGGGGGAATGACCCAAATGCTAAAAGATGAACTGCCAAAATAATCAGTGGTACAAGGAAACAAGGCGGTGCTGACTCTCAAGGATGGACTAGCGTGGAAACATTCAAAACTGTACGTGTCCAACAACCTATGGGTCCAAGTACTCCAGAAAAATCACAACTCCAAGCAAGCGGGACATTTTGACTATTTAAAAATCTTACACCTGGCCGTGTAATTTAATGGCCAAAGATGAAGAAGGATGTTGAGAATTATGTCAAGACCTGCACCACATGTGCAGCCATAAAAAAAAAGGCCAGAGAAAACCCCAGGACTGCGGCAACAAGTGGCAGATCCATCTCGGCCCTGGGAGGAGATTGCCATGGACTTCATCGTAGAACTACCTGATAGTGGGGAAAACATGATCATTTGGATCATAATAGACCTGTTCTCAAACAAGCCTACTTCATAGCCTGCCCCAGCCTTCCATTTGCAAATAAGCTGGCCAAATAGTTTGTAAACCACATCTATAGGCTGCATGGGGTTCCTTGCAGGATCATTTCTGATAGGGGGGTGGTCCAATTCACCAGGTTTGGAGTGAGTTCATAAGATCCATTGATCCTTGCAGGGGCTTATCTTGGCATTTCATCCAAGTACCAATGGAGTCATGGAGAGAGCAAATGCAATGGTCCAGCAATACTTGAGATGCTATTCAATTATCAGCAAACGAATTGGGCAGAGCTACTGTTATTTGCTGAACTGGCATACAACGTGGTGTATAGTAGCACTGGCTTCACCCCTTTCCAAGTCACCAGTGATGTGGAGTTTGTTCCTATGCCTAGGGATCCACCCTCATCCATGTCATTGACTGAATGGATGGCGTCCGTGAAGAAAGCATGGGAGAATACTAATCAAGCCCTTCGAGAAGCAGAAAAAACCCACAAAGTGCAATCCAACAAGCATCGAGCTTCCCAAGTGCTTTTCCAAATGGGAAGTAAGGTTTACCTCTCAATGAAGTATTTGAAGCTAAAGCTCCCTTGCAAGAAGTTATGGTCCAAATTTATTGATCCTTTTCCAATGGTGAAAGTGTTACCATGTTACCATGCAGCTTAAGCTCCCCTAGCTGCTGAGGAAAGTGTATCTGGTCTTTCCCAGCAGCTTGTTAAAGCTGGCAGTAGGCTCCCAGCTCAGGCTGGTAGATTGGGCAGCCCCACAACCAATTGTAGTACAGGGAGAGATGAACTATGAAATCAAGTGGATTTTAGATTCGAGACTGTACAAGGGAGGTTGCAGTATTTAGTAAAATGGAAAGGATACCCACTATCAGAAGCTACCTGGGTCAAGAGTTAGGATGTGAAAGCTGATAGGTTGATTAAGCAATTTCATGAGAGATACCCACAGAAGCCAAAGGACCTGGGGGGGGGGAGAAAGATGGGTTAAATTGTGTCCCAAGTATCCTCTTTGCAATTTGTTCTTTTCCCTTGCAGGAACTTCTTTTCCATTAAGGTGGGGTAGAAACCTGTCAACTCTGAAGCTAGCCTGATCAAGGTATTTTGGAAGCTTCAGTGTGCCACAATAGTACTGAGGGATAAGGAGGAGGGAAAGTTTTGTAGCCAAAACAAAACAGTTTCCCTGTGAACCAAGGACATTCCCACAGGTGGCTAAAGAGAGGAGGAGTGAAGTTTCCAAGCAACTGGATAGCACCTTGATTGAACCATGTGACTGATTGTTTGGGAAAGGGGAAAACTTTTACTTTTAATTAGATGAAAACCGCTGGAACCTTTAGAGTTGGTTTTCACTAGCCTATGCCAATATGATATATCCCAGTGATGGCTAATCTTTTTCTAAAGGCATGCCAAAATTGTGTGTGCATCCATCTGCACATGCGCATGGAGGGTGGGTGGGTCGTGTTCCACCCTCCCAGGCTCCAGAGGCTTTCCTGAAGCATGGGGAAGGTGACAATGGCTCCCTTGGCCCCCTGGAAGGTGGAAATGGATCATTTCTGAACTTCTGTTTGGCCCGTTGGCCCATTTTTCACCCTCCCCAAACTTCAGGAAAGCCTCTGGAGCCTGGGGAGGGCGAAAAACGGCCCAATGGCCCAACTGGAAGTTCAGGAACGAACTTCCAGTTGGCTTGTTAGGCCTGCTTTTTGCCCTTTCTAAACTCTGGAGTCTTTCCTGAAGCCTGGGGAGGGTGAAAATGGCCTCCCCTGGCCCTCCAGAAGGCTGATAATCAGCTGGTCAGCGCACACATGCGTGCCAGAGCTGAGGGCTGCCATTCCAGCAAATATGGTTCCGTGTGCCACCTGTAGCACGAGTGCCATAGGTTCGCCATCAATGATATATCCAATAGACTTGTTCTTTGAGGAAACTGTTTGCCTTGAAGTTCTGCTTGTTATGGGTGTATTACTTGGAACCCTGACAGTTAACTTATGAGAGGAAGGAAGGAAGGAAGGAAGGAAGGAAGGAAGGAAGGAAGGAAGGAAGGAAGGAAGGAAGGAAGGAAGGAAATTGTAACTAAATATAACTAACACTTTCAATACAACATCTGTAAATATGTTTAGTGAGATACTGCCAGATAAATAAGCACAGATTGAACTCCATGTTTATCTATTCTAATATCCAATCCAATGTTTCTAAAATAATATTCCAAAATGGAAGATTCTAGAAGTAATGAAAAAATGTGCACATATTTTTCTAATCACATGCAATTTTGTACATTTCAAAATTTCCTTTCAGAATGGGGCATTCCAGCTATTTCTATGGAAAGTTATTTTGATAAAATAAATAGTAATGCCCTTATAAAATGTTGAAGATGCAGTATGCATGATAGATGAGGTTTCAAAAGAGCTTTCTGAATATCCATCAAAGCAGCAAAAACAACAAAAATATGTTTTAATCAGCACTTTGCCATCTACTTTCTGTCCTTTAAGTAAACAGAATACATACATACATAAATTTCCATAAAGTATGACAACAGAAGAATAAATAACAAAAAGAAAACAAGAATTCGTTTAATAAACTTTTAAGTTGTCTTCTAGCACTCCAAAGGCTGCTGCATGGAATCTTCTGCTCCTCCTAGACAAACAATTAATAAGCGAGTCCCTAAAAGGCTTACTAGAAATTTTTTTTACAACACTTCATTTAGTGACTGTTCAAAGATACAGCAGCACTGGAAAAAAGTGACTAATTACCATTTTTCACACTTACGTGTTTACTAACTTAACAACTGCAGGGATTCATTTAACAACTGTGACAAGAAAGGTTGTAAAATGGGGCAAAATTCACTTAACAAATGTTTCACTTAGCAACAGACATTTTGGGCTCAATTGTAGTCATATGTTGAGAATTGGGAAATACACTTGAATTTCAGCTTAATTACTGAGACTGCTGAGGATGGCCCTAGAAAAGCAAACACTTAGAACAATGATGGCTAACCTTTTTTGGATCACGTGCCAAAAGCAGAGGGAGTGCAGGTGGGTCATGCATGGGCATGCCCACACCCATAATGCTATGCACCCAGCCCCAGCATGCGTGCGTGCGTGACACCCCCCCCCCTGTGTGCCTGCACACAGAACCAGCACTCCCCCCACTTTTGGCATGCTTTTTTTGCCCTCCCCAGGCTCCAGAGGCTTTCTAGAAGCCTGGGGAGGGCAAAAAAACAGCCTCCCCTGGCCCCCTTGAGGCCTTTCAGAGTCACTTCCGGTTTGCTTGTAGGGCCGTTTTTTGCCCTCCGGAGCCTTCAGAGAAGCCTCCAGAGGGTGAAAAACAGCCTTAAAAGAAGGCCAAAGTCAGCTGGCCAGCGCACACATGCGCGTTGCAGCTGACAGCGTGATGCCTCACGTGACCTAACAAATGGCTCCATGTGCCACCTGTGGCACGCGTGCCATAGGTTCGCCATCACAGACTTAGAATGTGAAAATGTATTTAGAAAGCATACAAGTTTCTCCCCAACTGTACCTATGTGACTGGGAAACTTGAAAACACTCTTTGTTTTGCTTCTGAAAATCTTCCTTTAATATAACTTTGAAATATAACTTAGGCTTCAATTAAACCTGCTTTTATAGTGATGAAAAACTAAATATCTACAATAGTAAAATTAAATTCTACTGAAAATGTAAACATAGATACATATAATTTAACTTATTCAATTCAACTGTCTTGAATTATTAATAAAAATAATAAAGGTGGGAATAATTACCAAATTACCAAAGAGCTCAGTACAAGCAGCATGAAATAGAAATAAAATAATTTATTCATCGCTTTATTGTTTTTATTTTTCCAACCATCTTTATTTTACTGGTTCCAGTTCTTGTAGTATCTATGGATATTGCAATTATTCATTAATTTTAGAAATTTTAAAACATTGCTTTCCTTATTGTATAAATAGTACATTAGCAAGAGAAGAAATTTTGCATAAATTATAGGTGTCATGAAATGTTAGGATCACTTACTTACTTTCAATTATTAAACTATATATCTATAACACAATGCCAATGAAATAATTAATGCTGAATAAGCAGGTAAAATGATATTGATTTGCTTTAGAAAACATTTTCTAGCTACTAGGTAGCAGCATATTGCTTGACTGCTCTGCAGAAATTTAGCATCCAGTTTTAATCTCTGAGGTAGAATAATATTCAGCAAGTTATTACTATACTTTTTATTGGTACTTGGCAGAGGTGGGTTCCTCCAGGTTCGGCCTGGATCGGGCGAACCAGTAGTGGTGGTGGCAGCGGGAGGCTCCGCCCACCTGCCCAGACACTTCTGCACATGCGAAGTGTCATGCGCACAAGTGCGCACACGTGCACAAGCGAACCGGTAGTAACATAAAATGGAAACCCACCACTGCTACTTACATCTTTGTGAAATATTTCAGCAAATAAACCTTAGTATGTATCACATTGATTAACAAAACAGTAAGAAAAATTATATTAAATTACTGAGCAGCTTAGTTCTCTGTGGAACAGTAATGAATGCTACAAGTAACAATCCTACATCAGTATTTTATTAGTACAGTACTTTGAGGAGGTTAATGACATGAGGATATGTGGCCCACTGATAAAGAGTGTTGCTGAACACTATTATTCAACAATATTAATTACAGGTCAACAACCCTGGAAGGCCACGTTTACTACCCTTTCATTACATAAATAAGAAAACATTGCTTGTAGCAGCTGCTCTTCCTTGGTTAATCTGGACGTTCCATAATCTTAGAAACAAATAGCCCATCCCAGCCTATTCAATCAGTTAACCAGAGCAAAGGGAAACAAAACAGTTATTGTCACTTAGTCCTTTCCAGTAAACTGAAATTGTTTTGTTCAGCATACCCAAAAGATAGGTGAAACTACATATCCTACACAATATGAATTGTGCTTTTAGTGGTAGGTAGCAGTGTGACTATAAATGAGTTAAGTATCAATGAATTTGCACTTTCAGTTTTTAGGTAGCAGTCAACAGCACAATTTGGTTTTGTCAAGCTTATCAATTAAATTATTTTGATAGATTTAGCATTAGCATTAGGTCTTCCCAAACTGTGTAGCATATCAGCCATTGCTGATCCCAAGCTCAGATGAGAAAGAAAGAGGGTTAAGGATTGGGCTAGCAGCCTGTAAAAATTATAACCATTACAAAAACATATATATCTCCATGATATATAATGGAGAAAAAGAATGAGGCAGCATATACTGCTCTGGTTTTTTGAACCAGTAAGCAAAAATTTTTGTTAAGGCAATAGATAGCTCCTTCATAAATAATATCCTCTTAGGACTTTGTTTAGGGAACTCTACTGTTTCCTCTTATCACCAACTTTTTAAAAAATATATAGAAAACTGGGGGAAAAACCCACACAATCAATGTTTACTTTTACTTGCAATTATATTCAAGGAATACAAGTATGAGTAGAGGAAAATAAGAGAATACTAAACTACATTACTAGTTACACAGAAAAAAAATACAAAAAGACTAGTAATTATAGTACTAATGTATTCATTGATATTAAAGGATGAAAGCAAGCAGTTAAATGAAAAGGTATTGGAATTAGAGAATAAGAAATTAAACAATTCATTGATTTACAATAGTGATGTATAAAACAAAAAACAAAGTTAGTAGGCATGAATTTACTTTAAACTACTACTCTTTAACAGATTTAATTTTTTTCAATAAAGCATTTCTTAAGCACTAAGTATTCAGTCTTACAATTTATGGATATATAATTAATGGAAACATTCCCTCAAACTGCAGGTAATGGAACTTACATGAACAGATCATAAGCAAGATCTTACTGTACAAAATACTAATATCCTAACAAACAATGTGCAAACACTATGCCAAATTAAGGAATACAACACCCAACTATCTATTTAATTTGGTCTTAATTGAAAATCAAAGCCTTTTTGTTTGCATTTGCTAATGTGATTAGGTTTTTGAATCATGTATTTTCTACTACATACGTATGTGATAATACAAAAATATTTTATTGAAGCCTTTTCATGAAATGCTTACCTGCTATTGTTTAGGAACTTAAAGACTGGTTTTGGTTTTAATACCTATTGTGTGATACAGGATCAGTGAATATCCCAACTGATGTATTTGTTTAATTTATTTACTTTAAAATTCTTAAATTTATTAATAATTTATTCCTTTAATCAATTTATTTATTCATTGGTTGTGTACAATTGGCAGTTACATTACAGGGGTTTAACAACTTTCAGACAGATACCACAAATTTATTCCCATGAGCTCTAAAGCACCATTCAGCCTTTGAATCTACAATGCTGCAGAATCCTAGAATATGTAGCAGGTTGTTTAGGCATTCAGAATTAGAAAACTGCTTTCACCTAACATATATCTGTATTCTTTATATAGTAGCTCTAAGGTGATTAGAAAATGTTCATGAGTTTACTATTTCTATAGTCAAATAGTATTTTTGAAACCTCAATAAAAATACTAAAATATAATTTCACATAGTAACCCCAAATATATGCTTGTATGCTAACATCTCTATTTCTTTTAGGTTAAACAGCTTTTCTAAATATAAAAATTAGGATATACTAATACTTTAAGGGTAGAAAAAGATCTGCAAAAATGTATAGATTATTCCCATATAGATAGATAGATAGATAGATAGATAGATAGATAGATAGATAGATATAGATATAGATATAGATATAGATGATATAGATATAGATATAGATATAGATATAGATATAGATATAGATATAGATATAGATATAGATATAGAGAGAGAGAGAGAGAGAGAGAGAGAGAGAGAGAGAGAGAGAGAGAGAGATTCTTAAAAAATCTATATACAGTTACTTCAATCTGAGCTTGAAACCTTCCCTTAGGCATGGAAGTCAGCTGGGTGACTTTGGACAAGTCACTTTCTCAATCCACCTCACCCATTCCCACCCCACCCCACTGAGATTTTATGGGAAAATCAGGAAGCAGGGACATTCTGTATACTACCTTAAGTTATACAAGTAAAGATGAGATTTACACAAATAAATATTTTAAATTGATATGCCTTACACATACCCATCTTACCTCCATTCATAATTATTACTGCTTCTTCTGTTATTTGACTTCCGGATCCAACTGATGTTTGTGCATAAAAATAGAACTTGTATCGAGTGCTGTAATTCAGGTTACTTAAAATCAAGCTGGTCTCATTGGCAGGAATATTGATCTCTTCCAAGTGACTTAATTCATGAGTACTATTAACTGTTGTTATATAGAATACAAAATACAATTAATTTTGTATATTACTACTGAAGCCAAGCATTTATGCAACATGCTGAATCCTGCTATTGACATGCTGCATTAGCACTATTCAGAGAATATAATTTGTTTCAATGAATGTATGATAAAGGCAGAATAATCCTGCTTCTAAAGCAGAACAATTTTTGTTTGTGAAGTTGTTCTGTAGCTTTCTGCATGTATAGATTTCAAAGGAATTACAAAGTTGTAATTTTTAAAGTAATGTGTACATCTTACATATTCACTTAATTAGCTTTCTAACATCTGGTTAAGAAGATAATTACATCTTCTTAACATACACAATGCAGGTCAGCAGCACCTAATATCAATTCTCACCAAGCAACTTTGTGCTGTCTGCATCTTCCGCAACTTTTGTCCCCAAGGCGTAATGTATACTTTTCTCTGAAGCAGAGAAAAGTCATTGTACAGTTTTTTTTACAAGGAAATACTGTGCTACCCATTTTCCATAAAAATTTCGTAAAATTTAACACTGTTCATTTCCAATTCTTAAAAACTGATTCATATAGAAAAGTATTAACCAATCAATCTAAAAAGATACTATTAATTATTCAATAAAGTTACGATTTGTGGATTAATTTTTTTGTTAAAGTTTTACTTACTTGATTGAAACTTTAATGTGTATCCCAGCAGAACTCCGTTTGGATGAGAAGGTGGTCCCCATTCCAAAGTAAGAGAGTCTAGATTTTGATTGGTAATCTTCAAAAAAGAGGGTGAACTGGGAACTTTAAAACACACACACACAAACACCCCCCAAACACACCCCACAACATAAAGTTAATTTTAATAAAACTCAAATATTATATAAAATATTTTAAATGTTCCTTTTAAATTATCGTCACATTTTATTTAGTACATAAAGATTACATGTGGATTTTCTAAAATTTGGATGCAGTTTCTGGAACTCTTTGGAAAGTTACTCATCACTGCTAATATGTGCCTGAATTCAGCAGATATGTTATAATGCTGTCAAAATCAACTAATAATGCTTTATTCTCCTTATATGACTAATCTTTATGTTAATTTCTCCCTTCATATTTCCTTAGTATACCAGATATTACATGTGATAGGCACGAATATACTCTTTGTCTAATATGCCTTAGTACTACTCATATGCTGCCCCAATACATTTTTAATAATGTAGCCATTTATCTATAAAAGTTTACATATCACTTTGGATTGGATTGGATTGGATTGGATTTATTGGATTTATATGCCGCCCTTCTCCCAAAGACTCAGGGCGGCGTACAGCATTAAAAAACACATAGTATAAAAGTTAAAAGGAAATTAGAAACAGTCCAAAAAACAAACCCAATTTATATAACACTCACATTTTAAAAATTAAATAAAATTAACAGGCCAGGCCGGCTTGCTAGAAAAGCCAACTTGTTAGGGCGCGTCGGAAGGACCGGAGGTCAGGGATTATGCGAAGCTCCGGGGGCAGCTCATTCCAGAGGGAAGGCGCTCCCACAGAGAAGGTTCTCCCCCTGGGGGTCACCAGCCGACACTGTCTGGCCGACGGCACCCTGAGGAGGCCAACTCTGTGGGATCGTACTGGATGGTGGGAGGCTATTGGTGGCAGTAGGTGGTCTCGCAGATACCCTGGGCCTAAGCCATGGAGCGCTTTAAAGGTCATAATTAGTACCTTGAATCGCACCCGGAAGACAACCGGTAACCAGTGCAGGCCGCCCAAAAGGGGTGTAACATGGGAGCACCTAGGTACCCCCATGATAACCCGCGCGGCCGCATTCTGGACCAGCTGAAGCCTCCGGGTGCTCTTCAAGGGCAGCCCCATGTAGAGAGCGTTGCAGTAGTCCAGGCGAGAAAAGACGAGGGCATGAGTGCACAGAGCATCCTGATCCAGGAAGGGGCGCAACTGACGTACCAGGCGAACCTGGTAAAAGGCCCCCCTGGTCACGGCCGTCAGATGTTCTTCTAAACTAAGTCGCGGATGCAGGAGGACTCCCAGATTGTGAGCCTTCTCTGAGGGGGCTAAAATTTATCCCCCTATCATCAAAGATGGAACAAGATGCACAAATCGGGATGACGGAAACCACAGCCACTCAGTCTTAGAGGGATTGAGCTTGAGCCTGTTCCTCTCCATCCAGATCCGCACAGCCTCCAGGCATTGGGACATCACGTCGAGGGCATCGTTTGGGTGGTTTGGGGTAGAGATGAAAAGTTGGGTATCATCAGCATATTGATGATACCGTATCCCAAAACCACGGATGATCTTGCCCAGCGGTTTCATATATATGTTGAACAGTAGGGGTGAGAGAACTGACCCCTGGGGCTCCCCACAAGTGACGCGCCTGGAGGTCGATCTCTGCCCTCCAGTCAAAACAAACTGTGACCGATCCGATAGGTAGAAGGAGAACCACCGTAAAACGGTGCCCCCCACTCCCAACCCCCCGAGTCGTCGCAGTAGGATACCATGGTCGATGGTATCGAAAGCTGCCAAGAGGTCTAATAGGACCAGGACAGAGGAGCAGCCCCTGTCCCGGGCCCGCCAGAGATCATCGACCAACGCGACCAATGCTGTCTCCGTGCTGTACCTGGGCCTGAAACCCGACTGAAACGGATCCAGGTAGACAGCTTCATCCAGGTACTGGGGAAGCTGACGTGCTACCACACTCTCGACAGCCTTCGCTACAAAGCGAAGGTTGGAGACCGGACGGTAGTTGGCTAAAGAGGCTGGGTCCAGGGAAGGCTTCTTAAGGAGGGGCCTCACCACCACCTCCTTCAAGGCGGTGGGAAAGAACCCTTCTCTCAATAAAGCGTTGGTAATCGCCTGGAGCCAGCCTCGTGTCACCTCCCGGGAAGCCGAAACTAACCAAGAGGGACACGGGTCCAGCACACAAGTGGCAGCACTGAGTCTCCCCATAATCCTGTCCATGCCTTCGGGGGTCACAGGGTCAAACCCATCCCAGATTGTCTCCTCAAGATTCATCCCCGTCGGCTCGCCCGAATCTACCCAGTCAGAGTCCAAGCCTGTCTGGATCTGAGCGATTTTATCCTGCAGATACTGAACAAATTCTTCAGCCCTACCCTCCAAGGGGTCTTCCCCAGTTCCTTGGTTAAGTAAGGAGCGGGTCACCCTAAACAGGGCGGCTGGGCGGTTATCTGCGGACGGGATAAGAGCGGAAAAATATTGCCGTTTTGCCGCTTCTATCGCCACTAAGTAGGATTTAATATGAATTCTTACTAGTGTTCAATCAGGTTCAGACCGGCTGGCGCTCCAGCCACTCTCTAGGCGTCTTTTCCGGCGTTTCATCTCCCAGAGCTCCTTGGTAAACCAGGGAGCCATCCAGGATCGACACCGGGTCAGAGACTGCAAAGGCACAACACAATCCCAAGCCCCAGCGGCAGCCCTATCCCAGGCTTCCACTAGGGCATCTTAGTCCTTAATCTTTCCTATAGATTAATTTTATCTATATTTGCTCATGTTTCATTGTCTTCCAAATAAGTATGTAAAAAATCAGAAACATGCATTATTTTTAATAATCATTTAATAATAATGAAAATGGCCAGGTAATACTTAACTCACAATGTGAAACATAAATATATAAGTTATTCAATTACATACCTCCTTCTGGAGTCTTAAATGTTTCATCTTGGCTTGCTGGTCCTTCTCCTTTCCCATTAAACACTCTTACATTCAGTTTATAAGAACTAAAAGGCTCTAGTCCCGGCACCATTCCATGCGTTCTATTTCCACTGAAAGTCAACATTCTTTTTTCCACATGCTGCTTAATTTTTCCAGATAAATGTTTGACTTTCCAATAGTAAATCTAAATATATATGCATGGATATTTTAAATATTAATTTATGATGTTCTCAGATTGCATTATATTATACAGCCCAAATGAATTTTGAGACAAGCAATTTAGTGTGCTAAATAAACAATAATATTTTTTTTTAAAAAAATAAGCATCTAAAATAACTTAATTAAAGGAAATCCATTGATCTCTAGCCATGACTATCCGGTCGAGTGAGTTTAAATTATCAGTGCAAAGACATATCAAATCCTTAACATATGTAATATATTAGCACATTAGACTACTAGTATTTGAAGCAAATAAACTGCCTTCAAATCTGTACTCAGATATGCAAGTTATTATCTGACTCTGATTTAGATAGTTCTTAGCATAGTTTATTTCATACTGTTAGAGAGATTATTATAGGATTCTTTAGAAAATGGCTAGTATGATTTAAATATATAAATATGATATAAGTTTTAATGATTTTGTATGCACATTCAACCCAAGACTAAATACTGGTATGACAGAATATAAAATTTATGCTACACATTTTACAAGGAACACTTAAGTGTAAATAATAACAGTGGTTAGACTAAAAACTGTTTCTGACAAACATCAAATAGCCATTCTAATAGACCAAGAAACAGTATAGTAGTCACTCTGGTCTAGCATCTCAAGAAGTAAAATAATCAAATAAGGAAAACTCATACTCAAATATATCTGTGGATATTTTTATACTAAATTCTGTTTAAGAAATATTTATGGTTAACTTACTTTGTATCCCTGAAGATGACCCCGGACAAACTTTAATGGAACTGGATCCCACTGCACTTTCACTAATGTACTGTTTACAATTTGTACTTGTAAATTGTCTGGAGCAATCATTGGCACTGACAAGGGACAAATACAACAAACCCAAGTTTAGAACCACTTGCATGTGTTCATAAGGCACCATGTTTTCCCGAAAATAAGACCTGGACTTATTTTCTTTGGGGGCCCGAAATAAGCACTCAGGCTTATTTTCAGGGAGGTATTACCTTTTTGATGTGCAGGAGGCAGCGAGTGTCGGGGCCGATGGGAGTGGAAGTGCTGCTACTGCTGATCCCACCCTCTGTCCTGTCTACTTGCCTGTGGCCATAAGGAACCAAACTCTTGGATGCTCTGGCCCCTGCCCTCCCCTTCCTGCTGGCCCTACTGCTGCTGGGAAACTGGAGCTTGGGTCTTGTCATGCAGCATAACTCTGCACAGCTCATTGCACCGGTGGAGTCACTTGCGGCAGGATGCTGTGAGGCTTGGGGTGTCAGTGGAGCCACTTCTGCAGCGAGTGGCTCCACCGGCACAAGGAGTCCCATGGCATCCTGATGAGAGCAGCTCCATCGGCATGACAAGACTTGTGGTGTCTGGCCATAAGCGGCCACAAGTGGCTGCAGAAGAAGTTGGTTAGCAGTGCAACAAGTGTCAGGGCATTGGAGGCCTGGCTGCAGCGGTCCTAAGTAAGTGGGTTCAAGGCATGTGGGGTAGCTCCCCCCTCCAGCTTGATTTTTACACTTGTGCCTCGTCCCACCTCGTACAACCAGATGGTGGATGGGGCTTAACTAGGGCTTATTTTTGTGGTAGGGCTTATTACGTGCAGGCATGAAAATCGGGCTGGGGCTTGTTGTCAGGGTAGGTTGTATTTTCAAGGAAACAAGGTTCTTTGAATTTCATAAATGTAGAAAATTAATTTTGAATTCTACATTTGTACCACAATATTATTACTACTCAGAAAAATCAGCTAAAGCAAAAATTATATTAAAAACTGGGTTAAATTAAGAAACTTACAGTCTTCTCCAGAATGCCCAATTATTGTTAAAGGGTCAGGTGCAAGTCCTAAGTCATTTAATGCTTGTACTTTTATTTCATATGGAACAAAAGTTGGTGTATCAGCTACAATATATTTAGATACATTTGCAACTGTAACAGATGTCCATTCATCTTCACCATCATTCTGCTGCCAACTGACTTTGTACTTAAGACCTGGACCATTGGACTGAAAATCCGTTAAAGGCTAAAATGAAAAATAACAAAGGTATGATTTTAATTAGCCATAGAAAAGAGGATAAAGATAATATAAAGTTAATAGTTTTGTTCTAACAATTGCTAGAAAGTGGTGATTTAACCAGAATTTTTTTCATATTCATGTGTGGCACACACCTTAAGGAATCTTACTAATTTAATGACTCCTTACTTTGTTCTAAAGTAAAATCTCAAGTGGTGCTCACAGGGGGCAACAGTAGGCAAAATGCCCTCTGTTTAAAAAAACAGATGCTATTAAAAGAAATGGGACTGGAAAGGATTAAAAAACAAGAAAGGGGAAATGACAAACTAAAAAATCACTTCCTTCTATAATCTTGTACTTCATGGGTTGCATAATGAAAATAGAAGTGACCTAACTGAACAATCTATTTCTAATATAGTTGCATTGCAGAATGACAAGGAATCATCATATATTGCTTAAATACAGCATATAAATGTAACTTACTCATGGGCGCTAACAATAAAGTTGGTCCTGTTTTTAGCATTATCACTAGAAATTAGTATTGGAACCACACTAATTTCAAGTCCCATATTTGGTCCTAGATGTATACTACTTTGCTTTATAGCAAATTATATAGCAGTGTCATCAGATAATTCAAGTAGCACAGGTTGAATGATATTAATGGCATTTCAATGGTTTTTTTTATACAAAAGCAAGTCAATCTTTAAAAATTTTTTGCTGTTTTTCTGAGCTTTTTGCTACACATTTGGGAAAAGTTAATACTAGTCTTACTTCAGTATTTTATGTTTTCAAAAAGCTTACCTTCCAAGTGATCACCAAATTATTAGGTTCCGTTCCAATCCCATGAACGTTAATAGGATTGTCATCTGGTCCTAAAATTTTAATTTTTTATATTTAAGTAAAATATAGACCACAGTAGTTAAATGTTATTTATATACTAAGCAGATAGAGGTGTTTATTTACTTGCAGGTTTTGTAAAGTACTTTTCAGAAGCTTCACTTGGTTGGCTCCTTCCAATTTCATTGAGAGCTATTACACGAAATGAATAATTCACATATGGAGATAACTTTAACTTTACAGTTGTAAACACACTAGGGACTTCCATTTGGTAATTCCATATTCCTGGTTCACGCAAAGCATCTTCATATTCAATAATATACTCTGTAAATAAAGTTTAAGTACATTTTGCTTTATAAAGGCTTATTTTCTTCTCATATGACTAGCCAAATACATATTTTTGAGAAAAGTGTTATTATATCAAGAGTGTTGTAAATGCTAGGGACTTCTGGGTTGTGCCACGAACATCATGGGCAGGCTTTTTCTGAGCTTGTCGAATCAATAGACTGTAGAGGTGTTTGTTTTAACATCACAAACGCCTTGGACACTTCAAAATCCCCAGGAATTCAGGAGAGAGGTACAGCTGTCAGGTTGAGCCACTTGTGTAGCCCCCCAGAAGGATTTATAGCTTCTGGGGTGTGGGCAAGGAGAGCCCCCCTTTGCAGCTGTTTTATGCTCCGGTCTACTGAGATCCTCCGCTAATGATTTAGTGGAGCAAGACGTCGTGAACAGCCTTTAACTCCGAGCAACCCAAGAAGGAAACATTTGCAAGTATTTTAAGTTTTAAGTTTGAAAAACTTTGTTAAAAAACGCTACTGCTGAACTCGAGAGGCGTGGGCTTAGAACAAAGGATTCAAAATGGTGTTAATTTATAGCTGAAAACCTAAAGAAAATGAAAGTTAACTGTTTGCGGACAGCTGGGGGCGGAAAAGGAGTAAAGGTGGAACGGCTGAAATAATTATCAACAACTCTAAAGTTAGTTTACATAACCTGATCTACTTGGAAGAGCATTTTGTGAGAAAGTTTGGAAGAAGTGTCTTCCTTTTTATGTTAAGTATGGCAACGGAACAAGGGGTGGTTCCCTCAGCCGCTACAATAAACCTCCAGGATTTGAAGGACTTTATAGG